>NC_091164.1:31393473-31498473 GCF_040958095.1 Procambarus clarkii | reverse complement strand
TCTATATGTCTCCCTGTCTCTATACGTCTCTCTGTATCTATATGTCTCTTTGTCTCTATATGTCTCTCTGTCTCTATAGTCTCCCTGTCTCTATACGTCTCTCTGTCTCTATACGTCTCTCTGTCTCTATACGTCTCTCTGTCTCTATACGTCTCTCTGCCTCTATACGTCTCTCTGTCTCTATACGTCTCTCTGTCTCTATACGTCTCTCTGTCTCTATACGTCTCTATGTCTCTGTACGTCTCTATGTCTCTGTACGTCTCTCTGTCTCTATACGTCTCTCTGTCTCTATACGTCTCTCTGTCTCTATACGTCTCTCTGTCTCTATGTCTCTGTACGTCTCTATGTCTCTGTACGTCTCACGGTCTCTGTACGTTTCTGTCTTTATCAATTTCTCCTTTTGCATATATCATTCGGTGTGTCTATCATGGTCTGACTTTCAATCACACATTCATACACACATTCATACACACATTCACACACACATTCACACACACATTCACACACACTTCATACACACATTCACACACACATTCACACACACTTCATACACACATTCACACACACATTTATACACACATTCACACACACATTCATACACACATTCATACACACAGCACTCCTTCTTACTCCCTGAGAAGTAAGGCAAACGAAGCAGGAAGGCGGAAGGAGAGTGAAGGTCAGAAGTGAACTAGCACAGTTTACCTTGTGGACAGCTCACTGACATTCCTCTTGCACTTCTCGTGTTCCTCTTCCATCAAGCTACTTTTTTCTGCCATTTTGTTCTTCTCCTCTTGAGTATTTCTGAGCTGCTGTGCCTGTCTGTCTTTTTCGCTCTGTAGAGCCTTGTTTCCAACCCGTAACTTACTGGCCTCTTCTTCAATGACGGAGAGTTGCTCTTCAATAAGTCTTTTCTCCACTTCAGTCTTTCTGATTGTTTCTTCTTTTTCTTCCTTCAGAACAACGTTTGCTGTTTGAAGGACCCTGACCTGTTCCTCCAGGAGTGAGAGTTGCTCTTCAACAAGTCTTCTCTCTCCTACTGTGTTATTATTTAACTCTTGCAGCTGTTGTGTCTCTCGCTCTAGCTCACTGACCCTCGTCAACGCCGTCTTGACCCTCTCCTGGGCTCGGGTCTCCGCAAGCTCCAGTTCTCGGTTCCTCGTCTTGACCAGCTTTGAGTCCTCCTCCACTTGATGAATGTCAGCCATTAGACGACGATTTGTCTCCTCTGCTATGCGAACATCGTTCTTAGTCTTCCTGTTTTCTTCCTTGAGCAGCCTCGAGTCCTCCTCCGCTTGACGGATCTCTTCCTTGACCAGCCTCGAGTCCTCCTCCATTTGACGGATCTGGGACTTTAATTGAATATTTTCCTCCTGAACAAGGCGCACTTCGTTCTTAGTCTTCATGTTATCTTCCTTGACCAGCCTCGAATCCTCCTCCGCTTGGCGGATCTCTTCCTTGACCAGCCTCGAGTCCTCCTCTACTTGACGGATCTGGGACTTTAATAGCACAATCTCCTCCTGAGCAAGGCGCACTTCGTTCTTAGTCTTCATGTTATCTTCCTTGACCAGCCTCGAATCCTCCTCCGCTTGACGGATCTCTTCCTTGACCAGCCTCGAGTCCTCCTCCATTTGACGGATCTGGGACTTTAATTGAATATTTTCCTCCTGAACAAGGCGCACTTCGTTCTTAGTCTTCATGTTATCTTCCTTGACCAGCCTCGAATCCTCCTCCGCTTGACGGATCTCTTCCTTGACCAGCCTCGAGTCCTCCTCTACTTGACGGATCTGGGACTTTAATTGAATATTTTCCTCCTGAGCAAGGCGCACTTCGTTCTTAGTCTTCATGTTATCGTCCTTGACCAGCCTCGAGTCCTCCTCCACTTGACGGATCTGGGACTTTAATAGCAAAATTTCCTCCTGAGCAAGACGCACTTCGTTCTTAGTCTTCCTGTTGTCCTCCTCGAGCAAATGATTAGCTGTATATAGGTGAGTGTTTTCCTCCTTCAGCTTGAGGTTGTCAGCTTGGTGAGCCATGTTGAGGCACTCCAGCTGGTCCAGAGTGTCCAGGAGGCGGCGGGTGGCGTTCTCCCTCTCCTTCACACCTGCCAACACATCAAATATTTAGCTATATTTTTGGTAAATATAAATTCAAAGTTTTTTATATATTAGATTTAAATATTGAAAGATATAGCATCATCCGTGATATTGTTTCTAGGATTACAGCTGAATGTCCAGCAACTCCTTAAACACTTCCTACCCCCCCATCCCAAATCCTCATCCTGAATCCTTCCCAGTACTATATAGTCGTATTGGCTTGGCACTTTCCCCCCTGATAATTACCTTCCCTTCCCTTCCTTAAACACTTCTGCTTGTATGTAACAGGAAACATATTATTATGTTAACCTCTTCATAAAGCACATTCCTGACCAAACTGTGCACTACAGGCCTTGAAGTGCGCTCCAGGACCTGAATTACTCTTCAGACCTTGATGTACACTTCAGGCAATAAAGTACACTCCACATCCTGACGTACACTTCAGGCATGGAAGTACACTCTACTCCGGACCCTGAAATACACTCCAGACCATGATGTACACTTCAAGACGTAAAGGGCACTTCACACCCTGCAGTACACTCCAGGCCTGAAGTACACTCCAAGCCCTGAAGTACACTCCAGGCCCTGAAGTGCACTCCAGGCCCTGAAGTACACTCCAAGCCCTGAAATACACTCCAGGCCCTGAAGTACACTCCTGTCCCTGAAGTACACTCCAGGCCCTGAAGTACACTCCTGGCCCTGAAGTACACTCCAAGCCCTGAAGTACACTCCAGGCCCTGAAGTACACTCCAGGCCCAGAATTACTCTCAAAGTCCGGCAGACAATTAAGGCCTTGACGTATACTCAAAGTCCTAAAGTTACTGTAGTACCCAAAGTACACTCCAGACCCTGAAAACACTCCAGAAACTGAAGTACACTCCTGACCCTGAAAACACTCCAGAAACTGAAGTACACTCCTGACCCTGAAGTACACTTTCAGACCTTTAAAAACGCTAAAGACCCAGAAGTTCACTTCAGGCCATAAAGTACACTCCAGGACTTAAATTACTCTACACCCTGAAATATACTCCAGGTTCTGAAGTGCACTCCAGACCCTGAAGTACACCTCAGACATTGAAGTACACTCCAGACCCTAAAGTACACTGAAAGTCCTGAGTACACTGAATGCCTGAGCCGGCCAATACATGGTTGATGATGGTAGTAATATTTTAATATTTGGAAACTTTAAACTAAATGACCACGCATGTAGCGATTTTGCGTTCAGTAAACACTTACTGAGTTATAAATTGAATGCCTGAGTCGGCCAATACAAGGTTTGTGATAGTAATATTTTATTTTACGATGAAGAAACTTTAAACTAAAAAATGAGGTCACATGGAGGGATATCTATGTTCAGTAAACAGTTACTGAGTTGTAAACTGAATGGTTGAGCCACCCAATACATGGTTGATGAAAATAGTATTTTACGATGGAAAAAACCTCCTCCTAAACTAAAAATGAGCTCACATGAAGTGATTTTCACTTACTGAGTTGTTAACTGAATGGCTGAGCTATCCAATACATAGTTGGTGATAGTAGTATTAATTTATGATGGAAAACTTTAAACTAAACTAAAATGAGCACACATGAAGTGATTCCCACATTCAATAAACACTTACTAAGTTGTTAACTGAATGTCTGAGACATCCAATACATGGTTGATGATAGTAGTATTAATGACATTGATAATACGAGGTCTTGAACTAGATACTGACAAGGGAACAAAAACAAGCTGTGATATTGAAAAGAAACTGAACTGAATTTGAAAGTTGATTAATATATGTAATGTGAAGCCAATATACTGGAAAACAGTAAGCAAACTTTATTTGAAAAGAATATGAGAAGACTGAAAAGCAGAGCGCGGGGAAATGGGTAAAAATAAGAAGTAATGATCGTCATAAACATAACATAACATATCCACGACCGTAATTAATACACTGTGAACTCTCTTAAAACTATGCT
This sequence comes from Procambarus clarkii, assembly GCF_040958095.1. Taxonomy (NCBI): domain Eukaryota; kingdom Metazoa; phylum Arthropoda; class Malacostraca; order Decapoda; family Cambaridae; genus Procambarus; species Procambarus clarkii. The sequence goes on along the minus strand of NC_091164.1, from coordinate 31,494,415 downwards.
CACCGTGAAATCTCGTCACTAAGCATAACTTGTCACTCTGCGAAACAAATTATTGACTATAAGTGCGACAGTGAGAATAAAAATGACCACTTATGTTTTGGAGTGCTATTTTAGTCAAGAAATACTGTAAAGGATGATTATTGACTAAAGAGAGAAAGAGGAGGAGGAGGAGGCTATGTATGTAGTGATCACGTCTCCCCAAACTCCTCTGTCTTCGGGAGGTTGGTGTGGTGCATATTTCACAATACCTTTTCTTTCCTCCTAAGTCAGCCTCTTATTTCGTGGACTGCTGGTGTTTGATGTGTTGAACTGCTTAAAGGAACCTTATTTGCTAGAAAAAAAAAATTCATGTGAAATAATGCGTGTTATATGTTTTGACTATCTAGCTAATAGCACATTGCCTGGCTAATAATGAAATGTCACATTTTGTCTGACTCACTTAGCACAAGTGAAGAGAAAATATTGAAAAACTTGCAAAGGTTAAAATTCTGTGAAATCATATTTGTTATGTTAAGTTTTGACTAGCTGATTAATAGCATACTAATACATTATTGTCTTTTTATGTTATGTTTACCTCGATAGAGTTGTAATGCTTGGAAATTGTATGTGTGGATCCCGTTTCCCTCTTACTGCTCATAAATAATGGATGCTGTAAAGTATTTTTTATGGAACATGACTCTTCTTATTCTTACCCCCTTTTTAAAACTAGATGTAATAACCAAGCTATGTTTGCCTTCTCTCTCTCTCTCTCTCTCTCTCTCTCTCTCTCTCTCTCTCTCTCTCTCTCTCTCTCTCTCTCTCTCTCTCTCTCTCTCTCTCTCTCTCTCTCTCTCTCTCTCTCTCTCTCTCTCTCAATATGGATGTGGGTTATTTGTGTGGGCTCGGGAGATATGATCACCACATATAAGTTTCTCAAAGAAAATGATGCAGAAGTGAGGTTTGTCTTTGATGGCTGTGCACGTGACAATGTAAAATTAAAATGTGCAAAGATGTTTTAGGGTGCTATTTAGTCGAGAAATGAAAAAAAATTGTTTTTATTGACTAGTGAGACCCCGTAGCATGTATGGTGTGGGATATTGTGTTCCTTAACCTAGTCAAGAAAAAGACAGACAACAACAATAGCTACTCCGCTCGAAAGCTCGCTCCCGCAGTCATGTGGTAGCGAGCCTCGCGCCTATTTGATTTGATAGAAAGAAAAAATGAAGACTAGTAGTCCTGTTTTTAAGATGAAAAACTTTTAACTATAAAAAAGTTTGACTGAGTGACTGACTGACTGCTTTTCTGGTCAAGTCTGCAGGTCTGCAAGAAATAATAGTAATGAAGGTAGCGAACATGTCTCCTCAGCTCTTCTATCTTCCGCAAAGCCTTTCCTCCTATCTCAACCCTATTAGTTTATGCACTCGTATTTCACTTTTTGTTAAAACTAAATCTACACACGCGATATGAAATGTGAAAAAAAATCTTACATTATGCTGTTATCAGTGCTTGAATAAAATTATTAAGAGTGCTGAACATTCTGTGTCATTGTCTTGCTACGATATTAAAAGTCTATGTTTTTCGCTGGGGCTACTGTTGCACACAGTCATCTCGCTAAGGCGGGTCGGTGTCAGAATTGTCAAAATGATGTACCTTGCATACATCAGATCTTTAGTGGATTATGCTGCACCTCTGCTTGTTTTGATCCCTGAAAGGACTTTGATGATACGAATAGTAATTGCTGACATTGAGCATATTTTCAAAACATAGTTTCTGCAATAAACAAAATAACAGGGAATTAGATGCGAGCTGTGATTTGAAAACAGAAGCTGGGTGATGTGTGGGTTATTATGTGGACTCTGGAGATATGATCACCACATATAAGTTTCTCAAAGAAAATGATAAGCTAGGTAAGGACCGATTATTTAACACACACACACACAAGACATCCGTGCAGTAGTGAGATTCCCTTTGACAGCTGTGCACGTGTCAATGAAAAATTAAAAGTGCAAAGATGTTTTGGAGTGATATTTTAGTCAAGAAATGACACAAAATTGTGTTTATTGCCTAGTGTGAGGTAGAACAAGAGATCAGGAGGTATATGTTGTGATCACGCAGTTAACAAAAATATTAGAATTTGTAGGTGATGAACGCGTCTCCCCAAACTCTTCTGTGCATATTTCACAAAGTCTTTCTTCCGAACTCTCCCTCTTAGTTCATGGACTGTTGGCCCACCTTTGTTTAAAATTAAATCTACAAAACTTCACATTTTTCAAAAAACGTTATTTGGTCATCAGACAGAAAGATGATTTCCACGTTACGTTACATTACGTAACGATATAATGTTATTTGGACATCCGACAGAAAGTTGATGTCCACGTTACATTATGTTACTAAGTGTATGGGGTAAGCAGGAGCAGGTATAGTGTGGGATAATGTGGTCATTAACCCAGTCGCGTGATGGACAGACATCGAGAGGTGCACCGCTATAATGCTTGCTCCCTCAGTCATGTGGTATATTTTGGACTGCAGAAGGATGATTTCCATGTTACGTTACAATGTGTTACAGGAGCTAAAACTGTCACACAGTAATGTTTATATTTGATAAGAGATGTAATGGAGATGGACTAAGTCATACTTTTCATTTCATAATGTTATTTTGAACTGCAGAAAGTTGATTTCTACGTTACGTTACAATGTGTTACAGAGGGCTAAAACTGGCACACGGTCACCAGTCTCTGTTTTTTTTTCTGCTGTTTCACTTATTCAGTATAAGAGCCTTGTACATTTTGTGACATTGTCTTGCTATGATAATGACGTTGTGTGTTACAAGGTCTGCATGTTTGACTTACTGTGTTACTGAGGGATGATTTTAAAATATAATAATAATAATAATAATAATAATAATAATAATAATAATAATAATAATAATAATAATAATAATAATAATAATAATATCAAGACTAAGATTCGTGAGGTATATGTTGTGATCACACAGTTAACCAAAAATATATTAGAGTTTGTAGGTAGTGATCACGTTTCCCCAAACTCTTCTGTCTTCCAGCATGGTATGTCCTCTGGTGAGTATGTGTGGAATGGGATAGCATCTGTGTATTTGTGAACTGGATCACTACTCTACTTATGAACAAAAATAATACTACTACTAAAGGCTTTGCATAGAACACCCGGTCTGGGAAGGGTGAAGTGATGCTTGATGGTTTGTGCTTGGGAGGGGTTTGGGGTTTGGTGGGGGTGGATGGGGGTGAGGGTAAGGTCATCCCAATACCTCGTCCATCTCACTACGCCTCAAACCACTACCCCAGATGTGTGTAATTGCGAAGCTCCTGGGATTGATGTTAAATAATAATAAAAGAATAAAAATTATATATAATGGGTTTACTTCTCCTAACTATTTATTTATTTATTATTCTGTATAGCGAGAAAAGCGTGTAACCTGATAACTTGCAGGTGTCAAGTGTGAGGGGAGGGAGCGGTCGGCTAAGGTGTGCGGTGTCACCTCATTTAGCCTCAGTCATGTGTCAACCTTTACAGAGGCGAGCCGCCTCCGAAGGCTCGCTCCCCGCCAAAAAAGTTTTCCCTCTTTCAGTAAACGCTAACCTACTGACTTTGACTGAGTTTACTAAGTGATGTGCTGTGTGATGACACTTCTCAGGTCTATGTGCCGGTATGGGGTCCTGGTCCGTACCACTCTAGAAGGTAAGGGAGGGGAGGGAGAGGGGGCACCCCTCTCCCTCCCCTTAGCCGAAGGGGAGGGAGAGGGGGCAGAATTTAGCCGAACAAAACAGTTCGGCTAAATTCTCACCCTCATATGTACACGCCGCTCCTAGTACAGTTCACGGCTCCTATGTGGTCTGCTGGTATGTGGTGAGAACCTCATGACTATGTGGTCATGTGATGCTGCTGAGTATGTACGGCTCTGGAAGCTACGTGTGGGGGTGTGGACTGAGGAAGTGTGATGAATTGTCAATTGATTGATTGATGATGACTGTCACCTGCATGGGAGGGTGAGGGGGAGGCTGCGTCATATAACCTTACCTCCTTATTGCGATCACAGACCACTCAAGCGTCAGGGCACGACATGGAGGAGCCCCATCGCTCTTTGTACAGTTCTCATACATTGCGTTATGTGGTCTGCCTGCTGCTATGTGCCGGTGTGAGCTGTGTCAGGAGTATGGAACGCGGTATTGCTCTCACTCCCAGCAGTGTGGTGGTGGTGTTGGTATGTGGTATGTCCTGCTATGTGGATGGAGGGGGAGGGGAGGGCGTGACCGACTATGAAAGAGGTTGATGATGACATTCGCAACAGTTAGGCCTCAACCTTTGAAGAGGTAACCCCATGTAGTCATGTGGTGTCACTCCTCAGAGATATGTGGTAGGTATGGCCCGCATATCCTTAGCGCTCTGGAATCAGGGAGGGTACATAAAACTGTCATTCTTTAAGAAAAAATAATGACTCTACTTTCACACACAAACCACTGCCAGCTGTTACCTCCCTTTCCCCTCCTTCTCCCTCATTCTCCCCTTGAATCTTAAAACCCTGGACTCTCACGCTCCCCTCAATACTTCCTGCCCATGTAGGGGACTCCCCCCTCCCTCCACAACATAACCTACATAATCCTCCTCCTCCCTACATGACCGCATACCAACCACATAGCTTCCAACCCCTACCCAACATGACACTCTTGCAAGTGACGCCTGGCCGGACGCCACGCGTCAAAACATCTGGGGAAGCCCCAGAAACCTTTGAGATGATGTACACATGCCCACATACTTATCCTCCCCTCCCCTCTTACCTACATGACACACAACGTCCCATACATTTTACCCCTGTGACCCACAACGTCCCCCCTGACGCATCCCGTCCCATTCTATGGACTCCCACACCACTTTTGACTATGATCGAGTTCACCTCAGGTTTGGGACGGTCGTAGTCACATATTTCACTACTGTAGTGGTTGTTGTTGGTGGTAGTCGTTGTTGGTGGTTGATGCTGGTAGTGGTAGTGGTGGTTGATGTTTGTGGCTGGTAGCAGTGATGATTGATGGTGATGGATGGGGGCAATTGTGATTGATTATTGTGGTTTTTGCAGTGGTTGTTGATAGTTATGGTTGCTGGTTTAGGTTGGTGGCAGTTGTAATTGATTGTTGTGGTAGGTGGCAGTGGTAGTTGATGGTTTTGGTTGGTGGCGGTTGTGGTTGATGGTTGTAGTTGGTCGCAGTGGTGGTTGATGGTTGTGATTGGTGGCAGTGGTGTGGTAATGGTTGTGGTTGGTGGCTATTGTGTTTGATTGTTGTGGTTGTTGGTGGTGGTAGTGGTCGTTGGTGGAAGTGGTTATTGGTGGTAGTGTTTTTAGGTAGCGGTTGTTGGTGGTAGTGTTTTTAGGTAGTGGTTGTTGGTGGTAGTTGGTGGTTGTTGTTGGAGGTAGTAGTTGGTGTTTTTTATTGGTAATAGTTGTTGGTGGTAGTGGTTGTTGGTGGTGGGTTTTTTGTTGTTAGTGGTTGTTTGCGGTAGTGGTGGTTGATGATTGTGGTTGTTGCAGTGTAGGTTGATTTGTGTGGATGTTGTTAGAAGCGGTTGTGGTTGTGGGCAGTGGTGGTTAAAAAATGTGATTGGTGGAAGTGATGGTTGATTGTTGATTGGAAACAGATGTCTGACATCAGGCACCTGTGTAAAAATGTCGTCAACATACCTGCAGTATATGGCCGGCTTCAAGTTCATGTCGACTAAGACCTTCTGTTCGATTGCGAACATCGAACAAAAGGTCTTAGTTCGATTTTAGAGAAAAAAGGTAAGAGAAGAGAGAGAGAGAGAGAGAGAGAGAGAGAGAGAGAGAGAGAGAGAGAGAGAGAGAGAGAGAGAGAGAGAGAGACAGAGAGAGAGAGAGAGAGAGAGAGAGAGAGAGAGACAGAGAGAGAGAGAGAGAGAGAGAGAGAGAGAGAGAGAGAGAGAGAGAGAGAGAGAGAGAGAGAGAGAGAGAGAGAGAGAGAGAGAGAGAGAGAGAGAGAGACAGAGACAGAGACAGAGACAGAGAGAGAGAGAGAGAGACAGAGAGAGAGAGAGAGAGAGAGAGAGACAGAGACAGAGAGAGAGAGAGAGAGAGACAGAGAGAGAGAGAGAGAGAGAGAGAGAGAGAGAGAGAGAGAGAGAGAGAGAGAGAGAGACAGAGACAGAGACAGAGAGAGAGAGAGAGAGAGAGACAGAGACAGAGAGAGAGAGAGACAGAGACAGAGAGAGAGAGAGAGAGAGAGAGAGAGAGAGAGAGAGAGAGAGAGAGAGAGAGAGAGAGAGAGAGAGAGAGAGAGAGAGAGAGAGAGAGAAAGAGAGAGAGAGAGTGCTTGGGTGCTGCAACAACACAACACGACATTGCTCGCCTCACAGCAGTAGCAGCCCCACATGCAGGGGATTTCCTGTTAGCAACCCCAATGTCAGCAACTGGCACGCGTTTCACACCACACGCCCTCCGAATTACTGTGGCCCTCTGCCTTGCTGCCCCAATCTACACAAGATATAGTTTCGGCGAGGTGGTGGCTGACAGGTACGGTCACCATGGCCTACTCTGCCAAAGCACAGGAGGATGGCATTCGAGGCACAGGGGGATGGCACTCGAGGCACAGTAAAGTTAACGACATCATCAAGAGACTCCTCACCATAGCTGGATGCCCAGCTGAAAGAGAGCCCCGTTACCTAATGCCCCGTAACTCTGATGCTCCTATTGGTCGCCCAGATGGTATCACAGTGATCCTCTGGATGAACGGCAAGCAGTTGGTATGGGACTACACGTGTGTATCAACCCTGGCTAACACATACATTGACCTGAGTGTTGCACAAGCAGGTGGCGCTTCCACTTACAGGGAAGCAGCCAAATCCCATAAGTACAGAAAACTGGATCCCACTACAATTTTGTCCCCATTGCTTCTGAGACACTCGGCGCCTGGGGTAAAAGTGCTGCCATTTTTTTTAAGGAACTGGGTTCTAAGCTCATTGAAACAACAAGGGACCCTAGAGCTGCCAGCTTTCTTTTCCAGCGCCTCAGCGTGGGGGTACAGAGGGGAAATGCACAGTGCATTCTGGGTTCCTGCCCGCCGTCTGAGGAGCTGGAGGAACTCGACAACTTGTGATAATCATCTTTGTATCCTATATGTAACTCCTTTTTTGTAACAAAGTTCAAATAAAACAAATATATATGTGTACATACAAAAGAATGGGGGTGGTAGGAGAAGATAATATTAGTGTTCAGTGAGAAACCACAAGGTCTCCTCTGAATACTTTTTATTTTCTTCTCCGAGGCTATGGATCCCCACATTGGCACCAAAGGTGGTACCCTCACAAACATTTATATATATATATATATATATATATTTATATATATATATATATATATATATATATATATATATATATATATATATATATATATATATATATATATATATATATATATATATATATATACACACATATACACATATATATTAGTATATTTTGGTAGCAGTCTTTCCTGTAGATATATATTATTAAATATGACCGAAAAAGTAAGATTAATAATTATAACACGAATTTTCTCGATCTTTCGTACGTTTCTTTTCACTGTTGGTGGTAATTCAAAAATCAATTCTACAAAATTCATTTTTATTTCTAGTCTGACGCGACACTTGAGCGCGTTTCGTAAAACTTATTACATTTTCAAAGACTTTAGCTTACACATACACAACTGAATAGAACTTACACATCTTCGATTTGTTTAAATCTACATTTGAGTGAGGTGGATGGGGTGAGGTGGTATTAATAGGGTATTAAATTCCTAAACACAAGACTGTTACGGACCCGAGCCCAGCGTCCGAGCACGGAGCAGTGACGACCGCGCCATCTGTGGGTCAGCTCCCGAAACCCCCTCCAAATGGACGACGCCATCTAGTGAGGACGAGATATACTGGCCACAAGGGCTGGTTTCCCGTCCTGATCTGCTCATAACACAGCCGCTGCTGACCTCTGGTGAGGTGACGCTTAGACAGCAACGCCATCTATGGAGTGGATAGGTGGGCGTTTGTGTCTAAGCCTGTAAGTGAGGTGCCCTAGAGTGTAACCCGTACTGATGACGTGTCTGATTACAGAGTCGACCTGGGACTGCTGTAATGAACGTTGGATCAGTCTACCCAAGGCAGCCGAAGAATCTCCACGTGTTTGCTGCAGCAGCTGTGAGTCACCCCCCGGATGAACACTGTTGTGTTAGCCTGCCTGTGACGTGGCAGTTGAGGATTTGTCGTACCCGGGACTGACTGGTGGAGAAGACTAACCACTGGGGTGTTGTGGTGAGGAGAGTGATCTGTGAAGTCACACGAGGCTCCTGCCTAGGGCTCGCAACCCTAGTATCGGTCGTGGAGTGGCCTACGCAGCGTTGCTGATTGGAACCTGCCAGCTAAAGGCTGGATTTGTGGTTGACGGCCTCCACGACAGTGCACCCAGTGGGACTGTGATTTGGCTGGCCTGTGGCCGGGGTAGACTTGCTGGGAGAATCTAAGGATTCATCTAGAGGCCACAAGAAGAGAACCAGGGCTACTCGTCTTGAGCACCGTTAAGCAGAACATCCTGTGTCTTCGGAGTAAGACAAGTGATTGTAAATAAGTGTAGTTATAGTAACAGCATGTAACTGTTTATATATTTATTTATTGGTGGTAATGAATATATATTTATTTCTGAGCAGTTTTATCCCTTCCCCTTTAATTTACTTGCGTTACGGAGCACACCCATTGAAAGCCACTACTAGCTTGGGGCCGGATACCCAAGCTCTACTAACATCAGAGAAAGAACCCAGTTGCGAACCTAGAGGGCCGTAACAACACGAAACAATGGGTATTGAATGGAAGTGATTTGTAGAAAGCCTATTGGTCCATATTTCTTGATGCTTCTATATTGGAGCAGAGTCTTGAGGTGGGTAGAATATAGTTGTGCATTAATTGGCTGTTGATTACTGGTGTTGACTTCTTGATGTGTAGAGCCTCGCAGACGTCAAGCCGCCTGCTATCGCTGTATCTATCGATGATTTCTGTGTTGTTTACTAGGATTTCTCTGGCGATGGTTTGGTTGTGGGGAAGAGAACCAACCAAACCATCTCTTCCCACAACCAAACCATCGCCAGAGAAATCCTAGTAAACAACACAGAAATCATCCATAGATACATTAATTTTTCTATTTTTTTTTCTTATGAAATGATAAAGCTATTCATTTAATTTTATATGAGTTCATTTTTTTGTAAATTTGAGTTAAAACTAACGTAGATATATAATTAAACCTAACCAACCCTAGCTAACCTAACCTAACCTATCTTAACGTAAAATAAACTAACACAAATAAGTCAATAATTTATGTTCTTAATATAATTTAATATAATAATAATAATTTAAATAAACAAATTGGACTGACTATAGTGATTATAAGTACTGTGTACGTTTATCTATAATTAATATATTTATTATGTACATCCATCCATAAAGACTATAGGTTCTATGTACGTCCATCCACAGTGACTATAGGTAATGTGTACTTCCATCCATAGTGACTATATATATTGTGCACGTCCCTCCATAGTGACTATATATAATGTGTACGTTCAATCATAGTGACTATAGATATTGTGTACGTCCATCCATAGAGTCTATAGATATTGTGAACGTCCATCCATAGTGACTATAGGTTCTATTAACGTCCATCCTCAGTAACTATAGATACTATGTACGTCCATCCATAATGACTACTCGAACTGTTACTGTCTATCAATAGTGACTATAGGTACATGTACATCCATTTATAATGACTCTAGGTACTATGTTCATCCATCCATAGTGACTATAGGTACTATGGATGGACATTCACAGTGCCTATAGTCACTATGGATGGTCATACATAGTAACTATAAGTACTATTTACTTCCATCCATAGTGAATATAGGTATTATGTACGTCCGTCTATAGTGACTATACAAACTGTGTATGTCTATCTACAGTGACAATACGTACTATGTACGTCCACCCATAGTGACTATATGTACTGTGCACGTCCATCCATAGTGACTATATGTACTGTGCACGTCCATCCATAGTGACTATATGTACTGTGCACGTCCTTCCATAGTGACTATATGTACTGTGCACGTCCATCCATAGTGACTATATGTACTGTGCACGTCCATCCATAGTGACTATATGTACTGTGCACGTCCATCCGTAGTGACTATAAGTACTGTGCACGTCCATCCATAGTGACTATATGTACTGTGCACGTCCATCCATAGTGACTATATGTACTGTGCACGTCCATCCATAGTGACTATATGTACTGTGCACGTCCATCCGTAGTGACTATAAGTACTGTGCACGTCCACCCATAGTGACTATATGTACTGTGCACGTCCATCCGTAGTGACTATAAGTACTGTGCACGTCCACCCATAGTGACTATATGTACTGTGCACGTCCATCCATAGTGACTATATGTACTGTGCACGTCCATCCATAGTGACTATATGTACTGTGCACGTCCATCCATAGTGACTATATGTGCTGTGCACGTCCATCCGTAGTGACTATAAGTACTGTGCACGTCCATCCGTAGTGACTATAAGTACTGTGCACGTCCATCCGTAGTGACTATAAGTACTGTGCACGTTCAACCGTAATGACTATAGAGATAATGCTCGTCTATCCATAGTGCCTATAGGTACTATCGTCTTTGAATAACAGGCTGTGCTTGATGCTGAAGGCGACAAGACTGAATACTTCAGTCCCAAGATCCTTCAACAAATTGGAGACATAATGCCACCAGGACCAGGAGAATATTATTTTAACAATTATCTTGTACTCATTTCAGTGCCTAAAATCTTGAGTGAAGTCAAATAGACATGAATCGAGTGACTAAACTGAGAGACATAGAAATATCGACACGTGTACTCTATATATGACTCCTTACCTTGCGTATACTTGTCATCAAAAGTCAGGTGAGTGGAGACCATTTCAGTGAGGTTGGCCATCACCATCAGTATACTTTTCACACCTGTAAACAGTTGCCACCATTAAGATCGTATCCTTACATGTGTGTCTATGATGTGTTCAACACCAGAGATTAGCTTGTGCCTTATGGTTTTTATATAAGGAGCAAATATTTTGTTTACTAACTCATTAAATAAGTCACAAGGAGCTGTGAACATAACTTTGCTCCTACTCTTACCTTTATTATAGGTAAGTGATTATAGTTATATGTACGTCCATCTATAGTGATTATAGGTACAGTGTACGTCCATCCATAGTGACTATAGATATTGTGCACGTCCATGCACAGTGACTATAGGTACTATTTACGTCCATTCATAGTAACTATTGGTACTATGTACGTCCATCAACAGTAGCAATAGGTTTTATGTACGTCCTTCCACAGTGACTATAGGTACTGTGTACGTCCATCTATAGTGAGTATAGATACTGTGTATATCCATCCACAGTGACTATACGTACTAAGTAAATCCATCAATAGTGACAATAAGTACTATGTACTGCCATCCATAGTGACTATAGGTTATATGTACGTCCATCTATAGTGAGTATAGGAACTGTGTACGTCTATCCATAGTGATTATAGGTACTGTGTACATGCATTAATTGTGACTATAGGTTCTATATAAGTCCATCTATAGTGACAATATTTATATGTGCATCCATCCATAGTGACTATATTTTCTATGTAGGTCTATGCATAGTAACTATAGGTACTATGTTCATCCATCAAAAGTGCCTATAAGTACTAAGTATATCCACCAATAAGAAGTATAGGTACTATATACCTCCATCAATAGTGACTATTGATTATATGTACGTTCATCTATAGTGAGTATAGGTAATAAGTACATCCGTCTATAGTGACTATAAGAACTATGTACGTCCATCCATGGTAAATATGTTCTGTGTACGTCCATTAATAGTGACTATAGGTACTGTGTACGTTTATCCATAGTGACTATAGATAGTGTGCACGTCCATCCATAGTGACTATAGATATTGTGCACGTCCATCCATAGTGACTATAAATATTGTGCACGTCCATCCATAGTGACTATAAATATTGTGCACGTCCATCCATAGTGACTATAAATATTGTGCACGTCCATCCATAGTGACTATAGATATTGTGTATGTCCATGCATAGTGACTATAGATATTATTTACGTCCATCATTAGTAACTATAGATACTATGTACGTCCGTCCATAATGACAATTCGAATTGTGCATGTCCATCTATAGTAACTATACGTACTATGTACGTCCATTTATAATGACTCTAGGTACTATGTTCGTCCATCCATAGTGACTATAGGTACTATGGATGGACATTCACAGTGCCTATAAATCAACTATGAATGGCATACATAGTAACTACAGGTACTATTCACGTCCATCCATAGTGATTATATGTACTGTGTACGTCCATCCGTAGTGACTATAAGTACTGTGTACGTCCATCCGTAGTGACTATAAGTACTGTGTACGTCCATCCGTAGTGACTATAAATACTGTGTACGTCCATCCGTAGAGACTATATGTACTGTGCACGTCCATCCGCAGTGACTATAAGTACTGTGCACGTCCATCCGCAGTGACTATAAGTACTGTGCACGTCCATCCGTAGTGACTATAAGTACTGTGCACGTCCATCCGTAGTGACTATAAGTACTGTGCACGTCCATCCGTAGTGACTATAGAGATAATGCTCGTCTATCCATAGTGCCTATAGGTACTATCGTTTTTGAATAACAGGCTGTGCTTGATGCTGAAGGCGACAAGACTGAATACTTCAGTCCCAAGATTCTTCAATAAATTGGAGACATAATGCCACCAGGACCAGGAGAATATTATTTTAACAATTACCTTGTTGTACTCATTTCAGTACCTAAAATCTTGAGTGAAGTCAAATAGACATGAATCGAGTGACTAAACTGAGAGACATAGAAATATCGACACGTGTACTCTATATATGACTCCTTACCTTGGGTATACTTGTCATCAAAAGTCAGGTGAGTGGAGACCATTTCAGTGAGGTTGGCCATCACCATCAGTATACTTTTCACACCTGTAAACAGTTGCCACCATTAAGATCGTATCCTTACATGTGTGTCTATGATGTGTTCAACACCAGAGATTAGCTTGTGCCTTATGGTTTTTATATAAGGAACAAATATCTTGTTTACTAACTCATTAAATAAGTCACAAGGAGCTGTGAACATAACTTTGCTCCTACTCTTACCTTCCTCGACGCCTCGCTGCTCCTCCTGCAGCTGTTGTAGAGCTATCTGGTTAAATATGACGTGAGGGGTCAAGTCGAACTCCTCCGTGTGGCCCATGATGGCCTCCGGGAGGGCGGTCGACCAGCCCACCACGACACAGAGGAGAGGCAGCAGACAGACAGACATGACTCTCACCACCACACTCACACTACACACTAACCAACACCCTGCACGACCGCTGGCTGGCTGGCTGGTCACCACGCACTAAGTACACCCGCGCTCAACGCCCACACTGATAAATATATGAACCACCAGGAAACTATCCTTCAAAATACCCAGTTCTTACACATGCTTTTACAAAGAGTAAAAGTCAAGAGAGAAATGAGCATAAATGAATAAGAAAGAATGTAGAGATCTGTTACTAAGAAGGTTAAGCTACGAGAGTTAAGAGAACTGCGCCTCACATCCTGGGAGGATGTGACAAACTGAGGGGATGTGACCATAACATACAAGATACTGAGGGTAATGTTCAAGGTGAACAGGGAAAACTTTTTTTAATGAGAGAAAAACAATAGAACATAAGTTGAAGTTTGAAACACAAATTAGTAGAAGATAGGACAATAATACCCTGTATGTGTAGGCAACAAGTGGAATGCACTGAAAGAAGAAGTTGCGGAAGCCACCTCTCTTCAAAGATTCCAAATCGAATTTGAATACAAGAATAGTTAAACTGTAATGCAACAAGTGCAACAAGGCCCGAGAAGGCGAGGTTGAAAGAGCTACGTTTCGCTTTCCCTTAGCAACACGTTCTCAGACTGTCCATTCCATCCAGCGGTTGACCCTAAAGACGCATTCATAAATTTTAACATTCTGTTCATTCAAAACAGAAATTTTCTCAAATATAAATTAAAATATTATATATTATCAAATTGTGCATATATAGGCATTTGTTAGGTTAGGTCAGGTGTTTAGGTTCTGTTGGCGATTATTTGTATTTGTTGTAAGTTGGATAAAAATTTACAGTTTTGTGGTTCGAAGAAAAGTCGTCAGCGAAGCACTTGTTCCGGAAGTGATTGGACGTCATCAGTCGTGAGTCGTGTGTAAACCGTTTATCATTCTTAAACAGGCAGTTTGGCGGGTGCATAGAATGGTCTTTGGCATTCGTTTACGAGGACGCGCTGCCTTTAGTCACTGATTGGTAAGTACCACCCCCACCCTCGCTACCCCATCACCCCCTTCTTTGCACAAACCAATACCAACTATCCACCTTCGCTAAACCATCTACTACCTCAACACCCCTTTTGCTGCACACACCACGACCAACCACCCTATAATCCCCCTCCCTTTCTAATCTATCCACTACCCTGCACCCATGCTCTACAACTACAACCTGACATCTCCCACTACCTTCCACCTACACACCACCAACCACCATCCCCACTACCCTCCACCTTCATACCACCATCCACCACTACCCAACATATTTGGGGGGGGGGGCCTTGTGTAGGTTGGTTGTTAAGCAGTGTTTCTGTTGTGTGCGGGGACGTGTGTCCCGGTCAGTGTGTTGTTGTGTCCTTGTGTTGTTTCCTGTATGTTGTGGGTGTGTGTGTGTGTTTTGTAGTGTGAGAGTGTTTTTTGTGTTTTGTTGGTGAGTTTATGTTGTGTGTGTGTGTGTGTACTCACCTATTTGTGCTTGCGGGGGTTGAGCTTTAGATCTTTGGTCCCGCCTCTCAACTGTCAATCACCTGGTGTACAGGTTCCTGAGCCTACTGGGCTCTATCATATCTACATTTGAAACTGTGTATGGAGTCAGCCTCCACCACATCACTGCCTAATGCATTTTATCCGTTAACTACTCTGACACTGAAAAAGTTCCTTCTAACGTCTCTGTGGCTCATGTGGGTACTCAGTTTCCACCTGAGTCCCCTTGTTCGCGTCCCACCAGTGTTGAATAGTTATCCTTGTTTACCCGGTCGATTCCCCTAAGGATTTTGTAGGTTGTGATTATGTCTCCCCTTACTCTTCTGTCTTTCAGTGTCGTACAGAGAATTTCCCGCAGCCTTTCCTCGTAACTCTTGCCTCTTAGTTTTGGGTTCTGTGTGTGTGTACTCACCTAATTGTGCTTGCGGGGGTTGAGCTCTGGCTCTTTGGTCCCACCTCTCAACCGTCAATCAACTGGTGTACAGATTCCTGAGCCTACTGGGCTCTATCATATCTACATTTGAAACTGTGTATGGAGTCAGCCTCCACCACATCACTGCCTAATGCATTCCATTCGTTAACTACTCTGACACTGAAAAAGTTCTTTCTAATGTCTCTGTGGCTCATTTTTGTACTCAGCTTCCACCTGTGTCCCCTTGTTCGCGTCCTTCCAGTGTTGAATAGTTCATCCTTGTTTACCCGGTCGATTCCCCTGAGGATTTTGTAGGTTGTGATCATGTCCCCCCTTACTCTTCTGTCTTCCAGTGTCGTAAGGTGCATTTCCCGCACCCTTTCCTCATAACTCATGCCTCTTAGTTCTGGGACTAGTCTAGTAGCATACCTTTGGACTTTTTCCAGCTTCGTCTTGTGCTTGACAAGGTACGGGCTCCATGCTGGGGCCGCATACTCCAGGATTGGTCTTACATATGTTGTGTACAAGATTCTGAATGATTCCTTACACAGGTTCCTGAACGCCATTCTGATGTTAGCCAGCCTCGCATATGCCGCAGACGTTATTCTCTTTATGTGGGCTTCAGGAGACAGGTTTGGTGTGATATCAACTCCTAGATCTTTCTCTCTGTCCGTTTCATTAAGTTCTTCATCTCCTATTCTGTATCCTGTGTCTGGCCTCCTGTTTCCACTGCCTAGTTTCATTACTTTGCATTTACTCGGGTTGAACTTCAACAGCCATTTGTTGGACCATTCACTCAGTCTATCTAGGTCATCTTGTAGCCTCCTACTATCATCCTCTGTTTCAATCCTCCTCATAATTTTTGCATCGTCGGCAAACATTGAGAGGAACGAATCTATACCCTCTGGGAGATCATTTACATATACCAGAAACAGTATAGGTCCAAGGACTGACCCCTGTGGGACTCCACTTGTAACGTCTCGCCAATCTGAGACCTCACCCCTCACACAGACTCGTTGTCTCCTGTTGCTTAGGTATTCCTCTATCCACCGGAGTACCTTCCCTTTCACTCCAGCCTGCGTCTACAACTTTCGCACTAGCCTCTTATGTGGCACTGTATCAAAGGCTTTCTAACAATCCAAAAATATGCAGTCTACCCACCCTTCTCTTTCTTGCCTTATTTTTGTTGCCTGATCGTAGAATTCAAGTAACCCTGTGAGGCAGGACCTGCCATCCCTGGAACCATGTTGATGCTGTGCTACAAAGTTCCTTCGCTCCAGGTGCTCCACTATTTTTTTTCGCACAACCTTCTCCATCAGCTTGCATGGTATGCAGGTTAGGGACACAGGCCTGTAGTTCAGTGCCTCCTGTCTATCTCCTTTCTTGTATATCGGGACAACGTTAGCTGCTTTCCAAATATCTGGCAGTTCCCCTGTTGCCAGTGATTTATTATACACTATGGAGAGTGGTAGGCAGAGTTCTCCTGCTCCTTCCTTTAGAATCCAAGGGGAGATTCCATCTGGGCCTATAGCCTTTGTCACATCCGACTCTAGTAAACACTTCCTTACTTCCCCGCTGGTAATCTCAAACTCTTCCATTGGTTCCTGGTTAGCTATTCCCACACTTACCTCTGGAATTTCTCCTTGCTCTAAGGTGAAGACCTCCTGGAATTTCTTATTCAATTCCTCACACACTTCTTTGTCATTTGTAGTGAATCCTTCCGCCCCTATCCTTAATTTCATAACCTGTTCCTTTACTGTTGTTTTTGTCCTGATGTGTGTGTGTGTGTGTGTGTGTGTGTGTGTGTGTGTGTGTGTGTGTGTGTGTGTGTGTGTGTGTGTGTGTGTGTGTGTGTGTGTGTGTGTGTGAGCGTGTGGGCAGAGAGGTGTACAGGTTCCTGAGCCTTTGGGCTCTATCATATCTACATTTGAAACTGTATGGAGTCAGCCTCCACCATATCACTTCCTAATGCATTCCATTTGTCAACCACTCTGACACTAAAAAAGTTCTTTCTAATATCTCTGTGGCTCATTTGGGCACTCAGTTTCCACCTGTGTCCTGTAGTGCGTGTGCCCCTTGTGTTAAATAGCCTGTCTTTATCAACCCTGTCGATTCCCTTGAGAATCTTGAATGTAAGGACCATGTTCCCCCTAACTCTTCTGTCTTCCAACGAAGTGAGGTTTAATTCCCGTAGTCTCTCCTCGTAGCTCATACCTCTCAGCTCGGGTACTAGTCTGGTGGCAAACCTTTGAACCTTTTCCAGTTTAGTCTTATGCTTGACTAGATATGGACTCCATGCTGGAGCAGCATACTCCAGGATTGGTCTGACATATGTGGTATATAATGTTCTGAAAGATTCCTTACACAAGTTTCTAAAGGCCGTTCTTATGCTAGCCTACCTGGCATATGCTGCTGATGTTATCCTCTTGATATGAGCTTCAGGGGACAGGTATGGCGTGATATCAACCCCCAGGTCTTTCTCTCTGACTCTTGAAGTATTTCATCTCCCAAATGATACCTTGTATCTGGTCTCCTGCTTCCTACCCCTATCTTCATTACATTGCATTTGCTTGGGTTAAACTCTAACAGCCATTTGTTCGACCATTCCTGCAGCTTGTCCAGGTCTTCTTGAAGCCTCAAGCTGTCCTCCTCTGTCTTAATCCTTCTCATAATTTTGGCGTCGTCAGCAAACATTGAGAGGAATGAGTCTATACCCTCTTGGAGATCATTTACGTATATCAGAAACAGGATAGGTCCAAGTACAGAGCCCTGTAGGACTTCACTGGTGACTTCACGCCAGTCTGAGGTCTCACCCCTCACTGTATCTCTCTGCTTCCTATTGCTTAGGTACTCCCTTTTCCACTAGATCGCCATACCAGTTACTCCTGCCTGTTTCTCCAGCTTAAGCATCAACCTTTTATGGGGTACTGTGTCAAAGGCTTTCCGACATTGAGAGGAATGAGTCTATACCCTCTGGGAGATCATTTATGTATATCATAAACAGGATAGGTCCGAGTACAGAGCCCTGTGGGACTCCACTGGTGACTTCACGCCAATCTGAGGTCTCACCCCTCACTGTAACTCTCTGCTCCCTATTGCTTAGGTAAAACCTTATCCACTGGAGCACCCTACAAGTTACTCCTACCTGTTTCTCCAGCTTATGCATCAGCTTTTTATGGGGTACTGTGTCAAAGGCTTTCCGACAGTCCAAAAAAATGCAGTCTGCCCATCCTTCTCTTTCTTGCTTAATCATTGTCACCTGATCGTAGAATTCTATCAAGCCTGTAAGGTAAGATTTATCCTCCCTGAACTAATGTTGATGGGTTGTCACGAAGTCTCTTCTCTCCAGATGTGTTACTAGGTTTTTTCTCACAATCTTCTGCATCACCTTGCATGGTATACAAGTTAAGGACACTGGCCTGTAGTTCAGTGCCTCTTGTCTGTCACCCTTTTTGTATATTGGAACTACATTAGCAGTCTTCCATATTTCTGGTAGGTCTCACGTTTCCAGTGACCTACTATGCACTATGGAGAGTGGCAAGCAAAGTGCTCCTGCACACTCTTTCAATACCCATGGTGAGATTCCGTCCGGCCCAACAGCTTTTCTCACATCAAGCTCCAATAGGTGCTTCTTGACCTCATCCCTTGTAATTTCGAACCTATCCAAGGTCACCTGGTTAGCTGCTACCTCTCCTAGCGCCGTAACATCTCCCTGTTCAATTGTAAAGACCTCCTGGAACCTTTTGTTGTTCTTCACACACCTCTTTGTCATTCTCTGTGTACCTGTCCTCGCCCACCCTAAGTTTCAACACCTGTTTCTTCATTGTTGTCTTCCTCCTAATGTGACTCTGTAGTAGCTTTGGTTCGGCGTTGGCTTTATTAGCTATATCATTTTCATACTTTTCTCAGCTGCTCTTCTCACACTAACATACTCGTTCCTGGTTCTCTGGTATCTCTCTCTACTTTCTCGTGTTCTGTTATTACGGAAGTTCCTCCATGCCCTTTTGTTCAGCTCCTTTGCTTTCATACATTCCCTATTAAACCACGGATTCTTCCTTTGCTTCTCTGTTTTTTCCTGTTGGGCTGGGACAAACCTGCTTACAGCCTCCTGACATTTTTGGGTGACATAGTCCATCATGTCTTGTACGGACTTGGTTCCGAGTTCTGTGTCCCAATGTATATCCCATAAGAATTTATTCATCCCCTCATAGTTTCCCTTTCGGTACGTCAGCCCTTTGTTTCCCAGTTCTTTTCTGGGGGGTGATAATTCCTAGCTCAACCAGGTACTCAAAGCTCAATACACTATGATCACTCATTCCCAAGGGGGCTTCCAACTTAACTTCCCTTATATCCGACTCATTTAGGGTAAATATCAGATCAAGCAAGGCTGGTTCATCCCCTCCTCTCATTCTTGTCGGTACCTTGACGTGATGACTTAGAAAGTTTCTTGTTGCCACATCCAACAGCTTAGCTTTCCATGTGTCTGGGCCTTCATGTGGGTCTCTGTTCCCCCAATCTATCTCCCCATGGTTGAAGTCTCTCATGATTAGTAGTCTGGATCCGTTCCTGCTAGCCACAGAAGCTGCTCTCTCTATTATGTTGATCGTGGCCAAGTTGTTTCTATCATATTCCTGTCTGGGTCTTCTGTCATTCGATGGGGGGTTATATATGACTACTACTATAATTTTCTGTCCTCCAGTTGCTATGGTGCCTGATATGTAGTCACTGAAACCTTCACAGTTCTAAATTACCATCTCTTCGAAACTCCAACCTTCTCTTAGTAGAAAAGCTACACCACCTCCTCCTCTCCCTCCTCTCTCTTTCCTCACTACATAGTACCCTGTGGAAACACTGCATTTGTTATGGTTTTCGTTACCATTGTTTCTGTGAGTGCTATTATGTCTGGGTTTTCTTCTAGTGCTCATTCTCCGAGTTCACTTGTTTTATTTGTTATCCCTTCTATGTTAGTGTACATCGCCTTGAAGCTCACTTTCTTCTGTTCATTTTCTTGTCCCTTTCTTGGCGAGCATTCTGCTGGTGTGGGAAGCTGTTCCGTGGGTGAGAAGATCTGTGAGGTGGTTTGCAGAGTCTCAGAGGATTTTGGGGTGGGGGTTGGGGGTTTAAGGGAAGGGGGGGACAGGTAGGGTGTGGGTTAAGGAGATCGGGGGGACATGGAGGATACGGGGTGAGGGGGGAGGAGGGATAGGGAGGGTATGGGATGAAGGGGGAGGTGGGACAGGGGGAAAGGTGGGAGGGGGACATGATGAGAATGGGGAAGGGGTGACAGGGTCAGAATGGGATGGGGGGGGGGAGGGAGGGTTGGGTGGGGGCAGGTAGGGTGAGGAGGAAGGGAGGGTTTCTATGTAGAGGGGGTGGTGGTGTTGCCCTCCCCTCTGGTGTTGCTGGGATGCTGGGTTTGGGTTCCCCTCTTGTCTCTGGGACTGTTGTGTTGGGGGCTTTGATTTCCTGGTTTGCTCCTCTCCCTGCGCTTCCTCCTTGCCTCTGCTGCCCTGGCTCTCTTCTCCTTCGTCCTGTCCCTCTGCAGGAATACTTTTTTGTATCCCTCCACATGCTGCAGACTACTCTTCCTTAAGAGAATATCCTCCTTCGTGGTTTCGTTTGTAAATACCACCTTTACAAGTCAGTTTCTGTCTTTGTTGTACCAGCCCTACCTGAAAACCTTCTCAATGTTTTGTTCAGCCCCTTCCATCTGTAACCCCTTCAGTAGCCCCTGTACTGCCTCTCTGTCCTTGCTATTTTATTCTTGCCTGTGGGATCCTTCCTGTTCTTTGATACCTACAACTACCACTGATCTTTTTCTCTCCAGCAGCTGAGTGGTGCACCTTGCTGCTTCCTGTGAGGTAACAGCTTGCTACCTCCCTCACTGTGGCCATTGCTTCTGAGCTCTTTTTCAATATGTCCACAAATGTTTCAGGTACAGAGGCATTTCCTTCCAACGTAACGTTTCCACCTTCCCTTTGGATGATAATCTGATGCTCAGCCTCTTTATTTTTCTCTGTGAGGGATTTGATCTCCTCCCTTGCTGATGTCAGCTCACTTTGCTGGTTCTTAATTGTAATCCTCATTTCATGCATCTCCCTCCTGAATTCCTCCAGAACTTGGGTTAACATTTCCTTCGTTTAGTTACTCTGGCTGTTTCCTGTGTCCCTGTTGCATCCTCCTCCCATTTTGCCCCTTATCAAGAGAGAGAGCAAGAGAGAGAGAGAGAGCAAGAGAGAGAGAGAGAGAGAGAGCAAGAGAGCAAGAGAGAGAGCAAGAGAGTGCAAGAGAGAGAGAACAAGAGAGAGGGAACAAGAGAGAGAGAACAAGAGAGAGAGAGAGAGAGAGAGAGAGAGAGAGAGGGAGAGAGAGAGAGAGAGAGAGAGAGAGAGAGAGAGAGAGAGAGAGAGAGAGAGAGAGAGAGAGAGAGAGAGAGAGAGAGAGAGAGAGAGAGAGAGAGAACGTGTGTGTGTGCGTGTGTGCGCGTGGGATGGGGGTTAAGAGGAGGTGAGGTGTTGTCTGCAGATTACGGCAGGTAAGAGAGGGGGTAAGAGAAGGGTGGATTATGAGTTAGGTTGTATTCCCTTTCCACGAAAGGTGTTATTCCCTTCTAGCTTGAATGGACGTATGTGTGTGTGCGTGTGTTTGTTTTTGCGTGTGCTTGCAAACGTACGTGTGCGTGGGTGCGTGCGTGCGTGCGTTCGTGCGTGCGTGCGTGCGTGCGTGTGTGTGTGAGTGTGTTACGGGGTTCCCGGAAAATGTCAACCTCTACCCAAAATGAGCCACTTTGATATTTTAAATGTATCTGATATACTGAACAAGAATTTGGTAATATTTTACCTCTGTACACCTGAAGAATTGACCAGAGAGGGGTACCTACCTGTCAGCCTCCCGCTCACACAACCAGGTGAATAATTACGATGATGGATGACGAAGTGCTCCGTCGTCGCCTCCCACGTGGTGATTCACTAATCCAGTAGATTGATGATGGCGGTTCTTCTCTATCTATCACAAATCTCTGGAGTCAGTCACTGTATCGGTGTGTCTGTTGTGTTACAGTTCACCAATTCACTGTACCACTGATCACTTGACCCAATATGTAAACAAAGTCTCGTGGGCCCTCCCACGTGGCCTGTCTGGTGAATTCACTGTTCAACACAAAGTTCTAGTGATAGCACTGTATTTTTTTTCCTATTCGCGGTGGTTATACACTTTGTGATAACCCTAGATCTGTGATCGGTCACTGTAGCCTTAATTAACCCAAAAATATTGGCGTTTATTGTAGCGCGTGACCCCAGCGACCCTCCCACGCGGCTGGCTGAGCTGAACTCGGCTCAGAACCTGCTTGTGTGGTGTGTATGGTGTTATTTTGGTTTTGGAGAATGTCATTGTGTTGCTGTTGTTCTGCTCCTGTTAAGCAGGTTTTTGGAGCATGTATCTTGTGTTTGGGTCCTTTGTGTGCTTTCGTTTATTTGTAAAGATTCTGTTGCATTATTTGGGCCTTGACAGCTGAGTGAACAGTGCTTGGGAATCGTAGTCCTAAGGTTCCGGGTTTGATCCCCGGTGGAGGTGGAAACAAATGGGCAGAGTTTATTTAACCTTGTTGCCCCTGCTCACCTTGCAGTAAACAGGTACCTGGGAGTTAGACAGCTGGTATGGGTTCCTTCCTGGCGGTGTGTGACAAAAAAGGAGGCCTGGTCGAGGACCGGGCCACGGGGACTCTAAGCCCCAAAATCATCTCAAGATAACCTCAAGATATTGTATTGGTGTTTTGAAATGTCAGGTTACCTTTGGTGTATTATGTTTGTGCGTTTGGTGTGTTTATGTTCCCGTACGTGTGTATGCTTACGGTGGGGGGAGGGGGGCGGTGTTCAGTACTTGTTGTGTATTACTATTTGTCTTAGTTCTTCGTTTTTGTGGTGTTGTGTTCAGTGGTGTGCTATGGTATACTTCTCTTTTATATGTATGTATATATTATGTGTTTTATGATAATATACTTGTACTTTGTTTTGTGTCAAGCTCTGCTTGCTTGGATAGGGTGTACTCACCTAGTTGTGCTGTGGGAATAAAGCTTTGGCTCTTTGGTCCCGCCACTTAACTGGTGAACAATTCTC
Source organism: Procambarus clarkii (assembly GCF_040958095.1). Lineage (NCBI taxonomy): Eukaryota > Metazoa > Arthropoda > Malacostraca > Decapoda > Cambaridae > Procambarus > Procambarus clarkii. The sequence continues at coordinate 31,470,923 of NC_091164.1, read as the reverse complement.
GAGCCTACTGGGTTCTGTCAAATCTACATTTGAAACTGTGTATGGAATCTGCCTCCACCACATCACCGTTTAATGCATACTATATGTTAACTACTCTGACACTGAACAAATTCATTCTAATGTCTCTGTGGCTCATCTGGGTACTAAGTTGTTACCTATGTCCCCTTGTTCGTGTTCCGCAAGTGCTAAAGAGTTTGACTTTGTCCACCCTGTCAATTTCCCTGAGAATTTTGTAGGTGGTCATCATGTCTCCCCTTGCTCTTCTGTTTTCCAGGGACGTGAGGTTCAGCTCCATTAGATTTTCCTCATAGATCTTACCTCTCAGTTCCGGGACCAGTCTGTGGCATATCTCCGAATCATCTCTAACTTTGTCTTGTGTTTAAGTAGGTAAGGACTTCAGGTTGACGCTGCATATTCCAGGATTGGTCTGCCATAAGTTGTATACAAGGTCCTGAACGATTCCTTACACAAGTTTCTAAAGGCAGTTCTTATGTTGGCCAACCTAGCATATGCCTCTGATGATATCCTTTTAATGTGGGCCTCTGGGGACAGGTTCGGTGTGATATCAACCCCCTGATCTTTCTCTCAATTTGACTCTTGCAGGATTTCACCTCCCAGATGATACCTTGTGTTCAGCCTTCTGCTCCCTTCGCCTAATTTCATTACTTTACACTTCCTGAGTTGAACTTTAGTAGCCATTTTCTAGACCATTCCTCCGGTTTCCCAGGTCATCCTGTATTCTCTGTTTATCTTCAACTGTTTTGATTCTTCTCATAATTTTTGCATTATCAGCAAACATTGAGAGGAATTAGTCTCACAAAGCCCTGTGGGACTCCGCTGGTGACATCTCGCCACTCTGATGTCTCCCTACTCACACTACTATATCCTACAAGTGTGAGGACATGTAGGAGTCCACACCATACACACACACTACTGCTCCTACCAGGTGTGAGGACAGTGGACCCCTCAGAGGACCGTTCTCACCACACCACATAACACATACCTCTGCTCCCACCAGTGCTTGCGTGACATCGCAAGTAAACCCAAGACCCAACCAAAACTGCTCCACAGCCACAAAAGGAGGAAAAAAATCAGCAATGAAGGAACAAGTGATGAAACTTAGAAAAGGGGAGAACAGATACAAAGAGAACGACAAGAAAGTGTGTGAAGAACTCAACAAGAGATTCCAGAAGGTCTTCACAATAGAACAAAGAGAGGTCCCTGTACTAAATGTGGAAGCAAACCGAGCAACCTTGGAGGAATTTGACCTCACCAGGATTAGGTCGAAAGGAATCTGTTGGAGCTGAATGTGATAAAGGCTGTTGGGCCTGACAGAATCTCACCTTGGATACTAAAAGAAGATGTAGAGGCACTAAGTATACACTCTCTATGGTGTATAACAGGTCACTGGAAACGGGAGACCTTCCCGAAAGCTCGAAGACAGCTTATGTAGTCCCAATATACAAGAAAGGTGACAGGCAAGAGGCACAGAACTACAGGCCAGTTTCCCTAACTTGTATACCATGCAAGGTGATGGAGAAGATCGTGAGGGAAAAGGCTCGTAGAGCATCTGGAGGGAAATAGCTTTGTAACACACCACCAGCATGGGTTCAGAGATGGTAAATCGTGCCTCATAGGTCTAATAGAATTCTATGACCAAGCAACACAAATTAGGCAAGAAAGAGAAGGCTGGGCAGACTGCATTTTCTTGGACTGTCAGAAAGCCTTTGACACAGTACCTCACACAAGACTGTTACAAAATTTGGAGCAACAGGCAGGAGTAAAAGTTAAGGTGCTCCAGTGGATAAGGGAGTATCTAAGCAACAGGAAACAGCGAGTAACTGTGAGGGTGAGGCATCAGAGTGGCGAGATGTCACCAGCGGGGTTCCACAGGGCTCTGTGTGGGAAAATCTGACTCCAATATTTTGTAACTAAAATAAAATAATTCGATAGCTGTGAAGGACGTCCACTTTTTGAGAAAAAGTGGAAAACAAAATGAGACAATGGATTAAACTGATGCCAAGAACTAGTGCCCTATGGATCTTAGTGAAACTGTATTTCTTATGTAAAGGGAGTCAAATTATCCTGCACAAAAATGGAGGGTTAGATGCTAAAAGATTAATGTATCCCTAGCATTATTCTGGTGCTGGTTCTTCACCAGAGTAAATAAATTATGAAAGTAAATAAGGTTGATTATATAATATTAATTAGTGGTAAATGCACCTCAATATACAACTTTAATATTGAATAGTACAGTAAATCAATGGGTTAGTATAATTGATCTCGGGAGATCACTAATATAACTACAGAGTTATTACTACGGATAAACATGACCAGCTTAGCTGTAAAACTAGAGAGGTGTAATCGGTTGTCACGCTCCTCCGACGGCGTGTTGCTTCAAGTAAATTGCTGCACGTGCAGGTAGAGAAGCCTAGTACCTCGGTTGTCGTGGACCCGAGGCTGGTAGGCAGTTACATTGTATAATTCCACCAATGGTAACTACAAGTACATCCTGAATTACGAAATATATTTCTACAGAATATTATTATTGCAGAGATCTAAAGTAAATAATTGTGCAACATATATTCCAATATAGCGGAATAAATTTGGAGATTAAACGTATGGGATTTTGTTTGTAAGTTCACAGCCTAACGACAACTAATCTAAATATAAAAATGTGCACAATATTATAGTTTAGAAATGGTTAGTTGCCGGGCCGAGTGTCCATTGATGTAGGAACGATTCCAGATCCCTCGTCCTCAGCTGCCGTGATAAGACGTTACTTGTGGGTTTGAGTAATTATTGGTTCCTGGGACACTGCCTAGGTGTGCCAAGTGACGTGGCACTGCTCTGTTAGTCGTGGGAGTGAAATACAAACTGTTAGTAAGATCGAAACGTAGATCTCTGTTGCTCGTTGCTAATGGCGTCCGAGTCGCGTGGTGGATGACGACGTTCTCGCGTCTTTTTCCTCTTCCCGATTGCGCATACGCGGCTCTCGATAGACATCTTGAGCGTAAATGGATTTATATATATCGGAATTAACTAAGGAAAGAAGAGATGGTGATGAGTATTGATGTTACATTTAATTCTTCTGTGTTAAAATATAATTTATCGCAACATAAACTCGTTTACTACAGTCACGCAGCTAATCGAGGAAATTAAAGTGAAATCATTTACATTAAAATAATTTCCTCTAAAATGTTTGATATCAACTAAATAAAGAAGTTCCCGTAAGCAGTAGTATGCTACGAAATTAAACTTATTAGTAACTATTTTTAGTAAAAGAAATAATAAACTGAACTCTGTTATAAATCCAACTAAATGTGGAAAGAATTCATGTTTCTGCCTGTCGTTCCTGGCGTCGTCACTCTGACTAGGAAGAATCTGGCAATATGTTTAATATAAATCATGATAATGATTAAATCTACAAATTAGTGATTTTAGTAACTACTTGTGGTTAATACAAAGGTTGTATAAATCTGTATCCATCTTGTTCCCAATATATATGTAAATGGCCTTCCAGAGGGTATAGACTCATTCCTCTCAATGTTTGCTGATGATGCAAAAAATATGAGAAGAATCAAAACAGATGAAGATAGATAAAGACTACAGGACGACCTGGACAAACTGGTGGAATGGTCTAGAAAATGGATACTTAAGTTCAATTCAGGAAAGTGTAAAGTAATGAAATTAGGCGAAGGGAGTAGAAGGCTCAATACAGTGTACCATCTGGTAAGTGATATCCTGCAAGAGTCAAATAGAGAGAAAGATCTGGGGAATGATATCACACCGAACCTGTCCTCAGAAGCCGACATCAAAAGGATATCATCAGCTGCATATGCTAGACTGGCCAACATAAGAACTGCCGTTAGAAACTAGTGTAAGGACTCGTTCAGGATCCTGTATACCACTTATGTAAGACCAATCCTGGAGTATGCAGCTCCAGCCTGGAGTCCATGTGAGATTTTTTTTCTTTCACAATTATCAAAAGCATTAAGTCCTATTGATGTTACGTTAATCGTAACTACCTCGCAAGAGAGGCAGACCTTAAACAGCAAGAGCTGCCAGTGGCAGATATTTAATCTTAAAGCCTAAGATCATAGGACCGCGGGAGCAAACCGCCAGGTGAAACCACTCGGGTAACACCTGTCACTTAGGTAGCTGGCTCCTCCTAGTTAACAAACTAATAAAGCGTAGCCGACGGATTCTCACCTCTTATTTATAGAAGTGTGGTGCTGTGCAATGGACTCGAGCTTTAGATATAGACTTAATATGAACATAAGCAGGCAAAGCGTTGCAGAACATGAAATGTGGGGCAGTAATATTGGAAGGTTTGACGTAAACGACCGTTTTCTATAACAAAACAATTTATTCACAAAACAATAACTAAAACTACTACACAGTGAATTTACATTACTTTACTGTCACTCCAGTGGCACATTAAAGAACAGCTAATCAACAGCCTGATGGACCCACGGTATCCTTATCCCGTCGTTGCTGACTGAACAATGACACTAACTGAACAAAGTGGTGCCCACTGGTGACGCAAGCTTGCAATCAATATTGTCACGGCTTCACGGTGATCAATACTATAATCACAAAAACTTGACTGGCGCTCGCTGCCCTCAACGAGGTACCAAGTAACAAGGCGGTTAATCCAAGAATGATAACCCCTTATAAAAAATCTTAGGTTAACACTTGTCTCTCAGGACAATCAAAAACAAAAGTTACTCTAATTGAATTTAAACAATTACGTTAACACACACGTGTCTCAACGAACTTAAATGGCAGCAATAACTCGTACATCAATTAATTTCATCAACTTGAAAGTCAAGCATTCGGTGAGTAATTCCCAATTAATTACTGAATACAACAGCATATTAATTCAGACGAATATTGATAAAGACTACTGTCTCTCAACTGACAGTTCACTTCCGGTCTTACGACAAGATTACCTTAACGAGGGTAGACTACTGTACCACACACAAGGTTACAAGACACTCCGTGTAAACAACAACACCAACACCTGGTGAATTCACTAAGTGGTGGTTACTAATCCTCTTTAATTAGCTACGAGTGCTTAATCCCTCTGTCCGCAGACAGATCTGATCAGTCCAACGAATTACAGCAGCTTAATTACAGCGCAATTGACTCCGATCATAACAGACCGTCAACCCTTTACGTTAATCACTCAATTAACGACAGCTCGTTAAATCGTTAACACTACGTTAGTCTTCACTTGACAATTCCTCCACTGAGTGAACTTCACTGTGACTGTTGCCTTTACACGTCTCTACGTTAATCTCAACAATGTTCAACGAACAAATGACCTCGTTAAGTAAATCGTGACCCCAGGTGACGTTAACTGACTTTAATTCTCACGGAATCCTTCACAGTATACAACGCCTTCCACCAAGGACAAACTTGTCTAAGGTTTACACACGGTACAACACAGTACATCACAGTACAACACAGTACATCCTTGCCACTCACGGCAAAACTTGTAAATGACTTCCCCCAGTAAATTATACACCATTAATTCACACTTTACCACAACACAACAGTAAAATTTATAACCAAGGGAAACCTCCCCGTTACCACTTTCACTGCTGAAAAAGGGAATCAAATTACTGGAATACATATGCGGCACATAGAAAAAATAGAAGCAAATAACTCACTTTACTCTACCTCTGAATGTGTCACTAGGTGTCCTCACACACGTCAAAAATCACAGTTGGGCCCAACCTCAACTTGATGATGGCAAACAGGGTAAACTCACACGTCTCCAATTCCCATTCACCTCACCAGGTGGTCACAGGGACAGAGGACAGACGGAACACTGCGGGCGAACCCAGCTTCAGAGTTTTATTACCCAAACGGAAACAGTGTACTTACATCAATCATGCGGGCCCGCAACCTTCTCGCACTCACTCATACACACGTCAAAATCACACTCCCGCTGCTGCTGCTGGATGATGACGTAGGCGCCCTCACTTCCTACACGTGGTCAGGTGGAGCACAGGGTCCTAGACCACGGGGTTAGCTCCACACACAGAGACCAGGGTGGCGCGACACACCGGCTCAGGCAGACCAGGGTGAGCGCACAACAGCAGGGATGCGGTACCACGCCCTTCCACTTGACACAGTACCCCAGGATACGACGTACACGGTGTTACACGGTACACGAGACCCGAGACGGAGTCGTTCACTGTTCTCTTTAGTAGTCTGGGGTACTATGCTGTACCCCTCAGCGTCTTGGCCAATTACGGTTCAGCATTTCTGAGGCCCAGGAGCCCTGGCCAATGGCGCACTTGCCCCATGACGCTACCCCCTCTCTCACGAGGTGGACACGTGATAGGGGGGGTGGTCTATGGCTGTTAACCCCCCATACCTCCCTCTCTACACTTGACTTGTACAAAATTTCCCTGAAATCAACTCCCTACTGTAATTTCCTTCACAGACCTGATACAGCGATCAGAATGACATCAATGGCTAGCAAATGTCATGGGCTGTCCAACGACACCCAACACGACTGTTGAAAAGTTATATTCAGAAAGTTGAATCACGGTGCACATCACTGGTGCACTGTGCAATTTCGTACTAAATTCAGTGCACGAGAGAGCAGGAAAAATATGTCCCCTGACATCAACCTCCCACTAAGGGCTTATTTCACTGGAAGCGAAATACACCCCACCATTTTACCAGCTCGATGGTGCACTGTGCACGAGCTGTCACACACATCTTGACAGCTAACTTCCGGCTGGGTGGTGGTGGGTGGAGACTCCGCTTTCTATGCGTCGTCGCCCTGAGAGACTTGGGGTGACTCCTCCGGTTCGTCCTGGGTAGTGTTACCTGACTTAGGCGCAGAGTACTCGGCTCCAGGGCCAGGCTCTAGCCGGCTCGACGCCTCGAAGCTAGGCTGAACCCCAAGCTCTACAGCTCCGGCTTCAGTCTGTGTCATACCGGACACACTAGCAACACCCTGGGATGGACTACCCGGAGAGACACTATCTTCACTCTCCTCCGACCTTGATGACGCATCATCACGTTCCTCATAACGTTTTAACATGTTAACATGGTACTTCTTATTGACCCCCCTTACGCATACGACGTATGTCAATGAGTGACTTCACTCAGTGATGGTGAAGGGTCCCTTCCACTGTAGCAGGAGCTTGTTCCTGCTTGTAGGGAGGAGTAGGAGTACTTTATCTCCCACCTTAAACTTCCTCTCCCTGGCCTTCTGGTCGTACCTGCTCTTCTAGTACTCCTTAGCCTTGGCGAGTTCCTCCCTGGCCAACTTACACGTCTCTTCTAGACGGTTCCTCAAATCTATGACGTACTCATACGTCGTCTTGGTTTCTGGGGTACAGTCTTCCTCCTCCCATAGATTCTTCAACACATGCAGCGGTCCCTTTACCGTGCCACCATACAGGAGCTCGAACGGTGAGAACCGGGTACTTGCCTGGGGTACTTCCCTGTAGGCAAACAATAACGGGTTAATGTACCTTGGCCACTCCTTGGGTTGCTCTATGCACATCTTCGTGAGCATTCTCTTTAGGGTACCATTAAACCGTTCCACCAACCCATTTCCCATAGCATGATAAGGTGTGGTGAATGATGGCTGCAACATGAGTAGCCTAGCTACTTCCGCCATCATTTCGCTGGTGAACTGTGCCCCCCCTGTCGCTGTGTATCTTCTCCGGTATACCTAAGCGACTGAAGAATCCAACCAATGCTTCCGCCACTGTGACGGTCTCGATATTCTTCAAAGGTGCCGCCTCTGGATACCGAGTAGCATGATCTACCATGGTCAGGATATATCTACTGTCGTCTGATGCCCTCGGCTCAATCGGGCCAATTATATCTACACTGACCATCTTAAATGGTTGATCAATGATGGGAAAAGGCTTCAGCTTCCCTGGCTGCACCTTACCTCTGTCAGCGGTGCGTTGACAGGCGTCACATGACCGAGTGTACCGCTGTATGTCACCAGTCATCCCTGGCCAATAGAACGATGACTGAATTCGTTCACTGGTCTTAGCATGTCCCATGTGACCCCCCATTACTCCCTCATGGCCGAGAGTAAACACAGCTAGGCGGTGCTCTTTGGGGACCAGTAATTGTTCCCAAGTGTCCTGGGGTGTTTCCACCCTGCGCACTAGCTTACCCTTAACCTCCAAGTACTTATACTTGCGCTTATTCATGGTGAAGACCCTACCCTCTGCGGCATGCTCTCTCATCTTCCTGAGTGTGGGGTCTTTCCTTTGGGCTTCCTGGAATTCTTTAGCGCTTACTCCTTTCAAAGAATGTAGTTTCAGCGGCTTGACCACTTTGGTGGGTTGCGCACTCATTGCGCGTGTGGTCACCGCGGCTACTAAAGCCTTGTTCCCCCTTGGAGCAGCAGTGACACCCTCAGTCACCAGGGGTCTTCCCCCTCTCCTCTTATCTACCTCCGAGGCGGTGACCCTTGCCCACCCCCGGGGTTGGCGGGACCTGGCTGGATCAGCTGATCGAGCCCCCACCCACCTCCTTGAGTTTCTTCCCGTTTTCTGTTGGTGGAAAGGAGCAGGCTTTCCCCGTTTTCCTTGCGCCTGTTGCCTCTGTTCCTTAGCTGGGGAGGCGGCCATGGTTTGTCTACCAGCTGACTGGCGCGTGACGTCACCTCCAGCTGGTGTGGGTCCCGTTTTCTGTGAGTCACTTCCACAGGACCGACTCCTACCATTTGACACTCCAGGGGCGTTTCCCAACAACAACCCGTATACAGCGCCCTTGCATTTCACCGCTCGTATTTTATCTTTTACATATGGTGTGTCAACAATCAGGGATACCTCGATCATATCTATCTGTGTACCATCAGGGTATCTTTCATGAATGATTCTGCCTGTCTCGTTCCCAGGCTTGACAAATTCTCTCTCGGACCATATGAGTGGTAGCTCCCCTGTCTCGCAAGACCTTGGTCCATTTACCATTAACTAAACCTCTTGCTGTCTCCAGGGTGTGCTCTAGAGGATCACCTCCCTCGTGGGCACCCAGACCAGCAATCTGTGCATGTGTTCCCCCCTTTTCTGCACGCTTGCCCTTCTTACACTGAGCTGCCCTGTGACCTGGCTGGTTACAAGTAAAACAGCGGGGTCCACTGACCTTGGGCGGCTTATGGCTTACTCTAGACTTACTCTCTTTAGGCCTAGCCCCGCTCCCTGAGGCTTGGTCATGACGTCGGTTCTCAGATGAACCTCCCTGTCTAGGTCTGTGTGCCTCAGCCCACCCGTCGGCACATTCTGCCATAGCCTCATTAGAGACTATCTCATTTTCCTTGAGTTTAGCACGGAGCGCAGGTTCCACTCCCTCCAAGAACTGTTCTCTAGTCATCAGCTCAAACAACGTATTGTCTTCCGGAACGACGGCGTTGTTCAACTCAAAATAGCGCTTGAGGCTCGACTCTAGCCTCTGCAACATGGCCCGGTACGTCTCCCCTTGACGCACTCTAATCTGACGGAATGCCCTCATCATTCCATCGGCCGAAATGCCATAGCCTTTCATTAAGGCTCGCTTCAGGGCATCATAATCGTTGCACATGGGAGTTCCCAAACCCTGGTATATACTTAATGCCCTTCCCTTCAACAATGAAGCTAGCGCTTGGGCCCAAGTTGACCTACTCCACTTCCCTTCCGTTGCTCTGCGTTCGAAGCGGCCAATGTATGCATCCATTGAATCCACTTGCTCATCGAAAGCTATAAGATTAGGCATTTTTATCTTAACAACTGGCCCCTCTGGGCCGGGCTCTGTGGGTTGGGTTTGGCTTCCCTTCCCAGCTGTGGATTGCACCTTTGCAATCTCCAACCGGTTCTCTCTCTCCTGAGGGGTATTCCACATTTCCATCACAAACTTAGACATCCCAGTTGCTGAGAGACCCATTAACCTAGCTTGTTCTCGCAGCATGTCTAAGGTGAATCCCGCCTGGGGTTGTACAGTCCCCATTCTGGCCGGCGATTCCTGCATCAACCTACTTGCTGATGCAACACTACCTTCCACGAAGGTTTCTATTGAAATTCTTTGGTGAGGGCGCGACCTCCCACTAAGATCCTGAGGCGTACTACTTCTTCCACCTCCTACCACGTCTATTACACGAAAGTCGGCTAGGGGATTTTCCTCATCCTCTAAATCACTTGCCGGCGTTTCGTTCGCCGAAGCGTAACTAGCGTTATGCCTTTCAGGTGACGCTTCTCTCTCTGACGTGTCCCTAGTGTCATGGAGTGCTGGCAACTCATGACCGACCCATGCCTGGCGTATCCGCTGCACCCAGGTCCTGTGTCCCATCACGTACTGACGGCATTCCTCCTCCGTCTTACCACCTGCATCATCTGGCATCCTGCCATAGACAGACACATACAGATACACGTACTCTTCCCTGTAATCCACAGACATACTGACAGTGAGTGTTGGTGTGTGTACCTACTTGTGACAACTGCGACAACACACCCCCAACAATACTGTTCCTCAATGTTCTGCAATTTGAGACTTTTTACTTTAATAATCAAAAGTCCGTGCATGGGCTCGAACCCACGTGACACAGCCCCACATTGGGCGCCAGAACTGGGAGATTTTTTTTTATTTGACAATTATCAAAAGAATTAAGTCCTATTGATGTTACGTTAATCGTAACTACCTCGCAAGAGAGGCAGACCTTAAACAGCAAGAGCTGCCAGTGGCAGATATTTAATCTTAAAGCCTAAGATCATAGGACCGCGGGAGCAAACCGCCAGGCGAAACCACTCGGGTAACACCTGTCACTATAGGTCGCTGGCTCCTTCTAGTTGACAACTAATAAAGGGTAGCCGACGGATTCTCACCTCTTATTTATAGAAGTGTGGTGCTGTGCAATGGACTCGAGCTTTAGATACAGACTTGATATGAACATAAGCAGGCAAAGCGTTGCAGAACATAAATGTGGGGCATTAATATTGGAAGGTTTGACGTAAACGACCGTTTTCTATAACAAAACACTTTTATTCACAAAACAATAACTAAAACTACTACACAGTGAATTTACGTTACTTTACTGTCACTCCAGTGGCACATTAAAGAACAGCTAATCAACAGCCTGATGGACCCACGGTATCCTTATCCCGTCGTTGCTGACTGAACAATGACACTAACTGAACAAAGTGGTGCCCACTGGTGACGCAAGCTTGCAATCAATATTGTCACGGCTTCACGGTGATCAATACTATAATCACAAAAACTTGACTGGCGCTCGCTGCCCTCAACGAGGTGCCAAGTAACAAGGCGGTTAATCCAAGAATGATAACCCCTTATAAAAAATCTTAGGTTAACACTTGTCTCTCAGGACAATCAAAAACAAAAGTTACTCTAATTGAATTTAAACAATTACGTTAACACACACGTGTCTCAACGACACTTAAATGGCAGCAATAACTCATACATCAATTAATTACATCAACTTGAAAGTCAAGCATTCGGTGAGTATTTCCCAATTAATTATTGAATACAACAGCCTATTAATTCAGACGAGTATTGATAAAGCCTACTGTCTCTCAACTGACAGTTCTCTTCCGGTCTTACGACAAGATTACCTTAACGAGGGTAGACTACTGTACCACACACAAGGTTACAAGACACTCCGTGTAAACAACAACACCAACACCTGGTGAATTCACTAAGTGGCGGTTACTAATCCTCTTTAATTAGCTACGAGTGCTTAATCCCTCTGTCCGCAGACAGATCTGATCAGTCCAACGAATTACAGCAGCTTAATTACAGCGCAATTGACTCCGATCATAACAGACCGTCAACCCCTTACGTTAATCACTCAATTAACGACAGCTCGTTAAATCGTTACCACTACGTTAGTCTTCACTTGACAATTCCTCCACTGAGTGAACTTCACTGTGACTGTTGCCTTTACACGCCTCTACGTTAATCACAACAAAGTTCAACGAACAAATGACCTCGTTAAGTAAATCGTGACCCCCGGTGACGTTAACTGACTTTAATTCTCACGGAATCCTTCACAGTACACAACGCCTTCCACCAAGGACAAACTTGTCTAAGGTTTGCACACGGTACAACACAGTACATCACAGTACAACACAGTACATCCTTGCCACTCACGGCAAAACTTGTAAATGACTTCCCCCAGTAAATTATCCACCATTAATTCACACTTTACCACAACACAACAGTAAAATTTATAACCAAGGGAAACCTCCCTGTTACCACTTTCACTGCTGAAAAAGGGAATTAAATTACAGGAATACATATGCGGCACATAGAAAAAATAGAAGCAAATAACTCACTTTACTCTACCTCTGAATGTGTCACTAGGTGTCCTCACACATGTCAAAAATCACAGTTGGGCCCAACCTCAACTTGATGATGGCAAACAGGGTAGACTCACACGTCTCCAATTCCCATTCACCTCACCAGGTGGTCACAGGGACAGAGGACAGACGGAACACTGGGGGCGAACCCAGCTTCAGAGTTTTATTACCCAAACGGAAACAGTGTACTTACATCAATCATGCGGCCCGCAACCTTCTCGCACTCACTCATATACACGTCAAAATCACACTCCCGCTGCTGCTGCTGGATGATGACGTAGGCGTCCTCACTTCCTACACGTGGTCAGGTGGAGCACAGGGTCCTAGACCACGGGGTTAGCTCCACACACAGAGACCAGGGTGGCGCGACACACCGGCTTAGGCAGACCAGGGTGAGCGCACAACAGCAGGGATGTGGTACCACGCCCTTCCACTTGACACAGTACCACAGGATACGACGTACACGGTGTTACACGGTACACGAGACCCGAGACGGAGTCGTTCACTGTTCTCTTTAGTAGTCTGGGGTACTATGCTGTACCCCTCAGTGTCTTGGCCAATCACGGTTCAGCATTTCTGAGGCCCAGGAGCCCTGGCCAATGGCGCACTTGCCCCATGACGCTACCCCCTCTCTCACGAGGTGGACACGTGATAGGGGGGGTGGTCTATGGCCGTTAACCCCCCATACCTCCCTCTCTATACTTGACTTGTACAAAATTTCCCTGAAATCAACTCCCTACTGTAATTTCCTTCACAGACCTGATACAGCGATCAGAATGACATCAATGGCTAGCAAATGTCATGGGCTGTCCAACGACACCCAACACGACTGTTGAAAAGTTATATTCAGAAAGTTGAATCACGGTGCACATCACTGGTGCACTGTGCAATTTCGTACTAAATTCAGTGCACGAGAGAGCAGGAAAAATATGTCCCCTGACATCAACCTCCCACTAAGGGCTTATTTCACTGGAAGCGAAATACACCCCACCATTTTACCAGCTCGATGGTGCACTATGCACGAGCTGTCACACACACTTTGACAGCTCACTTCTGGCTGGGTAGTGGTGGGTGGAGACTCCGCTTTCTATGCGTCGTCGCCCTGAGAGACTTGGGGTGACTCCTCCGGTTCGTCCTGGGTAGTGTTACCTGACTTAGGCGCAGAGTGCTCGGCTCCAGGGCCAGGCTCTAGCCGGCTCGACGCCTCGAAGCTAGGCTGAACCCCAAGCTCTACAGCTCCGGCTTCAGTCTGTGTCATACCGGACACACTAGCAACACCCTGGGATGGACTACTTGGAGAGGCACTATCTTCACTCTCCTCCGACCTTGATGACGCATCATCACGTTCCTCATAGCGTTTTAACATGTTAACATGGTACTTCTTATTGACCCCCCTTATGCATACGACGTATGTCAATGAGTGACTTCACTCAGTGATGGTGAAGGGTCCCTTCCACTGTAGCAGGAGCTTGTTCCTGCTTGTAGGGAGGAGTAGGAGTACTTTATCTCCCACCTTAAACTTCCTCTCCCTGGCCTTCTGGTCGTACCTGCTCTTCTAGTACTCCTTAGCCTTGGCGAGTTCCTCCCTGGCCAACTTACACGTCTCTTCTAGACGGTTCCTCAAATCTATGACGTACTCATACGTCGTCTTGGTTTCTGGGGTACAGTCTTCCCCCTCCCATAGATTCTTCAACACATGCAGCGGTCCCTTTACTGTGCGACCATACAGGAGCTCGAACGGTGAGAACCGGGTACTTGCCTGGGGTACTTCCCTGTAGGCAAACAATAACGGGTTAATGTACCTTGGACACTCCTTGGGTTGCTCTATGCACATCTTCCTGAGCATTCTCTTTAGGGTACCATTAAACCGTTCCACCAACCCATTTCCCATAGCATGATAAGGTGTGGTGAATGATGACTGCAACATGACTAGCCTAGCTACTTCCGTCATCATCTCACTGGTGAACTGTGCCCCCCTTTCGCTGTGTATCTTCTCCGGTATACCTAAGCGACTGAAGAATCCAACCAATGCTTCCGCCACTGTGAGGGTCTCGATATTCTTCAAAGGTGCCGCCTCTGGATACCGAGTAGCATGATCTACCATGGTCAGGATATATCTACTGTCGTCTGATGCCCTCGGCTCAATCGGGCCAATTATATCTACACTGACCATCTTAAATGGTTGATCAATGATGGGGAAAGGCTTCAGCTTCCCTGGCTGCACCTTACCTCTGTCAGCGGTGCGTTGACAGGCGTCACATGACCGAGCATACCGCTGTACGTCCCCAGTCATCCCTGGCCAATAGAACGATGACTGAATTCGTTCACTGGTCTTAGCATGTCCCATGTGACCCCCCATTACTCCCTCATGACCGAGAGTAAACACAGCTAGGCGATGCTCTTTGGGGACCAGTAATTGTTCACGAGTGTCCTGGGGTGTTTCCACCCTGCGCACTAGCTTACCCTTAACCTCCAAGTACTTATACCTGCGCTTATTCACGGTGAAGACCCTACCCTCTGCGGCATGCTCTCTCATCTTCCTGAGTGTGGGGTCTTTCCTTTGGGCTTCCTGGAATTCTTTAGCGCTTACTCCTTTCAAAGAATGTAGTTTCAGCGGCTTGACCACTTTGGTGGGTTGCGCACTCATTGCGCGTGTGGTCACCGCGGCTACTAAAGCCTTGTTCCCCCTGGGAGCAGCAGTGACACCCTCAGTCACCAGGGGTCTTCCCCCTCTCCTCTTATTTACCTCCGAGGCGGTGACCCTTGCCCACCCCCGGGGTTGGCGGGACCTGGCTGGATCAGCTGGTCGAGCCCCCACCCACCTCCTTGAGTTTCTTCCCGTTTTCTGTTGGCGGAAAGGAGCAGGCTTTCCCCGTTTTCCTTGCGCCTGCTGCCTCTGTTCCTTAGCTGGGGAGGCAGCCATGGCTTGGCTGCCAGCTGACTGGCGCGTGACGTCACCTCCAGCTGGTGTGAGTCCCATTCTCTGTGAGTCACTTCCACAGGACCGACTCCTACCATTTGACACTCCAGGGGGCGTTTCCCAACAACAACCCATATACAGCGCCCTTGCATTTCACCGCTCGTATTTTATCTTTTACATATGGTGTGTCAACAATCAGGGATACCTCGATCATATCTATCTGTGTACCATCAGGGTATCTTTCATGAATGGTTCTGCCTGTCTCGTTCCCAGGCTTGACAAGACTCTCTCGGACCATATGAGTGGTAGCTCCCCTGTCTCGCAAGACCTTGGTCCATTTACCATTAACTAAACCTCTTGCTGTCTCCAGGGTGTGCTGCAGAGGATCACCTCCCTCGTGGGCACCCAGACCAGCAATCTGTGCATGTGTTCCCCCCTTTTCTGCACGCTTGCCCTTCTTACACTGAGCTGCCCTGTGACCTGGCTGGTTACAAGTAAAACAGCGGGGTCCACTGACCTTGGGTGGCTTATGGCTTACTCTAGACTTACTCTCTTTAGGCCTAGCCCCGCTCCCTTAGGCTTGGTCATGACGTCGGTTCTCAGATGAACCTCCCTGTCTAGGTCTGTGTGCCTCAGCCCACCCGTCGGCACATTCTGCCATAGCCTCATTAGAGACTATCTCATTTTCCTTGAGTTTAGCACGGAGCGCAGGTTCCACTCCCTCCAAGAACTGTTCTCTAGTCATCAGCTCAAACAACGTATTGTCTTCCGGAACGACGGCGTTGTTCAACTCAAAATAGCGCTTGAGGCTCGACTCTAGCCTCTGCAACATGGCCCGGTACGTCTCCCCTTGACGCACTCTAATCTGACGGAATGCCCTCATCATTCCATCGGCCGAAATGCCATAGCCTTTCATTAAGGCTCGCTTCAGGGCATCATAATAGTTGCACATGGGAGTTCCCAAACCCTGGTATATACTTAATGCCCTTCCCTTCAACAATGAAGCTAGCGCTTGGGCCCAAGTTGACCTACTCCACTTCCCTTCCGTTGCTCTGCGTTCGAAGCGGTCAATGTATGCATCCATTGAATCCACTTGCTCATCGAAAGCTATAAGATTAGGCATTTTTATCTTAACAACTGGCCCCTCTGGGCCGGGCTCTGTGGGTTGGGTTTGGCTTCCCTTCCCAGCTGTGGATTGCACCTTTGCAATCTCCAACCGGTTCTCTCTCTCCTGATGGGTATTCCACATTTCCATCACAAACTTAGACATCCCAGTTGCTGAGAGACCCATTAACCTAGCTTGTTCTCGCAGCATGTCTAAGGTGAATCCCGCCTGGGGTTGTACAGTCCCCATTCTGGCCGGCGATTCCTGCATCAACCTACCTGCTGATGCAACACTACCTTCCACGAAGGTTTCTATTGAAATTCTTTGGTGAGGGCGCGACCTCCCACTAAGATCCTGAGGCGTACTACTTCTTCCACCTCCTACCACATCTATTACACGAAAGTCGGCTAGGGGATTTTCCTCATCCTCTAAATCGCTTGCCGGCGTTTCGTTCGCCGAAGCGTAACTAGCGTTATGCCTTTCAGGTGACGCTTCTCTCTCTGACGTGTCCCTAGTGTCACGGAGTGCTGGCAACTCCTGACCGACCCATGCCTGGCGTATCCCCTGCACCCGGGCCCTGTGTCCCATCACGTACTGACGGCATTCCTCCTCCGTCTTACCACCCGCATCATCTGGCATCCTGCCATAGACAGACACATACAGATACACGTACTCTTCCCTGTAATCCACAGACATACTGACAGTGTGTGTTGGTGTGTGTACCTACTTGTGACAACTGTGACAACACACCCCCAACAATACTGTTCCTCAATGTTCCGCAATTTGAGACTTTTTACTTTAATAATCAAAAGTCCGTGCATGGGCTCGAACCCACGTGACACAGCCCCACATTGGGCGCCAGAACTGGGAGATTTTTTTTTATTTGACAATTATCAAAAGAATTAAGTCCTATTGATGTTACGTTAATCGTAACTACCTCGCAAGAGAGGCAGACCTTAAACAGCAAGAGCTGCCTGTGGCAGATATTTAATCTTAAAGCCTAAGATCATAGGACCGCGGGAGCAAACCGCCAGGCGAAACCACTCGGGTAACACCTGTCACTATAGGTCGCTGGCTCCTTCTAGTTGACAACTAATAAAGGGTAGCCGACGGATTCTCACTTCTTATTTATAGAAGTGTGGTGCTGTGCAATGGGCTCGAGGTTTAGATACAGACTTGATATGAACAAAAGCAGGCAAAGCGTTGCAGAACATGAAATGTGGGGCAGTAATATTGGAAGGTTTGACGTAAACGACCGTTTTCTATAACAAAACAATTTATTCACAAAACAATAACTAAAACTACTACACAGTGAATTTACGTTACTTTACTGTCACTCCAGTGGCACATTAAAGAACAGCTAATCAACAGCCTGATGGACCCACGGTATCCTTATCCCGTTGTAGCTGACTGAACAATGACACTAACTGAACAAAGTGGTGCCCACTGGTGACGCAAGCTTGCAATCAATATTGTCACGGCTTCACGGTGATCAATACTATAATCACAAAAACTTGACTGGCGCTCGCTGCCCTCAACGAGGTACCAAGTAACAAGGCGGTTAATCCAAGAATGATAACCCCTTATAAAAAATCTTAGGTTAACACTTGTCTCTCAGGACAATCAAAAACAAAAGTTACTCTAATTGAATTTAAACAATTACGTTAACACACACGTGTCTCAACGAACTTAAATGGCAGCAATAACTCGTACATCAATTAATTTCATCAACTTGAAAGTCAAGCATTCGGTGAGTAATTCCCAATTAATTACTGAATACAACAGCCTATTAATTCAGACGAATATTGATAAAGCCTACTGTCTCTCAACTGACAGTTCACTTCCAGTCTTACGACAAGATTACATTAATGAGGGTAGACTACTGTACCACACACAAGGTTACAAGACACCCCGTGTAAACAACAACACCAACACCTGGTGAATTCACTAAGTGGCGGTTACTAATCCTCTTTAATTAGCTACGAGTGCTTAATCCCTCTGTCCGCAGACAGATCTGATCAGTCCAACGAGTTACAGCAGCTTAATTACAGCGCAATTGACTCTGATCATAACAGACCGTCAACCCTTTACGTTAATCACTCAATTAACGACAGCTCGTTAAATCGTTAACACTACGTTAGTCTTCACTTGACAATTCCTCCACTGAGTGAACTTCACTGTGACTGTTGCCTTTACACGTCTCTACGTTAATCACAACAAAGTTCAACGAACAAATGACCTCGTTAAGTAAATCGTGACCCCCGGTGACGTTAACTGACTTTAATTCTCACGGAATCCTTCACAGTACACAACGCCTTCCACCAAGGACAAACTTGTCTACGGTTTACACACGGTACAACACAGTACATCACAGTACAACACAGTACATCCTTGCCACTCATGGCAAAACTTGTAAATGACTTCCCCCAGTAAATTATCCACCAATAATTCACACTTTACCACAACACAACAGTAAAATTTATAACCAAGGGAAAGCTCCCTGTTACCACTTTCACTGCTGAAAAAGGGAATCAAATTACAGGAATACATATGCGGCACATAGAAAAAATAGAAGCAAATAACTCACTTTACTCTACCTCTGAATGTGTCACTAGGTGTCCTCACACACGTCAAAAATCACAGTTGGGCCCAACCTCAACTTGATGACGGCAAACAGGGTAGACTCACACGTCTCCAATTCCCATTCACCTCACCAGGTGGTCACAGGGACAGAGGACAGACGGAACACTGGGGGCGAACCCAGCTTCAGAGTTTTATTACCCAAACGGAAACAGTGTGCTTACATCAATCATGCGGCCCGCAACCTTCTCGCACTCACTCATACACACGTCAAAATCACACTCCCGCTGCTGCTGCTGGATGATGACGTAGGCGTCCTCACTTCCTACACGTGGTCAGGTGGAGCACAGGGTCCTAGACCACGGGGTTAGCTCCACACACAGAGACCAGGGTGGCGCGACACATCGGCTTAGGCAGACCAGGGTGAGCGCACAACAGCAGGGATGCGGTACCACGCCCTTCCACTTGACACGGTACCCCAGGATACGACGGTACACGGTGTTACACAGTACACGAGACCCGAGACGGAGTCGTTCACTGCTCTTTAGTAGTTCCTCAAAATTAGGAACTTTAAGGTTTCTCTCATAACACTGAAACCTTCTCTAGCACGTCTCACAGCAGTACCTTCAAGCACAGATACGATAGACGGCGGATGTCACTTTCGTAGCCCGATAATTAACAGCCTCACTCAGTCCAGTTGCTCTAAGATGGCGTCCCACAATTACGCGGCTAGATGACAAGTTCACACGGTTCGGTACAAGCACCTTTCCGATTACCGGATTCTTACCCACGGCACACGGAAAGATAGCAAGATGATAGGCATGACTTTAGTAACGTTGCAGGCGGTATTTCCCGATGCTTGGCCTAGCACGGGAAATTACGACCTCCCCTAGCAACGTTCTAGGAAAGAATGTCTTTTCCCGCCATGTCTGCCTCTGGGGTACTATGCTGTACCCCTCGGCGTCTTGGCCAATCACGGTTCAGCATTTCTGAGGCCCAGGAGCCCTGGCCAATGGCGCACCTGCCCCATGACGCTACCCCGTCTCTCACGAGGTGGACACGTGATAGGGGGGGGGGGTGGTATACGGCCGTTAACCCCCCCATACCTCCCTCTCTACACTTGACTTGTACAAAATTTCCCTGAAATCAACTCCCTACTGTAATTTCCTTCACAGACCTGATACAGCGATCAGAATGACATCAATGGCTAGCAAATTTCATGGGCTGTCCAACGACACCCAACACGACTGTGGAAAAGTTATATCCAGAAAGTTGAATCACGGTGCACATCACTGGTGCACTGTGCAATTTCGTACTTAATTCAGTGCACGAGAGAGCAGGAAAAATATGTCCCCTGACAGTCCATACCTAGTTAAACACAAGAAGAAGTTAGAGAAGATTCAGAGGTATGCCACCAGACTGGTCCTGGAACTGAGAGGTATGAGCTATAAAGAAAGGCTACGGGAGCTGAACCTCACATCCCTGGGAAAACGGAAGAGTAAGGGGAGACATGATAACCACCAACAAAATTCTCAGGGAATTGACAAAGTGGACAAAGACAAACTCTTTAGCACTTCTGGAACACGAACGAGGGGAAACAAGGTGGAAACTTAGTACCCAGATGAGCCACAGAGATATTAGGAAGATTTTTTTCAGTGTCAGATTAGTTAACAAATGGAATGCATTAAGTAATGATGTGGTGGAAGGCAGACTCCATACACAGCTTCAAGTGTAGATATGATAGAGCCCAGTAGGTTCAGGAATCTGTACACCAGTTGATTGACAGTTAAAAAGCGGGACCAAAGAGCCAGAGCTCAACCCCCGCAAACACAACTAGGTGATTACCAAGTGTGAGGACAGTGGAGGCCCTCAGAGGACCGTCCACACAACTGCTCCCACCAAGTGTGAGGACAGTGGAGGCCCTCAGAGGACCGTCCACACAACTGCTCCCACCAAGTGTGAGGACAGTGGACCCCTCAGAGGACCGTCCACACTACTAGTCCCACCAAGTGTGAGGACAGTGGATCCCTCAGAGGACCGTCCGCACTACTGCTTCCACCAAGTGTGAGGACAGTGGACCCCTCAGAGGACCGTCCACATTACTGCTTCCACCAAGTGTGAGGACAGTGGACCCCTCAGAGGACCGTCCACACTACTGCTCCCACCAAGTGTGAGGACAGTGGACCCCTCAGAGGACCGTCCACATTACTGCTTCCACCAAGTGTGAGGACAGTGGACCCCTCAGAGGACCGTCCACACTACTGGTCCTACCAAGTGTGAGGACAGTGGACCCCTCAGAGGACCGTCCGCACTACTGCTTCCACCAAGTGTGAGGACAGTGGACCCCTCAGAGGACCGTCCACACTACTGCTCCCACCAAGTGTGAGGACAGTGGATCCCTCAGGGGACCGTCCACACAACACACTACTGCCTTCACAAAGAAGAAGGACAATGAGTAGTGGGATAAAAGGTTTAGCGGTGCCTTTTTGCTTTGGGGAAAGGCACCGCTAAGCCGTCACTCTGAGAAATGTCTGGGGAGACTTGGAAAGGCGCCGCTATGTTTAGGACCAATATTTTTCAGGTTCACTTACGTATATATATAGTCACCAGTTTAAGACTGAATTCCGACAGCTTCACTTACTTCACAGATGGATCAGTAGACCAGCAGGGACAAGAAACCGGAGCTGCAGTTAAAGCAGGAAACTCTGTAAATAGTTGGAGGCTCTCAAATGAGTGTTCGACTTTACAAACAGAGATGCTAGCCATTCAAAAGGCTTTGGAACATGCTCTTGCTGAACACCGACATCATGTTATCATACATACAGATTCGAGAACCGCCATTGAAACTTTGCAACAAGAACACATATGTGATAACATACATCTGATCACAAATGTCATATCATCAATGCAAACACTCAAACGACTAGGCCGACTGGTACTTATCAACTGGGTGCCAAGTCATGTGGGAATAATAGGAAATGACACTGCAGACGAAGCTGCAAAACTTGCAACTATGAGAAGAAATGTAGACATTTACATACCACAGAGTCTATCACAGATTAAGAAAGTAATTAGAAACAGAGCAATGCAAAAGATGTACAGTGACCACAACACAGCAGTTGTAACATCAGGATCTGTGGGTTGGTACAAGAATTCAACCAACTACGAACCACTTAGTTTGATGAAAGGGAGCAGTAGAGCAACAGAAGTACACTTACATCGCATCAGGCTTGGATACCCATGTGCATGGGCAATAGACTTACAGGTTCCGGAAGATGAGAGGAAATGTCAACACTGTGGAGAAATGCCCGACAGACCACTGGAACATTATCTAACACAGTGCACAGTTACAAACCCATTAAGATTTCAACTTAGATTCAACAGAGCAGAAGAAGTTGTTTAACACATATGGCAAAATCTTACTGAAGCGACCATACGAGTCATAGATACTCATACTCCTCCCAAGTAAAACAGAAACAAGCAACACTTAGTGGGCCAGCTTAGGGCCCGCACAGGAATATCCCTGAAAAAAAAGAAGACTGAATTTTTTTCAGAGTTCCAATTCGTCTGTACATTTCCACCTGGTTTCCAGCTAAATTCTTTTCAGAGACCAGTTTAAGACTGAATATTTTCAGAATTTTACTTACACCTGCTGTCTTAAAGAGATCTCATGGAGAAAAATAAATTCTTTGAACTTTAGCAAAAATTTTTAAAAACTTCATCAGAAGTTAATCCTTGGAGAGAGGCTCTGAACGTCTGTAAGTGTAGTTTCGCTACTAATAGCCCAAATTTCGCCCAATTTAAAACATCATATATCTGACGTATTAATAAACAACAATTTAGTTAACGAGCTCTGGCTTTTGTCCCCCGCCTTTAGATTATTCGTACAACTTTGACACTATCAGTTCAAATCCCCTGAAATTTAAAACTGCTACATTTCAAACACACAAATAAGATCAAAGACAGTTACTGAGTTCCAGTCCCCGCCTTATTTCGCTCTCTTAAGTTTGTTATTATCAGTTCAAATTCTTCGAAATTTAATACTGTTGTAATTCAGACTTAATAAGAAAGACAAACAGTATTACCAAGCTTCAGCTCTTGTCCCCCGCTTTACTTAACTTTCATAACTTTGTTAGTATAATTAAATTTTCCATGAGACTTAAACCCGCTGTATTTCAGACGTAGTAAATAAGATCAAAGCAATTACCAAGTTCTAGCTCCCGTCCCCCGTCTTAGATCATTCGTAAAACTTTGCTATTGTCAGTCCAATTTCTCTGAAAATTAAAATCTCTGTATTTCAGTTGTAGAAAATTACACCAATATAATTACCGAGTTCCAGTTGATGTCCCCGTCTGAGATCACTCTCATACCTTTTGGTAATATGTTTATTGTTTGTGATGTATGTATTAACACTGTGTACTGAACGGGGTGAGAATAACTTGAGCTACCTCATCGCTATGTGTGTATTTTACCTCAATAAACTTATTTCAATTTCAATTTCAATTTTTCATACCTTCATTAGTATCTATCCAAATCCTCTATTATTTAAACCCGTTGTATGTCATATATAGTAATAAAATAAATGAAAGTTACAGAGCTCCAACTCTTGTCCTCCACCTTAGTTTAGTCCTGTAACTCCGCTATTATCCGATCAGTTTCCTCAAGATTTTAAATATAGTTATTTCAGACATAGTAATGAAATAAAATAAAGTTACTGAGTTCTAGCTCCTGTCCTCCAAACTTACTTAATTCGCACTTCATTAATATCTACCCAATTTCCCTGAAATTTTAAGCCCACTGTATTTTGGACGCGGTAAATAAGATCTAGAAAGTTACCGAGTTTCAGCTCCCATCCCCTTCCTTACTTCGTTCGTACAACTTCCTTAATAATGGATAAAATCCTCTGAGATTTAAAACTGCTATATTTCAGAGGTCGTAAAACAGATCAAATCAATTACCGAGTTCCAACTTCTGTTCTCCTCTCTATTTCAATGTTCATCAAACTTAATTATTCCAGAGCAAGTGAGTACCTCTCATCCCATACGACATCAATGTTAGCAAGTCTAACCATACCATCAACACACCTGTGTAAATGAACACTTATCAGGTAATTATCACACGGTCATAACATACATTATCTCCCCCTCCCCCATTTTCTTGTGCCCATCCTCTCGCTTACTTGTTCTCTCGCCCCAAGCTCCCCCCTCCCCTTCACCCCCATATATTTCCCCTCCACATCTTATTCCTTCCCTCACTCACCTTCTCAACTCCCCACACCCTTATCTTCCCCTCCCTCACCCCACTACTCCCATGCATCTCACCCCCTTCCCAGATTCATTCTCAACTCTGCACACTCAAGAATTTTAAAATGTAACTATTTCCAATAGTCATTTCCATATTTGTTAGAAGTTCTCTCCATATTCAGCAAATGTTCACAGAATGTTCTCTGTACAACTTGTTACTCATTATTCATGTTCTCGGCATATTCTCTGCAGGCTCAATTCATACTTTTTGCCTGTTTCTTCGCATTCTTCAAATTCTCTGCAATTGTAATTCATATTTCTTTTCCACTGTTCCTCTGTCTTCTTCGCATTCTCTTTCATTCTCCCTCATGTTCTCTGTCTTCTGTGTCATGTTCTCATAATGTTTTTAGCATGATCTTCACAAGTTCAGTGATCATTCTTCGTATACTCACTATATATATTTTCATGTTTTCATGTTCTCTGGAAATTCAATTCAAATTCCACCCACGTTCTCTGTGTTCATCACATTCCCCTGCATGTTCTCTACTTCTTTCTTAAACCAAATGTTTCTGTCATTCAGTAAATAGTTCATTGTTATATATTATCAACTGCATTACTGATTGTCAGCAAGTTACAACAAAGTTTTATTAGTTATTTATTTAGTTCTTTACAAATTTTTAAGCCATTTAAAAGTTATTTTAGTTTTCAAATTATTTATGTATTTTCAAAATATTTATTACAAGTATTTATTTATTCATTTACCTAAGTTTATTCACAATCAACTATGTCACTGTATTTCTTTATCAACTTAATATTTCTTACTATTACTGATCTTAAACAAAACATTACACTTTATACAGTAACAAATTTACTAAAACATTCTTGTCTTACCATTTCTTAAGTAAAATAATTTTCCATATAACTAAAAAATAGTCACGCTCGTCATCATTACATCATTTCTTAAATTGTATTATCCTCTGTAATGTATTAATTTAAGTAAGACATTCTTTTTCTCGTTTCTTAACTAAGGATACACACAAATTAGTTTAAGGTAACATCTTTTCATCATTTTCTAACTAAAATAACTCTTCTTTTTGTTCCAAATATAGTCAAATGAAACTTTCAAATATGTTCATAACTAGTATTATGTTTCCTTGAGTAAGAAAAATTGTCAAAAGTTAATTTCTTCATAATAATATTTCTAACTAAAGTGACTCTCCGAGATATCTTTGCTCCTCAAATGATACTCTCATGTCATTTTTATTCTCCAATGATATGCTCAAAGACATTAAAATACTAATCACACCATCAAAGTTATTCTCATAGACATTAGGAATACACACACACACATCAAAATACTATTCATGTCATCAAAAGTTATTCTCAGAGTTATCAAAGATAATTTCAAAGACTTCAAGAATACTCTTCCAGCATTAAAAGATTTTCTGTTTTATATACTTAAGAAAGATACTCTCTAAAACATCTTCGTTCATTAAAGAAACGCTCCAAGACTGCAATAATACCTTCCAAGATTATTTAATTAACATTTGTAATTTATAAGACATCTTTATTCTTCAAATGATTTGCACATGCTATCATTGTGAATTTAAAGAATCTCTCCAAGACAGCAATAACACATTCCGAAATAATTTAATTATCATTTTGCACTCTTTAACTTTCACCCTACCGTCGCTTCACCAATTTCCACCCACCATCCCCCACCCTCACACTCACATCCCACACACACTATCAACAACCACCCTCCTTCCACCACCCTCACTACTAAGAACCACTCCTACCCTCGTTCCTCCAAATACCAAATACCATCCCTCAATCCCCCACCCCGGCACCACTAACAACCAACCCCCACCCTCGCTCTATCAACAACCACCACCACCCTAGTTCCATTAACAACCACCTCACCAATCCCTACAATTCTAAACTAACAACCACCCCAACCTCGCTCTACCAACAACCACCCAACCATCCCCCACCCTCACTCTATCAACAACCACCCCCATTCTCGCTCTATCAGAAACCTCCCCCTGCCCCCCTCCCCCCGTGCAGTGGGTGGGGTGCCACATGTACTGAGGAGAGGAGTTGTTGGGACGTCCATCCTGGCCAAGGTTGAGTGACACAATATGTCATATATATATATATATATATATATATATATATATATATATATATATATATATATATATATATATATATATATATATATATATATATATATATATATATTTCTACAATCACTTCCATTCAATACCCATTGTTTCGTGTTCTGTCTTGTGTTGATGAAATTAATACCCTATTAATGCCACCTCACCCCATCCACCTCACTCAAATGTAGATATAAACAAATCGGAGATGTGTAAGTTCTATTCAGTTGTGTATGTGTAAACTAAAGTCTTTGAAAATGTAATAAGTTTTACGAAACGCGCTCAAATGTCGCGTCAGACTAGAAATAAAAATGAATTTTGGAGAATTGATTTTTGAATTACCACCAACAGTGAAAAGAAATGTACGAAAGATAGAGAAAATTCGTGTTAGAATTATTAATCTTACTTTTTCGGTCATATTTAATAATATATGTCTACAGGAAAGACTGCTTCCAAAATATACTAATATATATATATATATATATATATATATATATATATATATATATATATATATATATATATTATATATATATATATATATATATATATATGTCGTACCTAATAGCCAGAACGCACTCCTCAGCCTACTATGCAAGGCCCGACTTGCCTAATAAGCCAAGTTTTCATGAATTAATTGTTTTTCGTCTACCTAACCTACCTAACCTAACCTAACCTAACTTTTTCGGCTACCTAAAATAACCTAACCTATAAAGATAGGTTAGGTTAGGTTAGGTAGGGTTGGTTAGGTTCGGTCATATATCTACGTTAATTTTAACTCCAATAAAAAAAAATTGACCTCATACATAATGAAATGGGTAGCTTTATCATTTCATAAGAAAAAAATTAGAGAAAATATATTAATTCAGGAAAATTTGGCTTATTAGGCAAATCGGGCCTTGCATAGTAGGCCGAGAAGTGCATTCTGGCTACTAGGTACGACATCTATATATATATATGTATAGAGGGGGCAAGTCACTAGCCTCATCAGTCACTAGGGCAATAAATAATTTCCCCAGAGCTGACAACTTGATCCCCATCCCTCATCAACGCAAAAACCGTCGTGGAAGACCCAAGAGTTTCAATGATAAATTTAAGATTGGAACACAAGTGACCAAGAAAATTGAAGAGGGCAACACAGTAGGGGCAATTAGGTTACTTACCAGTGAAGAAACAATCGCCCCTAGAAATACAGCAACTGCCGACTCACTGAGAGAGAAGCACCCTCCCAGAGTACCATGGGAACCCACTGCTCGGGACACAAATGTCCCAGACTTGGGACCTCTATTACTCCAAGCGTCAGAGGTATACAAAGCCATCATGTCATTTCCACCAGGCTCGGCAGGGGGATACACTGGAGTAAGACCTCAGCACCTCAAGGAGATGACAAACCCAGTTCTCGGCGAAGTTGCCAAGACACTACTGTCAGAGATCACGAAGTTTGTCAACGACTGCCTCTCCGGGTTGATCCCAGATACAATTAAGCCCTTCTTCTTCGGAGCATCCCTTTGTGCCCTCAAGAAGAAGGGTGGTGGAGTCAGACCCATTGCCGTGGGTAACACACTTCGGCGCCTTGTTGCTAGGGCAGCTGTCAGAAAAATCAGCATAGACGCTGCAACGATGCTTCAACCCCATCAACTAGGTTTTGGTGTCCCCCATGGCTGTGAAGCAGCAGCTCATGCAGCACGAGCCTATATCAAGCACCTCCCAGAAAATAAGGAATTAATTAAATTAGACTTTAAAAATGCCTTCAACCAGGTAAAAAGGGATGTGGTACTGGAAGCAGTTCGAACTAGCTTCCCTTGTCTACTTCCTTTCGTCTCAGCAGGGTACAGTAGGAAATCGACACTGTTGTTTGGGGAACATGAAGTTGTTTCTGCAGAAGGTGTCCAGCAGGGAGACCCACTTGCCCCCTTTCTTTTTCTGCATGGCAGCTAAGGAGGTCACAAGCAGGTTGACCAGCGAATTCAACATCTGGTTCCTAGATGATGGCACCCTGGCAGGGACACAGGAATCACAGGAATCCCTGCTAGGAGATCTTCAGCTGGTGAAATCTAAGGGAGAGGAGTTAGGCCTTACACTAAATCCATCAAAGTGTGAAATCATCTCATCCAGCCAACCAATCATAGATGCAGTACGAATCTTATTGCCAGGAGCCCAAGTGATCGCTCCCACCGACAGTGTGCTGCTAGGGGCACCTCTGGGCTCGAACGCCATTGAGGTAGTCCTCGAAGAAAAGCTTAAAGACTTGAGGAGGATGGAGGCGCGAATAGGGGCTTTGGATGCTCACGATGCTTTGTACCTTCTTACAAGGTGCCTGGCCTTGCCCAGACTTACCTATTTCCTCAGGTGTGCTCCTTCCTTTGACAGCCCAAAATTAACGGAATACGACTCACTCCTAAAGACAATAACTATGAATGTGTTAAACCTCTCCCTGCAAGACGACCAGTGGGACCAAGCAACGCTCCCAGTTAGACTCGGGGGGATAGGTATTCGCAAGGCGACACAGTTAGCATTGCCGGCATTCTTATCCTCGACCAGTGCAACAGGTGAATTAGTGAAGGAAATACTACCAGAATACCTAATGAACTCCATTAGGATTCGTGATCCCAAATTTGTGGAAATAGATGGTCAGTGGGACATTCTTGCCAATTCACACACCAGACCAACTTTACCAAACGACGGTAAACAGGCCAAATGGGATAGCCCCATAGTGGAGAACATCGCCAAAGCATTGCTGGAGGCAGCTTCTCAGAAGGACAGAGCGCGTCTCCTAGCTGTGTAAGCCCCCCCATGCTGGGGACATCCTGTTGGCAGTCCCTAATTCCGCCTTGGGCACCCGCCTGGACCATCGGACCCTAAGTATTGGTGTTGCTCTGCTCCTTGCCGCCCCTATCTCCACCGAACACCGGTGTATTTGCGGTCATGCACGGGCAGACTAATACGGCAGCCATGGTCTCATCTGTCGTAAGACACAGGGAAAATTTGCCAGACACGAAGCAGTCAATGACATCATCAAGAGAAGTTTGGCTTCAGCTGGGTGTCCAGCACAAAGGGAACCCCAGATGTGCAGACCTGACAACAGCCAAAAACGCCCAGATGGAGTCACCCTGCAGCATTGGAGGGAAGGTAAACAGGTCGTATGGGATTAAACCTGTGCATCTACATTGGCTGATACCTATTTACGTTACAGCTCAGCGGAGGGAGATGGGGCAGCCACCTTAAGGGACACCCAGAAAATCAACAAGTACAGAGACCTAGAACGTTGTTACAGGTTCGTGCCGATAGGCTCTGAGACTCTGGGCGCCTGGGATAAATGTGCACTTAAGTTTTTAAAGGAGGTTGGTTAGGAACTCATTGGGAAAACTAGAGACCCACGAGCAGCCAGTTTCCTGTTCCAGCTCCTCAGTGTAGCAGTTCAGAGGGGAAATGCGTGCTGTATCCTGGGTACGCACCCAACCTCCGAGGACCTGGACAAGGGCTTCGAACGCTGATTGTTTAATTGTTATATATTTGTGTGTGTGTGTGTTCTCTGTAAACTGTAGCATTGCAATAAAATAAAACAAAACATAAAAAAAAATAATAGGGGTGGTAGGAAAAGAAAAGAATAAGATATTCAGTGAGAACCCACAAGATCTTCTCTGAATGCTCTTTATTTTCTTCTTCGAGGATGTGGGTCCCTGCAATTGCACCAGAGGTGGTACCCCTAATATATATATATATATATATATATATATATATATATATATATATATATATATATATATATATATATATATATATATGTCGTACCTAGTAGCCAGAACGCACTTTTTGGCCTACTATGCAAGGCCCGATTTGCCTAATAAGCCAAGTTTTCCTGAATTAATATATTTTCTCTAATTTTTTTCTTATGAAATGATAAAGCTACCCATTTCATTATGTATGAGGTCAATTTTTTTTTATTGGAGTTAAAATTAACGTAGATATATGACCAAACCTAACCAACCCTACCTAACCTAACCTAACCTTTCTCTATAGGTTAGGTTAGGTTAGGTAGCCGAAAAAGTTAGGTTAGGTTAGGTTAGGTAGGTTAGGTAGATGAAAAACAATTAATTCATGAAAACTTGGCTTATTAGGCAAATCGGGCCTTGCATAGTAGGCTGAGAAGTGCGTTCTGGCTACTAGGTACGACATATATATATATATATATATATATATATATATATATATATATATATATATATATATATATATATATATATATATATATATATATTTTATATATATATATATATATATATATATATATATATATATATATATATATATATATATATATATATATATATATATATATATATATATGTCGTACCTAGTGGCCAGAACGCACTTCTCAGCCTACTATTCAAGGCCCGATTTGCCTAATAAGCCAAGTTTTCATGAATTAATGTTTTTTCGTCTACCTAACCTACCTAACCTAACCTAACCTAGCTTTTTTTGGCTACCTAACCTAACCTTACCTATAAATATAGGTTAGGTTAGGTTAGGTAGGGTTGGTTAGGTTTGGTCATATATCTACGTTAATTTTAACTCCAATAAAAAAAATTGACCTCATACATAGTGAAAAGGGTTGCTTTATCATTTCATAAGAAAAAAATTGTAGTAAATATATTAATTCAGGAAAACTTGGCTTATTAGGCAAATCGGGCCTTGAATAGTAGGCTGAGAAGTGAGTTCTGGCTACTAGGTACGACATATATATATTTATATATATATATATATATATATATATATATATATATATATATATATATATATATATATATATATATATATATATATATATATATATATATATATATATATATATATATGTCGTACCTAGTAGCCAGAACTCACTTCTCAGCCTACTATTCAAGGCCCGATTTGCCTAATAAGCCAAGTTTTCCTGAATTAATATATTTACTATAATTTTTTTCTTATGAAATGATAAAGCAACCCTTTTCTCTATGTATGAGGGCAATTTTTTTTTATTGGAGTTAAAATTAACGTAGATATATGACCGAACCTAACCAACCCTACCTAACCTAACCTAACCTATATTTATAGGTAAGGTTAGGTTAGGTAGCCAAAAAAAGCTAGGTTAGGTTAGGTTAGGTAGGTTAGGTAGACGAAAAAACATTAATTCATGAAAACCTGGCTTATTAGGCAAATCGGGCCTTGAATAGTAGGCTGAGAAGTGCGTTCTGGCTATTAGGTACGACATATATATATATATATATATATATATATATATATATATATATATATATATATATATATATATATATATATATATATATATAAAATATATATATATATATATATATATATATATATATATATATATATATATATATATATATAAATATATATATATATATATATATATATATATATATATAAATATATATATATATATATATATGTATATATATATATATAATATATATATATATATATATATATATATATATATATATATATAAAATATATATATATATATATATATATATATATATATATATATATATATTTATATATAATATATATATATATATATATATATATATATATATATAAATAAATATATATATATATATATATATATATATATATATATATATATATATATAAATATATATATATATATATATATATATATATATATATATATATATATATATATATATATATATATATATATATATATATATATATATATATATATGTATATATATATCCTCCTATATAACCGTGGAGGTATATATACATATATAAATACCTCCACGGGGTATCGTGGAGACCGGACGCACCGTGGCGCTCCGGGCTACCTTCATACTTTATCAAAAAACAATTCAGGAGTTGTAATGCATCACTCTCTTGAGCCTCTGCATCACTTTCTTGAGCCTCTGCATCACTCTCTTGATCCTCTGCATCACTTTCTTGAGCCTCTGCATCCCTCTCTTGAGCCTCTGCATCCCTCTCTTGAGCCTCTGCATCCCTCTCTTAAGCCTCTGCATCACTCTCTTAAGCCTCTGCATCACGCTCTTAAGCCTCTGAACCACTCTCTTGAGCCTCTGTATTACTCTCTTGAGCCCCTGCATCCCTTTCTTGAGGCTCTGCATCACTCTCTTGAGCCTCTGCATCCCTCTCCTTAGCCTCTACCTCACTCTCTTAAGCCTCTGCATCACTCTCGTAAGCGTCTGAATCACTCTCTTGAGCCTCTGCATCCCTCTCTTGAACTCCTGCATCCCTCTCATGAGCCTCTGCATCCCTCTCTTGAGCCTTTGCATCACTCTCTTAAGCCTCTGCATTCCTCTGTTGAGCCTCTGCACCACTCAAGAGCCTCTGCATCCCTCTCTTGAGCCTCTGCATCCCTCTCTTAAGCCTCTGCATCCCTCTCTTAAGCCTCTGCATCACGCTCGTAAGCCTCTGAACCACTCTCTTGAGCCTCTGCATCACTCTCTTGAGCCCCTGCATCTCTTTCTTGAGCCTCTGCATCACTCTCTTGAGCCTCTGCATCCCTCTCCTTAGCCTCTACCTCACTGTCTTAGGCCTCTGCATCACTCTCGTAAGCCTCTGAATCACTCTCTTGAGCCTCTGCATCCCTCTCTTGAGCCTCTGCATCACTCTTTTCAGCCTCTTCATCCCTCTCTTGAGCCTTTGCAACACTCTCTTCAGCCTCTGCATCACTCTCTTAAGCCTCTGAATCCCTCTCTTGAGTCCTCTGCATAACTCTCTCGAGCCTCTGCATCACTCTCTTTATCCTCTGCATCACTCTCGTAAGCCTCTGAATCACTCTCTTGAGCCTCTGCATCCCTCTCTTGAGCCTCTGCATCCCTCTCTTAAGCCCATGCATCACTCTCTTAAGCCTCTGCATCACTCTCTAGAACCTCTGTATCACTCTCTTCAGACTCTGCATCACTCTCTTAAGCCTCTGCTTCCCTCTCTTGATCCTCTGCATCACTATCTTGAGCCTCTGCATCACTCTCTTTATCGCCTGCATCACTCTCTTGAGCCTCTGCATCACTCTCTTGAGCCTATGCATTACTCTCTTGATCCTCTGCATCACTCTCTTGAGCCTTTGCATCATTCTCTTGAGACTCTGCATTCATCTCTTAAGCCTCTACATCATTCTCTTGAGCCTCTGCATCACTCTCTTGAGCCTCTGCATCACTCTCTTAAGCCTCTGCCTTTCTCTCTTGAGCCTCTGCATCACTCTCTTGAGCCTCTGCATCCCTCTCCGGAGCCTCAGCATCCCTCTCTTGAGCCTTTTGCAACACTCTCTTGAGCCTTTTGCAACACTCTCTTGAGCCTCTGGATCATTCTCTTGAGCCTCTGCATCCCTCTCTTAAGCCTCTGTATCACTCTCTTGAGCCTCTGCATCCGTCTATTAAGCGTCTGTGTCACTCTCTTGAGCCTCTGCATCCCTCTCTTGAGCCTCTGCATCACTCTATTAAGCCTCTGTAACACTCTCTTCAGCCTCTGCATCACTCACTTAAGCCTCTGCATCACTCTCTTCGGCCTCTGCATCACTCTCTTAAGCCTCTGATTCCCTCTCTTGATTATCTGCATCACTCTCTTGAGCCTCTGCATCACTCTCTTGAGCCTCTGCATCACTCTCTTGAGCCTCTACATCACTCTCTTGAGCCTCTGCATTACTCTCTTGAGCATCTGCATCACTCTCTTAAACCTCTGCATCAATCTCTTTATCCTCTGCATCACTCTCTTAAGCCTCTGCATCATTCTCTTGAGCCTCTGCATCCTTCTCTTAAGCCTCTACATCATTCTCTTGAGCCTCTGCATCTCTCTCTTGAACCTCTGCATCCCTCTCTGGAGCCTTTGCATCACTCTCTTAAGCCTCTGCATCCCTCTGTTGAGCCTCTGCATAACTCTCAAGAGCCTCTGCATCCCTCTCTTGTGCCTCTGCATCCCTCACTTGAGCCTCTGCATCCCTCTCTTGAGCCTCTGCATCACTCTCGTAAGCCTCTGAATCACTCTCTTGAGCCTCTGCATCCCTCTCTTGAGCCTCTGCATCACTCTTTTCAGCCTCTTCATCCCTCTCTTGAGCCTTTGCAACACTCTCTTCAGCCTCTGCATCACTCTCTTAAGCCTCTGAATCCCTCTCTTGAGGCCTCTGCATAACTCTCTCGAGCCTCTGCATCACTCTCTTTATCTTCTGCATCACTCTCGTAAGCGTCTGAATCACTCTCTTGAGCCTCTGCATCCCTCTCTTGAGCCTCTGCATCCCTCTCTTAAGCCCATGCATCACTCTCTTAAGCCTCTGCATCACTCTCTAGAACCTCTGTATCACTCTCTTCAGACTCTGCATCACTCTCTTAAGCCTCTGCTTCCCTCTCTTGATCCTCTGCATCACTATCTTGAGCCTCTGCATCACTCTCTTTATCGCCTGCATCACTCTCTTGAGCCTCTGCATCACTCTCTTGAGCCTATGCATTACTCTCTTGATCCTCTGCATCACTCTCTTGAGCCTTTGCATCATTCTCTTGAGACTCTGCATTCATCTCTTAAGCCTCTACATCATTCTCTTGAGCCTCTGCATCACTCTCTTGAGCCTCTGCATCACTCTCTTAAGCCTCTGCCTTTCTCTCTTGAGCCTCTGCATCACTCTCTTGAGCCTCTGCATCCCTCTCCGGAGCCTCAGCATCCCTCTCTTGAGCCTTTTGCAACACTCTCTTGAGCCTCTGGATCATTCTCTTGAGCCTCTGCATCCCTCTCTTAAGCCTCTGTATCACTCTCTTGAGCCTCTGCATCCGTCTATTTAGCGTCTGTGTCACTCTCTTGAGCCTCTGCATCCCTCTCTTGAGCCTCTGCATCACTCTATTAAGCCTCTGTAACACTCTCTTCAGCCTCTGCATCACTCACTTAAGCCTCTGCACCACTCTCTCCGGCCTCTGCATCACTCTCTTAAGCCTCTGATTCCCTCTCTTGATTATCTGCATCACTCTCTTGAGCCTCTGCATCACTCTCTTGAGCCTCTGCATCACTCTCTTGAGCCTCTACATCACTCTCTTGAGCCTCTGCATTACTCTCTTGAGCATCTGCATCACTCTCTTAAACCTCTGCATCAATCTCTTTATCCTCTGCATCACTCTCTTAAGCCTCTGCATCATTCTCTTGAGCCTCTGCATCCTTCTCTTAAGCCTCTACATCATTCTCTTGAGCCTCTGCATCTCTCTCTTGAGCCTCTGCATCCCTCTCTGGAGCCTTTGCATCACTCTCTTAAGCCTCTGCATCCCTCTGTTGAGCCTCTGCATCACTCTCAAGAGCCTCTGCATCCCTCTCTTGTGCCTCTGCATCCCTCACTTGAGCCTCTGCATCCCTCTCTTGAGCCTCTGCATCACTCTCGTAAGCCTCTGAATCACTCTCTTGAGCCTCTGCATCCCTCTCTTGAGCCTCTGCATCACTCTTTTCAGCCTCTTCATCCCTCTCTTGAGCCTTTGCAACACTCTCTTCAGCCTCTGCATCACTCTCTTAAGCCTCTGAATCCCTCTCTTGAGGCCTCTGCATAACTCTCTCGAGCCTCTGCATCACTCTCTTTATCTTCTGCATCACTCTCGTAAGCCTCTGAATCACTCTCTTGAGCCTCTGCATCCCTCTCTTGAGCCTCTGCATCCCTCTCTTAAGCCCATGCATCACTCTCTTAAGCCTCTGCATCACTCTCTAGAGCCTCTGTATCACTCTCTTCAGACTCTGCATCACTCTCTTAAGCCTCTGCTTCCCTCTCTTGATCCTCTGCATCACTATCTTGAGCCTCTGCATCACTCTCTTTATCGCCTGCATCACTCTCTTGAGCCTCTGCATCACTCTCTTGAGCCTATGCATTACTCTCTTGATCCTCTGCATCACTCTCTTGAGCCTTTGCATCATTCTCTTGAGACTCTGCATTCATCTCATAAGCCTCTACATCATTCTCTTGAGCCTCTGCGTCACTCTCTTGAGCCTCTGCATCACTCTCTTAAGCCTCTGATTCCCTCTCTTGATTATCTGCATCACTCTCTTGAGCCTCTGCATCACTCTCTTGAACCTCTGCATCACTCTCTTGAGCCTCTATATCACTCTCTTGAGCCTCTGCATTACTCTCTTGAGCATCTGCATCACTCTCTTAAGCCTCTGCATCAATCTCTTTATCCTCTGCATCACTCTCTTGAGCCTCTGCATCATTCTCTTGAGCCTCTGCATCATTCTCTTAAGCCTCTACATCATTCTCTTGAGCCTCTGCATCTCTCTCTTGAGCCTCTGCATCCCTCTCCTAAGCCTCTGCATCACTCACTTAAGCCTCTACATCACTCTCTTCAGCCTCTGCATCCTTCTCTTGAGCCTCTGCATCATTGTCCTATGCATCTGCATCACTCTCTTGAGCCTCTGCATCACTCTCTTGAGCCTCTGCATCCCTCTCTTAATCCTTTGCATCACTCTCTTAAGCCTCTGAATCACTCTCTTTAGCCTCTGCATCACTCTCTTGAGCCTCTGCATCACTCTCTCCAGCCTCTGCATCACTCTCTTGAGCTTCTGCATCTGTCTCTTGAGCCTTTGCATCATTCTCCTAAGCCTCTCCATCCCTCACTTGAGCCTCAGCATCCCTCTCATGAGCCTCTGCATCCCTCTCTTGAGCCTTTGCATCACTCTCCTAAGCCTCTGCATCCCTCTCTTGAGCCTCTGCATCACTCTTTTGAGTCTCTGCATCCCTCTCTTAAGCCTCTGCATCCCCTGTCTTGAGCCTCTGTATCACTCTCTTGAGTCTCTTCATACCTCTCTTAACCCTCTGCATCATTCTCTTCAGCCTATGCATCACTCTCTTGAGCCTCTGCATCCCTATCCTAATTAAGCCTCTGCATCCCTATCCTAATTAAGCCTCTGCATCACTCACTTAAGCCTCTGCATCACTCTCTTCAGCCTCTGCATCACTCTCTTGAGCTTCTGCATCCGTCTCTTGAGCCTCTGCATCATTCTCCTAAGCCTCTCCATCCCTCACTTGAGCCTAAGCATCCCTCTCATGAGCCTCTGCATCCCTCTCTTGAGCCTTTGCATCACTCTCCTAAGCCTCTGCATCCCTCTCTTGAGCCTCTGCATCACTCTTTTGAGTCTCTGCATCCCTCTCTTAAGCCACTGCATCCCCTGTCTTGAGCCTCTGTATCACTCTCTTGAGTCTCTTCATACCTCTCTTAAGCCTCTGCATCATTCTCTTCAGCCTATGCATAACTCTCTTGAGCCTCTGCATCACTCTCCTGGGCCTCTGCATCACTCTCTTAAGCCTCTGCATCATTCTCTTTTGCCTCTGCATCCCTCTCTTAAGCCCCTGTATCATTTTCTTCAGCCTCTGCATTCCTCTCTTAAACCTCTGCATCACTCTCCAGATCCTTTGCATCCCTCTCCTAAGCCTCTGCTTCATTCTCTTGAGCCTCTGCATCATTTTCTAGTGCCTCTGCATCCCTCTCTTAAGCCTCTACATCATTCTCTTGTGCCTCTGCATCAATCTCTTGAACCTATGCATAACTCTCTTGTGCCTCTGCATATCTCTCTTCATCCTTTGCATCACTCTTTTGAGCCTCTGCATCACTCACCTGAGCCTCTACATCCGTCTCTTGAGCCTCTGCATCCATCTCTTAAGCCTCTGCAACACTCTCTTCAGCCTCTGCATCACTCTCTTAAGCCTCTGCATCCCTCTCTTGAGCATCTGCATCACTCTCTTGAGCCTCTGCATCACTCTCTTGAGCCTCTGCAACACTCTCTTCAGCCTCTGCATCACTCTCTTTTGAGCCTCTGCATCACTCTCTCGAGCCTCTGCATCACTCTCTTGATCCTCTGCATCACTCTCTTCAGCTTCTGCATCACTCTCTTAAGCCTCTTCTTCCCTCTCTTGATCCTCTGCATCACTTGCTTGAGCCTCTTCATCCCTCTCTAGAGCCTCTGCATCACTCTCTTGAGCCTCTGCATCACCCTCTTAAGCCTCTGTATCCCTTTTTTGAGCCTCTGCATCACTTTCTTAAGCCTCTGCATCCCTTTCTTGAGCGTCTGCATCACTCACTTGAACTCCTGAATCCCTCTCATGAGCCTTTGCATCCCTCTCCTGAGCCTTTGCATCACTCGCTTAAGCCTCTGCATCATTCTCTTGAGTCTCTGCGTCACTCTCAACAGCCTCTGCATCCCTCTCTTGTGCCTCTGCATCCCTCACTTGAGCCTCTGCATCTCTCTTTTGAGCCCCTGCATCCCTCTCCTGAGCCTCTGCATCCCTCTCTTGAGCCTCTGCATCCCTCTCTTAAGCCTCTGCATCACTCTCTTTATCCTCTGCATCACTCTCGTAAGCCTCTGAATCACTCTCTTGAGCCTCTGCATCCCTCTCTTGAGCCTCTGCATCCCTCTCTTAAGCCTATGCATCACTCTCTTAAGCCTCTGCATCACTCTCTTAAGCCTCTGCTTCCCTCTCTTGATCCTCTGCATCACTATCTTGAGCCTCTGCATCACTCTCTTTATCGCCTGCATCACTCTCTTGAGCCTCTGCATCACTCTCTTGAGCCTCTGCATTACTCTCTTGATCCTCTGCATCACTCTCTTGAGCCTTTGCATCATTCTCTTGAGACTCTGCATTCATCTCTTAAGCCTCTACATCATTCTCTTGAGCCTCTGCATCACTCTCTTGAGCCTCTGCATCCCTCTCCGGAGCCTCAGCATCCCTCTCTTGAGCCTTTTGCAGCACTCTCTTGAGCCTCTGGATCATTCTCTTGATCCTCTGCATCACTCTCTTGAGCCTTTGCATCATTCTCTTGAGACTCTGCATTCATCTCTTAAGCCTCTACATCATTCTCTTGAGCCTCTGCATCACTCTCTTGAGCCTCTGCATCACTCTCTTAAGCCTCTGCCTTTCTCTCTTGAGCCTCTGCATCACTCTCTTGAGCCTCTGCATCCCTCTCCGGAGCCTCAGCATCCCTCTCTTGAGCCTTTTGCAACACTCTCTTGAGCCTCTGGATCATTCTCTTGAGCCTCTGCATCCCTCTCTTAAGCCTCTGTATCACTCTCTTGAGCCTCTGCATCCGTCTATTAAGCGTCTGTGTCACTCTCTTGAGCCTCTGCATTCCTCTCTTGAGCCTCTGCATCACTCTATTAAGCCTCTGTAACACTCTCTTCAGCCTCTGCATCACTCACTTAAGCCTCTGCATCACTCTCTTCGGCCTCTGCATCACTCTCTTAAGCCTCTGATTCCCTCTCTTGATTATCTGCATCACTCTCTTGAGCCTCTGCATCACTCTCTTGAGCCTCTGCATCACTCTCTTGAGCCTCTACATCACTCTCTTGAGCCTCTGCATTACTCTCTTGAGCATCTGCATCACTCTCTTAAACCTCTGCATCAATCTCTTTATCCTCTGCATCACTCTCTTAAGCCTCTGCATCATTCTCTTGAGCCTCTGCATCCTTCTCTTAAGCCTCTACATCATTCTCTTGAGCCTCTGCATCTCTCTCTTGAACCTCTGCATCCCTCTCTGGAGCCTTTGCATCACTCTCTTAAGCCTCTGCATCCCTCTGTTGAGCCTCTGCATCACTCTCAAGAGCCTCTGCATCCCTCTCTTGTGCCTCTGCATTCCTCACTTGAGCCTCTGCATCCCTCTCTTGAGCCTCTGCATCACTCTCGTAAGCCTCTGAATCACTCTCTTGAGCCTCTGCATCCCTCTCTTGAGCCTCTGCATCACTCTTTTCAGCCTCTTCATCCCTCTCTTGAGCCTTTGCAACACTCTCTTCAGCCTCTGCATCACTCTCTTAAGCCTCTGAATCCCTCTCTTGAGGCCTCTGCATAACTCTCTCGAGCCTCTGCATCACTCTCTTTATCTTCTGCATCACTCTCGTAAGCCTCTGAATCACTCTCTTGAGCCTCTGCATCCCTCTCTTGAGCCTCTGCATCCCTCTCTTAAGCCCATGCATCACTCTCTTAAGCCTCTGCATCACTCTCTAGAGCCTCTGTATCACTCTCTTCAGACTCTGCATCACTCTCTTAAGCCTCTGCTTCCCTCTCTTGATCCTCTGCATCACTATCTTGAGCCTCTGCATCACTCTCTTTATCGCCTGCATCACTCTCTTGAGCCTCTGCATCACTCTCTTGAGCCTATGCATTACTCTCTTGATCCTCTGCATCACTCTCTTGAGCCTTTGCATCATTCTCTTGAGACTCTGCATTCATCTCATAAGCCTCTACATCATTCTCTTGAGCCTCTGCGTCACTCTCTTGAGCCTCTGCATCACTCTCTTAAGCCTCTGATTCCCTCTCTTGATTATCTGCATCACTCTCTTGAGCCTCTGCATCACTCTCTTGAACCTCTGCATCACTCTCTTGAGCCTCTACATCACTCTCTTGAGCCTCTGCATTACTCTCTTGAGCATCTGCATCACTCTCTTAAGCCTCTGCATCAATCTCTTTATCCTCTGCATCACTCTCTTGAGCCTCTGCATCATTCTCTTGAGCCTCTGCATCATTCTCTTAAGCCTCTACATCATTCTCTTGAGCCTCTGCATCTCTCTCTTGAGCCTCTGCATCCCTCTCCTAAGCCTCTGCATCACTCACTTAAGCCTCTACATCACTCTCTTCAGCCTCTGCATCCTTCTCTTGAGCCTCTGCATCATTGTCCTATGCATCTGCATCACTCTCTTGAGCCTCTGCATCACTCTCTTGAGCCTCTGCATCCCTCTCTTAATCCTTTGCATCACTCTCTTAAGCCTCTGAATCACTCTCTTTAGCCTCTGCATCACTCTCTTGAGCCTCTGCATCACTCTCTCCAGCCTCTGCATCACTCTCTTGAGCTTCTGCATCTGTCTCTTGAGCCTTTGCATCATTCTCCTAAGCCTCTCCATCCCTCACTTGAGCCTCAGCATCCCTCTCATGAGCCTCTGCATCCCTCTCTTGAGCCTTTGCATCACTCTCCTAAGCCTCTGCATCCCTCTCTTGAGCCTCTGCATCACTCTTTTGAGTCTCTGCATCCCTCTCTTAAGCCTCTGCATCCCCTGTCTTGAGCCTCTGTATCACTCTCTTGAGTCTCTTCATACCTCTCTTAACCCTCTGCATCATTCTCTTCAGCCTATGCATCACTCTCTTGAGCCTCTGCATCCCTATCCTAATTAAGCCTCTGCATCCCTATCCTAATTAAGCCTCTGCATCACTCACTTAAGCCTCTGCATCACTCTCTTCAGCCTCTGCATCACTCTCTTGAGCTTCTGCATCCGTCTCTTGAGCCTCTGCATCATTCTCCTAAGCCTCTCCATCCCTCACTTGAGCCTAAGCATCCCTCTCATGAGCCTCTGCATCCCTCTCTTGAGCCTTTGCATCACTCTCCTAAGCCTCTGCATCCCTCTCTTGAGCCTCTGCATCACTCTTTTGAGTCTCTGCATCCCTCTCTTAAGCCACTGCATCCCCTGTCTTGAGCCTCTGTATCACTCTCTTGAGTCTCTTCATACCTCTCTTAAGCCTCTGCATCATTCTCTTCAGCCTATGCATAACTCTCTTGAGCCTCTGCATCACTCTCCTGGGCCTCTGCATCACTCTCTTAAGCCTCTGCATCATTCTCTTTTGCCTCTGCATCCCTCTCTTAAGCCCCTGTATCATTTTCTTCAGCCTCTGCATTCCTCTCTTAAACCTCTGCATCACTCTCCAGATCCTTTGCATCCCTCTCCTAAGCCTCTGCTTCATTCTCTTGAGCCTCTGCATCATTTTCTAGTGCCTCTGCATCCCTCTCTTAAGCCTCTACATCATTCTCTTGTGCCTCTGCATCAATCTCTTGAACCTATGCATAACTCTCTTGTGCCTCTGCATATCTCTCTTCATCCTTTGCATCACTCTTTTGAGCCTCTGCATCACTCACCTGAGCCTCTACATCCGTCTCTTGAGCCTCTGCATCCATCTCTTAAGCCTCTGCAACACTCTCTTCAGCCTCTGCATCACTCTCTTAAGCCTCTGCATCCCTCTCTTGAGCATCTGCATCACTCTCTTGAGCCTCTGCATCACTCTCTTGAGCCTCTGCAACACTCTCTTCAGCCTCTGCATCACTCTCTTGTGGCCTCTGCATCACTCTCCTAAGCCTCTGAATAACTCTTTTGAGCCTCTGCATCACTCTCTCGAGCCTCTGCATCACTCTCTTGATCCTCTGCATCACTCTCTTCAGCTTCTGCATCACTCTCTTAAGCCTCTTCTTCCCTCTCTTGATCCTCTGCATCACTTGCTTGAGCCTCTTCATCCCTCTCTAGAGCCTCTGCATCACTCTCTTGAGCCTCTGCATCACCCTCTTAAGCCTCTGTATCCCTTTTTTGAGCCTCTGCATCACTTTCTTAAGCCTCTGCATCCCTTTCTTGAGCGTCTGCATCACTCACTTGAACTCCTGAATCCCTCTCATGAGCCTTTGCATCCCTCTCCTGAGCCTTTGCATCACTCGCTTAAGCCTCTGCATCATTCTCTTGAGTCTCTGCGTCACTCTCAACAGCCTCTGCATCCCTCTCTTGTGCCTCTGCATCCCTCACTTGAGCCTCTGCATCTCTCTTTTGAGCCCCTGCATCCCTCTCCTGAGCCTCTGCATCCCTCTCTTGAGCCTCTGCATCCCTCTCTTAAGCCTCTGCATCACTCTCTTT
This sequence comes from Procambarus clarkii, assembly GCF_040958095.1. NCBI lineage: Eukaryota > Metazoa > Arthropoda > Malacostraca > Decapoda > Cambaridae > Procambarus > Procambarus clarkii. Next base: position 31,427,925 of record NC_091164.1, on the reverse strand, counting down.
ATCCTCTGCATCACTCTCGTAAGCCTCTGAATCACTCTCTTGAGCCTCTGCATCCCTCTCTTGAGCCTCTGCATCCCTCTCTTAAGCCTATGCATCACTCTCTTAAGCCTCTGCATCACTCTCTTAAGCCTCTGCTTCCCTCTCTTGATCCTCTGCATCACTATCTTGAGCCTCTGCATCACTCTCTTTATCGCCTGCATCACTCTCTTGAGCCTCTGCATCACTCTCTTGAGCCTCTGCATTACTCTCTTGATCCTCTGCATCACTCTCTTGAGCCTTTGCATCATTCTCTTGAGACTCTGCATTCATCTCTTAAGCCTCTACATCATTCTCTTGAGCCTCTGCATCACTCTCTTGAGCCTCTGCATCCCTCTCCGGAGCCTCAGCATCCCTCTCTTGAGCCTTTTGCAGCACTCTCTTGAGCCTCTGGATCATTCTCTTGATCCTCTGCATCACTCTCTTGAGCCTTTGCATCATTCTCTTGAGACTCTGCATTCATCTCTTAAGCCTCTACATCATTCTCTTGAGCCTCTGCATCACTCTCTTGAGCCTCTGCATCACTCTCTTAAGCCTCTGCCTTTCTCTCTTGAGCCTCTGCATCACTCTCTTGAGCCTCTGCATCCCTCTCCGGAGCCTCAGCATCCCTCTCTTGAGCCTTTTGCAACACTCTCTTGAGCCTCTGGATCATTCTCTTGAGCCTCTGCATCCCTCTCTTAAGCCTCTGTATCACTCTCTTGAGCCTCTGCATCCGTCTATTAAGCGTCTGTGTCACTCTCTTGAGCCTCTGCATTCCTCTCTTGAGCCTCTGCATCACTCTATTAAGCCTCTGTAACACTCTCTTCAGCCTCTGCATCACTCACTTAAGCCTCTGCATCACTCTCTTCGGCCTCTGCATCACTCTCTTAAGCCTCTGATTCCCTCTCTTGATTATCTGCATCACTCTCTTGAGCCTCTGCATCACTCTCTTGAGCCTCTGCATCACTCTCTTGAGCCTCTACATCACTCTCTTGAGCCTCTGCATTACTCTCTTGAGCATCTGCATCACTCTCTTAAACCTCTGCATCAATCTCTTTATCCTCTGCATCACTCTCTTAAGCCTCTGCATCATTCTCTTGAGCCTCTGCATCCTTCTCTTAAGCCTCTACATCATTCTCTTGAGCCTCTGCATCTCTCTCTTGAACCTCTGCATCCCTCTCTGGAGCCTTTGCATCACTCTCTTAAGCCTCTGCATCCCTCTGTTGAGCCTCTGCATCACTCTCAAGAGCCTCTGCATCCCTCTCTTGTGCCTCTGCATTCCTCACTTGAGCCTCTGCATCCCTCTCTTGAGCCTCTGCATCACTCTCGTAAGCCTCTGAATCACTCTCTTGAGCCTCTGCATCCCTCTCTTGAGCCTCTGCATCACTCTTTTCAGCCTCTTCATCCCTCTCTTGAGCCTTTGCAACACTCTCTTCAGCCTCTGCATCACTCTCTTAAGCCTCTGAATCCCTCTCTTGAGGCCTCTGCATAACTCTCTCGAGCCTCTGCATCACTCTCTTTATCTTCTGCATCACTCTCGTAAGCCTCTGAATCACTCTCTTGAGCCTCTGCATCCCTCTCTTGAGCCTCTGCATCCCTCTCTTAAGCCCATGCATCACTCTCTTAAGCCTCTGCATCACTCTCTAGAACCTCTGTATCACTCTCTTCAGACTCTGCATCACTCTCTTAAGCCTCTGCTTCCCTCTCTTGATCCTCTGCATCACTATCTTGAGCCTCTGCATCACTCTCTTTATCGCCTGCATCACTCTCTTGAGCCTCTGCATCACTCTCTTGAGCCTATGCATTACTCTCTTGATCCTCTGCATCACTCTCTTGAGCCTTTGCATCATTCTCTTGAGACTCTGCATTCATCTCTTAAGCCTCTACATCATTCTCTTGAGCCTCTGCATCACTCTCTTGAGCCTCTGCATCACTCTCTTAAGCCTCTGCCTTTCTCTCTTGAGCCTCTGCATCACTCTCTTGAGCCTCTGCATCCCTCTCCGGAGCCTCAGCATCCCTCTCTTGAGCCTTTTGCAACACTCTCTTGAGCCTCTGGATCATTCTCTTGAGCCTCTGCATCCCTCTCTTAAGCCTCTGTATCACTCTCTTGAGCCTCTGCATCCGTCTATTAAGCGTCTGTGTCACTCTCTTGAGCCTCTGCATCCCTCTCTTGAGCCTCTGCATCACTCTATTAAGCCTCTGTAACACTCTCTTCAGCCTCTGCATCCCTCTCTTGAGCCTCTGCATCCCTCTCTTAAGCCTCTGAATCACTCTCTTGAGCCTCTGCATCCCTCTCTTGATTATCTGCATCACTCTCTTGAGCCTCTGCATCACTCTCTTGAGCCTCTGCATCACTCTCTTGAGCCTCTACATCACTCTCTTGAGCCTCTGCATTACTCTCTTGAGCATCTGCATCACTCTCTTAAACCTCTGCATCAATCTCTTTATCCTCTGCATCACTCTCTTAAGCCTCTGCATCATTCTCTTGAGCCTCTGCATCCTTCTCTTAAGCCTCTACTTCATTCTCTTGAGCCTCTGCATCTCTCTCTTGAGCCTCTGCATCCCTCTCTGGAGCCTTTGCATCACTCTCTTAAGCCTCTGCATCCCTCTGTTGAGCCTCTGCATCACTCTCAAGAGCCTCTGCATCCCTCTCTTGAGCCTCTGCATCACTCTCGTAAGCCTCTGAATCACTCTCTTGAGCCTCTGCATCCCTCTCTTGAGCCTCTGCATCACTCTTTTCAGCCTCTTCATCCCTCTCTTGAGCCTTTGCAACACTCTCTTCAGCCTCTGCATCACTCTCTTAAGCCTCTGAATCCCTCTCTTGAGGCCTCTGCATAACTCTCTCGAGCCTCTGCATCACTCTCTTTATCTTCTGCATCACTCTCGTAAGCCTCTGAATCACTCTCTTGAGCCTCTGCATCCCTCTCTTGAGCCTCTGCATCCCTCTCTTAAGCCCATGCATCACTCTCTTAAGCCTCTGCATCACTCTCTAGAGCCTCTGTATCACTCTCTTCAGACTCTGCATCACTCTCTTAAGCCTCTGCTTCCCTCTCTTGATCCTCTGCATCACTATCTTGAGCCTCTGCATCACTCTCTTTATCGCCTGCATCACTCTCTTAAACCTCTGCATCACTCTCTTGAGCCTATGCATTACTCTCTTGATCCTCTGCATCACTCTCTTGAGCCTTTGCATCATTCTCTTGAGACTCTGCATTCATCTCATAACCCAGCAAACAATTTTAGGTTGCCACAACATATCTGGAAAGTATTTGAAAGTATTGGAAACGTTTGTTTTATCGTATCAGATACGATATTGTGTGTGGACTTAAATAGGTTTCCAAAACTTATAACCAAGACATATGTATCTAACACTAATTTGAGATGTTGTGGCAACTTTACACTCCTAACATGAGTCATTCATAATCCATTCATATACCAATATGAATCTCTTATGAAAGGTTTGAGCCAATAATCTGAACCCTTTTCACATCTTTGTGTGTAAAGTTAAATTTCTTGAAATTAAATTATATTTTATATTATATTATTTTTATTATATTTTATATTATATTATTATTTTCAATTTAAATATTAAAACCAATTTAAGGGTAAAAAAAATCTAATAATTTATATTTCTTTTATTATTTACTAACAATTATAATTATTTACTAACGGAGAGAGGGGAGGCTGTACGGCGGAGAGTGGCGGCTGTGGCGGCTGTGGCGGACAGTGGCGGATAGTGGCGGCGGGCGGACAGTGGCGGCGGCGGGCGGACAGTTGCGGCGGGCGGACAGTAGCGGCGGTGGCGGATAGTGGCGGCGGGCGGACAGTGGCGGACAGTGGCGGCGGTGGCGGATAGTGGCGGCGGGCGGACAGTGGCGGCGGGCGGACAGTGGCGGCGGGCGGACAGTGGCGGCGGGCGGACAGTGGCGGCGGTGGCGGATAGTGGCGGCGGGCGGACAGTGGCGGCGGGCGGACAGTGGCGGCGGTGGCGGATAGTGGCGGCGGGCGGACAGGGCGGCGGCGGGCGGACAGTGGCGGCGGGAGGACAGTGGCGGCGGTGGCGGATAGTGGCGGCGGGCGGACAGTGGCGGCGGGCGGACAGTGGCGGCGGGCGGACAGTGGCGGCTGTGGCGGATAGTGGCGGCGGGCGGACCATGGCGGCTTTGGCGGCGGTGGTGGACAGTGGCGGCGGCGGGCGGACAGTGGCGGCGGCGGGCGGACAGTGGCGGCGGCGGGCGAACAGTGGCGGCGGCGGGCGGACAGTGGAGGCGGCGGGCGGACAGTGGAGGCGGCGGGCGGACAGTGGAGGCGGCGGGCGGACAGTGGAGGCGGCGGGCGGACAGTGGAGGCGGCGGGCGGACAGTGGAGGCGGCGGGCGGACAGTGGAGGCGGCGGGCGGACAGTGGTGGCGGCGGGCGGACAGTGGTGGCGGCGGGTGGACAGTGGTGGCGGCGGGCGGACAGTGGTGGCGGTGGCGGACAGTGGCGGCGGTGGCGGATAGTGACGGCGGTGGCGGACAGTGGCGGCGGTGGCGGACAGTGGCGGCGGTGGCGGACACTGGCGGCTGTGTCTGGCGGTGGTGGCGGGCGGTAGCGGGTGGCGGCGTCTGTGATGAGTGGTGGCGGCTGGCGGTGGTGGGTGGTGGCGGCGGTGGTGGTGGGTGGTGGTGGCGGCGGTGGTGGTGGGTGGTGGTGGCGGCGGCGGCTGGTGGTGGGTGGTGGTGGTGGTGGTGGGTGGTGGTGGCGGCGGCGGCTGGTGGTGGTGGGTGGTGGCGGCAGTGGTGGTGGGTGGTGGTGGCGGCGGCGGCGGCGGGTGGTGGGTGGCGGCGGTGGCTGGTGGTGGTGGGTGGTGGTGGGTGGTGGCGGCGGGTGGTGGTGGGTGGTGGCGGCGGGTGGTGGGTGGTGGCGGCTGTGGTGGGTGGTGGCGGGCGGTGGCGGGCGGTGGCGGGCGGTGGCGGACGGCGGCGGCGGTGTTGGTGGGTGGTGGTGGCGGCGGCGGTGATGGGTGGTGGCGGCGGCGGTGATGGGTGGTGGCGGCGGTGGTGGTGGGTGGTGGTGGCGGCGGCGGCTGGTGGTGGTGGGTGGTGGTGGTGGGTGGTGGCGGCGGGTGGCGGTGGTGGGTGGCGGTGGCTGGTGGCGGGTGGCGGCTGGTGGTGGGTGGTGGCGGCGGGTGGTGAGTGGCGCTGGTGGCGGGTGGTGGCGGGTGGCGGGTGGTGGCGGGTGGCAGGTGGTGGCGGGTGGCGGCTGGTGGTGGGTGGTGGCGGGTGGCGGCTGGTGGTGGGTGGCGGGTGGCGGCGGGTGGTGGGTGGTGGCGGCGGGTGGTGAGTGGCGGTGGTGGATGGCGGTGGCTGGTGGCGGGTGGCGGCTGGTGGTGGGTGGTGGCGGGTGGCGGGTGGCAGCTGGTGGTGGGTGGTGGCGGGTGGCGGGTGGCGGCTGGTGGTGGGTGGTGGCGGGTGGCGGCTGACGGTGGGTGGTGGCGGGTGGTGGGTGGCGGCTGGTGGTGGGTGGCGGCGGGTGGCGGCTGGTGGTGGGTGGCGGCGGGTGGCGGGTGGCGGCTGGTGGTGGCAGGTGGCGGCTGGTGGTGGCGAGTGGCGGCTGGTGGTGGGTGGTGGGTGGTGGTGGGTGGTGGCGGGTGGCGGCTGGTGGTAGGCGGCGGGTGGCGGCGGGTGGCGGCTGGTGGCGGCCAGCTGGGACACACCCTTCACCACTGAAGGTCTGAGCAAAACTAACCATATGTCTCTCTCACCCACCAGCCCAGTGTTCCCAGCTCGCGCTCTCAAAATGTTTCCTTCAAAGATTGTATATTATCTTTGAACAACAAGTTTGATTATCAAGGAAATAATGCATATATTATTGTCACATTAATACTGTGCAATATCTTATTACATTCCTGCTAAATAATTATAATTTGAAACAGGACAAAAAATCCCACATATATATAAAAACCAACATTAGAGATCACGAGGCCTAGGCCTCGCCTGTGACCACACATCCTGCCTCCCTGGCCTGATTCCCTCTCACACCTCACACTCTTAACTCACTCATAATCACTCTCACTCTCTTACTCTGTCACTCTTACTCTGTCACTCTTACTCTCTGTCACTCTTACTCTCTGTCACTCTTACTCTCTGTCACTCTTACTCTGTCACTCTTACACTCTGTCACTCTTACTCTCTGTCACTCTTACTCTCTGTCACTCTTACTCTCTGTCATTCTTACTCTGTCACTCTTACTCTGTCACTCTTACTCTCTGTCACTCTTACTCTCTGTCACTCTTACTCTCTGTCACTCTTACTCTCTGCCACTCTTACTCTGTCACTCTTACACTCTGTCACTCTTACTCTCTGTCACTCTTACTCTCTGTCACTCTTACTCTCTGTCACTCTTACTCTGTCACTCTTACTCTCTGTCACTCTTACTCTCTGTCACTCTTACTCTCTGTCACTCTTACTCTCTGTCACTCTTACTCTCTGTCACTCTTACTCTGTCATTCTTACTCACTCTCAGTCACCCTTACCCATTCATACTCACTCTCTCACTCTTACTCTCATACTCTTACTCTCAATTACTCTTACTCTCAATCACTCTTACTCCCAATCACTCCTACTCCCAATCACTCCTACTCTCAATCACTCCTACTCTCATTCTTACTCTTACTCTTACTCCCAATCACTCTTACTCTCAATCACTCTTATTCTCATTCTTACTCTCACTCTTACTCTTACTCCCAATCACTCTTACTCCCAATCACTCTTACTCTCAATCACTCTTACTCTCAATCACTCTTACTCTCATTCTTACTCTTACTCACTCTTACTCTCAATCACTCTTATTCTCATTCTTACTCCTACTCCCAATCACTCTTACTCCCAATCACTCTTACTCTCAATCACTCTTACTCCCAATCACTCTTACTCTCAATCACTCTTACTCTCAATCACTCTTACTCTCAATCACTCTTACTCTCATTCTTACTCTTACTCACTCTTACTCTCAATCACTCTTATTCTCATTCTTACTCCTACTCCCAATCACTCTTACTCCCAATTACTCTTACTCTCAATCACTCTTACTCCCAATCACTCTTATTCTCAATCACTCTTACTCTCAATCACTTTTACTCTCAATCACTCTTACTCTCAATCACTCTTACTCTCACTAACTCTCAATCACTCTTACTCTCACTCTAACTCTCAATCACTCTTACGCACTATTACTCACTCTTTCTCTCAGTCATCCTTACTCACTCTCATACTCACTCTTACTCTGTCACTCTTACTCTCTGTCACTCTTACTCTCTGTCACTCTTACTCTCTGTCACTCTTACTCTCTGTCACTCTTACTCTGTCACTCTTACTCTCTGTCACTCTTACTCTCTGTCACTCTTACTCTGTCATTCATACTCTGTCACTCTTACTCACTCTCAGTCACCCTTACCCATTCATACTCACTCTCTCACTCTTACTCTCATACTCTTACTCTCAATTACTCTTACTCTCAATCACTCTTACTCCCAATCACTCCTACTCCCAATCACTCCTACTCCCAATCACTCCTACTCTCAATCACTCCTACTCTCATTCTTACTCTTACTCTTACTCCCAATCACTCTTACTCTCAATCACTCTTATTCTCATTCTTACTCTCACTCTTACTCTTACTCCCAATCACTCTTACTCCTAATCACTCTTACTCTCAATCACTCTTACTCTCAATCACTTTTACTCTCAATCACTCTTACTCTCATTCTTACTCTTACTCACTCTTACTCTCAATCACTCTTATTCTCATTCTTACTCCTACTCTCACTCTAACTCCTACTCCCAATCACTCTTACTCCCAATCACTCTTACTCTCAATCACTCTTACTCCCAATCACTCTTACTCTCAATCACTCTTACTCTCAATCACTCTTACTCTCAATCACTCTTACTCTCACTAACTCTCAATCACTCTTACTCTCACTCTAACTCTCAATCACTCTTACTCTCATACTCACCTTTACTCTCAATCACTTTACTCTCACTCTTACTCATTCTGTCACCCTTACTCTCACTCTTACTCACTCTGTCACTCTTACTCTCAGTCACTCTTACTTATACTCACTCTTACTCACACTTACACACTCTCTGGCACTCTCACTCACCTTCAGTCACTCTTACTCACTCTTACCCACTCTCGCTCACTCTTACTCACTCTAGTTAATAAGAACACGCCAATATAAGACAACAAAATGTTTTCAGATTCTTTCTCACCACTTTCCAGCAACTTTTATAATTTATATAAATTATCTTAGGGAATAATACATAAATTATATATTTAAACATGATATTAGTGTTTAGTGGAATGCATAAGGAGTCAAATTGTGTTAAAAAGAGCGATTTTTAGAAAATTTGGAAAACTACTTTTTTCTGTTCATATTATAACTAAATGGATTTTAAAGGTTTCACTCAGCCAATATATATCATTCACAATTTATTAATGAATTTTACAAAAAAACTCCATAAATTTTATATTTAAACATGTAAAAACTATTTGTTTTACATTTGGAAGAAAATAATTGTAGAAAAACAATTTATAATTAAACCTTTGTGTTTGGATTTTTTGAGTAAAAGTTTCTCAAAGGCTCTCCTGCACCATTCTCAATGCAAATCATTCCCACACCTATGGGAAGAGATAGGCGAACGTTGTGTAGATGATTTGTGTTTGCTGGGAAGCCTCTACATCATTCTCTTGAGCCTCTGCGTCACTCTCTTGAGCCTCTGCATCACTCTCTTAAGCCTCTGATTCCCTCTCTTGATTATCTGCATCACTCTCTTGAGCCTCTGCATCACTCTCTTGAACCTCTGCATCACTCTCTTGAGCCTCTACATCACTCTCTTGAGCCTCTGCATTACTCTCTTGAGCATCTGCATCACTCTCTTAAGCCTCTGCATCAATCTCTTTATCCTCTGCATCACTCTCTTGAGCCTCTGCATCATTCTCTTGAGCCTCTGCATCATTCTCTTAAGCCTCTACATCATTCTCTTGAGCCTCTGCATCTCTCTCTTGAGCCTCTGCATCCCTCTCCTAAGCCTCTGCATCACTCACTTAAGCCTCTACATCACTCTCTTCAGCCTCTGCATCCTTCTCTTGAGCCTCTGCATCATTGTCCTATGCATCTGCATCACTCTCTTGAGCCTCTGCATCACTCTCTTGAGCCTCTGCATCCCTCTCTTAATCCTTTGCATCACTCTCTTAAGCCTCTGAATCACTCTCTTTAGCCTCTGCATCACTCTCTTGAGCCTCTGCATCACTCTCTCCAGCCTCTGCATCACTCTCTTGAGCTTCTGCATCTGTCTCTTGAGCCTTTGCATCATTCTCCTAAGCCTCTCCATCCCTCACTTGAGCCTCAGCATCCCTCTCATGAGCCTCTGCATCCCTCTCTTGAGCCTTTGCATCACTCTCCTAAGCCTCTGCATCCCTCTCTTGAGCCTCTGCATCACTCTTTTGAGTCTCTGCATCCCTCTCTTAAGCCACTGCATCCCCTGTCTTGAGCCTCTGTATCACTCTCTTGAGTCTCTTCATACCTCTCTTAAGCCTCTGCATCATTCTCTTCAGCCTATGCATCACTCTCTTGAGCCTCTGCATCCCTATCCTAATTAAGCCTCTGCATCCCTATCCTAATTAAGCCTCTGCATCACTCACTTAAGCCTCTGCATCACTCTCTTCAGCCTCTGCATCACTCTCTTGAGCTTCTGCATCCGTCTCTTGAGCCTCTGCATCATTCTCCTAAGCCTCTCCATCCCTCACTTGAGCCTAAGCATCCCTCTCATGAGCCTCTGCATCCCTCTCTTGAGCCTTTGCATCACTCTCCTAAGCCTCTGCATCCCTCTCTTGAGCCTCTGCATCACTCTTTTGAGTCTCTGCATCCCTCTCTTAAGCCACTGCATCCCCTGTCTTGAGCCTCTGTATCACTCTCTTGAGTCTCTTCATACCTCTCTTAAGCCTCTGCATCATTCTCTTCAGCCTATGCATAACTCTCTTGAGCCTCTGCATCACTCTCCTGGGCCTCTGCATCACTCTCTTAAGCCTCTGCATCATTCTCTTTTGCCTCTGCATCCCTCTCTTAAGCCCCTGTATCATTTTCTTCAGCCTCTGCATTCCTCTCTTAAACCTCTGCATCACTCTCCAGATCCTTTGCATCCCTCTCCTAAGCCTCTGCTTCATTCTCTTGAGCCTCTGCATCATTTTCTAGTGCCTCTGCATCCCTCTCTTAAGCCTCTACATCATTCTCTTGTGCCTCTGCATCAATCTCTTGAACCTATGCATAACTCTCTTGTGCCTCTGCATCTCTCTCTTCATCCTTTGCATCACTCTTTTGAGCCTCTGCATCACTCACCTGAGCCTCTACATCCGTCTCTTGAGCCTCTGCATCCATCTCTTAAGCCTCTGCAACACTCTCTTCAGCCTCTGCATCACTCTCTTAAGCCTCTGCATCCCTCTCTTAGCATCTGCATCACTCTCTTGAGCCTCTGCATCACTCTCTTGAGCCTCTGCAACACTCTCTTCAGCCTCTGCATCACTCTCTTGTGGCCTCTGCATCACTCTCCTAAGCCTCTGAATAACTCTTTTGAGCCTCTGCATCACTCTCTCGAGGCTCTGCATCACTCTCTTGATCCTCTGCATCACTCTCTTCAGCTTCTGCATCACTCTCTTAAGCCTCTTCTTCCCTCTCTTGATCCTCTGCATCACTTGCTTGAGCCTCTTCATCCCTCTCTAGAGCCTCTGCATCACTCTCTTGAGCCTCTGCATCACCCTCTTAAGCCTCTGTATCCCTTTTTTGAGCCTCTGCATCACTTTCTTAAGCCTCTGCATCCCTTTCTTGAGCGTCTGCATCACTCACTTGAACTCCTGAATCCCTCTCATGAGCCTTTGCATCCCTCTCCTGAGCCTTTGCATCACTCGCTTAAGCCTCTGCATCATTCTCTTGAGTCTCTGCGTCACTCTCAACAGCCTCTGCACCCCTCTCTTGTGCCTCTGCATCCCTCACTTGAGCCTCTGCATCTCTCTTTTGAGCCCCTGCATCCCTCTCCTGAGCCTCTGCATCCCTCTCTTGAGCCTCTGCATCCCTCTCTTAAGCCTCTGCATCACTCTCTTTATCCTCTGCATCACTCTCGTAAGCCTCTGAATCACTCTCTTGAGCCTCTGCATCCCTCTCTTGAGCCTCTGCATCCCTCTCTTAAGCCTATGCATCACTCTCTTAAGCCTCTGCATCACTCTCTTAAGCCTCTGCTTCCCTCTCTTGATCCTCTGCATCACTATCTTGAGCCTCTGCATCACTCTCTTTATCGCCTGCATCACTCTCTTGAGCCTCTGCATCACTCTCTTGAGCCTCTGCATTACTCTCTTGATCCTCTGCATCACTCTCTTGAGCCTTTGCATCATTCTCTTGAGACTCTGCATTCATCTCTTAAGCCTCTACATCATTCTCTTGAGCCTCTGCATCACTCTCTTGAGCCTCTGCATCCCTCTCCGGAGCCTCAGCATCCCTCTCTTGAGCCTTTTGCAGCACTCTCTTGAGCCTCTGGATCATTCTCTTGAGCCTCTGCATCCCTCTCTTAAGCCTCTGTATCACTCTCTTGAGCCTCTGCATCCGTCTATTAAGCGTCTGTGTCACTCTCTTGAGCCTCTGCATCCCTCTCTTGAGCCTCTGCATCACTCTATTAAGCCTCTGTAACACTCTCTTCAGCCTCTGCATCACACACTTAAGCCACTGCATCACTCTCTTCGGCCTCTGCATCACTCTCTTAAGCCTCTGATTCCATCTCTTGATTATCTGCATCACTCTCTTGAGCCTCTGCATCACTCTCTTGAGCCTCTGCATCACTCTCTTGAGCCTCTACATCACTCTCTTGAGCCTCTGCATTACTCTCTTGAGCATCTGCATCACTCTCTTAAGCCTCTGCATCAATCTCTTTATCCTCTGCATCACTCTCTTAAGCCTCTGCATCATTCTCTTGAGCCTCTGCATCCTTCTCTTAAGCCTCTACATCATTCTCTTGAGCCTCTGCATCTCTCTCTTGAGCCTCTGCATCCCTCTCTGGAGCCTTTGCATCACTCTCTTAAGCCTCTGCATCCCTCTGTTGAGCCTCTGCATCACTCTCAAGAGCCTCTGCATCCCTCTCTTGTGCCTCTGCATCCTTCACTTGAGCCTCTGCATCCCTCTCTTGAGCCTCTGCATCCCTCTCTTAAGCCTCTGCATCCCTCTCTTGAGCCTCTGCATCCCTCTCCTAAGCCTCTGCATCCCTCTCTTAAGCCTCTGCATCACGCTCGTAAGCCTCTGAACCACTCTCTTGAGCCTCTGCATCACTCTCTTGAGCCCCTGCATCTCTTTCTTGAGCCTCTGCATCACTCTCTTGAGCCTCTGCATCACTCTCTTGAGCCCCTGCATCTCTTTCTTGAGCCTCTGCATCCCTCTCCTTAGCCTCTACCTCACTGTCTTAGGCCTCTACATCACTCTCGTAAGCCTCTGAATCACTCTCTTGAGCCTCTGCATCCCTCTCTTGAGCCTCTGCATCACTCTTTTCAGCCTCTTCATCCCTCTCTTGATCCTCTGCTACTCTCTCTTCAGCCTCTGCATCACTCTCTTAAGCCTCTGAATCCCTCTCTTGAGGCCTCTGCATAACTCTCTCGAGCCTCTGCATCACTCTCTTTATCCTCTGCATCACTCTCGTAAGCCTTTGAATCACTCTCTTGAGCCTCTGCATCCCTCTCTTGAGCCTCTGCATCCCTCTCTTAAGCCTATGCATCACTCTCTTAAGCCTCTGCATCACTCTCTAGAGCCTCTGTATCACTCTCTTCAGACTCTGCATCACTCTCTTAAGCCTCTGCTTCCCTCTCTTGATCCTCTGCATCACTATCTTGAACCTCTGCATCACTCTCTTTATCGCCTGCATCACTCTCTTGAGCCTCTGCATCACTCTCTTGAGCGTCTTCATTACTCTCTTGATCCTCTGCATCACTCTCTTGAGCCTTTGCATCATTCTCTTGAGACTCTGCATTCATCTCCTAAGCCTCTACATCATTCTCTTGAGCCTCTGCATCACTCTCTTGAGCCTCTGCATCACTCTCTCAAGCCTCTGCCTTTCTCTCTTGAGCCTCTGCATCACTCTCTTGAGCCTCTGCATCCCTCTCTTGAGCCTTTTGCAGCACTATCTTGAGCCTCTGGATCATTCTCTTGAGCCTCTGCATCCCTCTCTTAAGCCTCTGTATCACTCTCTTGAGCCTCTACATCCGTCTATTAAGCGTCTGTGTCACTCTCTTGAGCCTCTGCATCCCTCTCTTGAGCCTCTGCATCACTCTATTAAGCCTCTGTAACACTCTCTTCAGCCTCTGCATCACTCACTTAAGCCTCTGCATCACTCTCTTCGGCATCTGCATCACTCTCTTAAGCCTCTGATTCCCTCTCTTGATTATCTGCATCACTCTCTTGAGCCTCTGCATCACTCTCTTGAGCCTCTGCATCACTCTCTTGAGCCTCTACATCACTCTCTTGAGCCTCTGCATTACTCTCTTGAGCATCTGCATCACTCTCTTAAGCCTCTGCATCAATCTCTTTATCCTCTGCATCACTCTCTTGAGCCTCTGCATCATTCTCTTGAGCCTCTGCATCCTTCTCTTAAGCCTCTACATCATTCTCTTGAGCCTCTGCATCTCTCTCTTGAGCCTCTGCATTTATCTCCTAAGCCTCTGCATCACTCACTTAAACCTCTACATCACTCTCTTCAGCCTCTGCATCCTTCTCTTGAGCCTCTGCATCATTCTCTTGTGCCTCTGCATCACTCTCTTGAACCTATGCATAACTCTCTTGTGCCTCTGCATCTCTCTCTTCATCCTTTGCATCACTCTTTTGAGCCTCTGCATCACTCACCTGAGCCTCTACATCCGTCTCTTGAGCCTCTGCATCCATCTCTTAAGCCTCTGCAACACTCTCTTCAGCCTCTGCATCACTCTCTTAAGCCTCTGCATCCCTCTCTTGAGCATCTGCATCACTCTCTTGAGCCACTGCATCACTCTCTTGAGCCTCTGCAACACTCTCTTCAGCCTCTGCATCACTCTCTTGTGGCCTCTGCATCACTCTCCTAAGCCTCTGAATAACTCTTTTGAGCCTCTGCATCACTCTCTCGAGCCTCTGCATCACTCTCTTGATCCTCTGCATCACTCTCTTCAGCTTCTGCATCACTCTCTTAAGCCTCTTCTTCCCTCTCTTGATCCTCTGCATCACTTGCTTGAGCCTCTTCATCCCTCTCCAGAGCCTCTGCATCACTCTCTTGAGCCTCTGCATCACCCTCGTAAGCCTCTGTATCCCTTTTTTGAGCCTCTTCATCACATTCTTAAGCCTCTGCATCCCTTTCTTGAGCGTCTGCTTCACTCACTTGAACTCCTGAATCCCTCTCATGAGCCTTTGCATCCCTCTCCTGAGCCTTTGCATCACTCGCTTAAGCCTCTGCATCATTCTCTTGAGCCTCTGCGTCACTCTCAACAGCCTCTGCATCCCTCTCTTGTGCCTCTGCATCCCTCACTTGAGCCTCTGCATCTCTCTTTTGAGCCCCTGCATCCCTCTCCTGAGCCTCTGCATCCCTCTCTTGAGCCTCTGCATCCCTCTCTTAAGCCTCTGCATCACTCTCTTAAGCCTCTGCATCACTCTCTTAAGCCTCTGAATCACTCTCTTTAGCGTTTGCATCCCTCACTTGAGCCTCTGCATCCCTCTCTTAAGCCTCGGCATCACTCTCTTAAGCCTCTGCATCAGTCTTTCGAGCCTCTGCATCAGTCTTTCGAGCCTCTGCATCACTCTCTTAATTCAGCTTCTGCATCACTCTCTTAAGCCTCAGCTTCCCTCTCTTGATCCTCTGCATCACTCTCTTGAGCCTCTGCATCACTCTCTTTAGCCTCTGCATCATTCTCTTGAGCCTTTGCATCACTCTCCTAAGCCTCTGCATCCCTCTCTTGAGCCTCTGCATCACTCTTTTGAGTCTCTGCATCCCTCTCTTAAGCCTCTGCATCCCCTGTCAAGAGCCTCTGCATCACTTTTTTGAGTCTCTTCGTACCTCTCTTAAGCCTCTGCATCATTCTCTTCAGCCTATGCATGACTCTCTTGAGCCTCTGCATCACTCTCCTGGGCCTCTGCATCTCTCTTTTAAGCCTCTGCATCACTCTCTTCAGCCTCTGCATCCCTCTCTTAACCCACTGCATCCCTCTCTTAAGCCTCTGCATCATTCTCTTTTGCCTCTGCATCCCTCTCTTAAGCCTCTGCATTATTTTCTTCAGCCTCTGCATTCCTCTCTTAAACCTCTGCATCACTCTCTTGATCCTCTGCATCTCTCTCTTCAGCCTCTGCATCACTCTTTTGAGCCTCTTCATCACTCTCTTAAGCCTCTGCATCCCTCTCTTGAGCATCTGCATCACTCTCTTGAGCCTCTGCATCACTTTCTTGAGCCTCTGCAAGACTCTCTTCAGCCTCTGCATCACTCTCTTGTGGCCTCTGCATCACTCTCTCGAGCCTTTTCATCACTCTCTTGATCCTCTGCATCCCTCTCTTGAGCCTCTGCATCCATCTCTTAAGCCTCTGCAACACTCTCTTCAGCCTCTGCATCACTCTCTTAAGCCTCTGCATCCCTCTCTTGAGCATCTGCATCACTCTCTCGAGCCTCTGCATCACTCTCTTGAGCCTCTGCAACACTCTCATCAGCCTCTGTATCACTCTCTTGTGGCCTCTGCATCACTCTCCTAAGCCTCTGAATAACTCTTTTGAGCCTCTGCATCACTCTCTCGAGCCTCTGCATCACTCTCTTGATCCACTGCATCACTCTCTTCAGCTTCTGCATCACTCTCTTAAGTCTCTTCTTCCTTCTCTTGATCCTCTGCATCACTTGCTTGAGCCTCCGCATCCCTCTCTTGAGCCTCTGCATCACACTCTTAAGCCTCTGCATCCCTTTTTTGAGCCTCTGCATCACTTTCTTAAGCCTCTGCATCCCTTTCTTGAGCGTCTGCATCACTCTCTTGAACTCCTGTATCCCTCTCATGAGCCTTTGCATCCCTCTCCTGAGTCTTTTCATCACTCGCATTAGCCTCTGCATCATTCTCTTGATCCTCTGCGTCAATCTCAACAGCCTCTGCATCCCTCTCTTTTGCCTCTGTATCTCTCACTTGAGCCTCTGCATCCCTCTCTTGAGCCCCTGCATTCCTCTATTGAGCTTCTGCATCCCTCTCTTGAGCCTCTGCATGCCTCTCTTAAGCCTCTGCATCACTCTCTTAAGCCTCTGCATCACTCTCTTAAGCCTCTGAATCACTCTCTTGAGCCTTTGCATCCCTCACTTGAGCCTCTGCATCCCTCTCTTAAGCCTCTACATCACTCTCTTAAGCCTCTGCATCACTTTCTTGAGCCACTGCATAACTCTCTTGAGTCTCTGCATCACTCTCTTGAGCCTCTGCATCCCTCTCTTGAGCCTCTGCATCACTCTTTTAAGCCTCTGCACCCCTCTCTAGAGCCTCTGAATCCCTCTCTTGAGCCTCTGCATCACTCTCTCGAGCCTCTGCATCACTCTCTCGAGCCTCTGTATCACTCTCTTCATCCTCTGCATCCCTCTCTTGAGCATCTGCATCACTCTCTTGAGCCTCTGCATCCCTCTCTTGAGCCTCTGCATCATTCTCCTAAGCATCTGCATCACTCTCTTGAGCCTCTGCATCACTCTCTTGAGTCTCTGTATCCCTCACTTAAGCCTCTGCATCAATCTCTTAAGGCTCTTCATCACTCTTTTTAGCCTCTGCATCACTCGTATGATCCTCTGCATCACTCTCTTGAGCCTCTGCATCACTCTCTTGAGCCTCTACATCACTCTCTTGAGCCTCTGCATCACTCTCTTGAGCCTCTGCATCACTCTCTTAAGCCTTTGCATCCCTCTCTTAATCCTCTGCATCACTCTCTTGACCCTCTGCATCATTCTCTTGTGCCTCTGCATCCCTCTCTTAAGCCTATACATAATTTTCTTGAGCCTCTGCATTACTCTCTTGAGCCTCTGCATCACTCTCTTAAGCCTCTGCATCTCTCTCTTCAGCCTCTGCATCCCTCGCTTGAGCCTCTGCATCCCTCTCTGGAGCCTCAGCATCCCTCTCTTGAGCCTCTGCAGCACTCTCTTGAGCCTCTGCATCATTCTCTTGAGCCTCTACATTCCTCTCTTAAGCCTCTGCATCACTCTCTTGAGCCTCTGCATCCCTCTCGTAAGCCTCTGCATCACTCTCTTAAGCCTCTGCATCACTCTCTTAAGCCTCTGCCTTTCTCTCTTGAGGCTCTACATCACTCTTTTGAGCCTCTGCATCACTTTCTTGAGCCTCTGCATCACCCTCATAAGCCTCTGCATCCCTCTCTTAATCCTCTGCATCACTCTCTTGAGCCTCTGCATCATTCTCTTGAGCCTCTGCATCCCTCTCTTAAGCCACTACAGCATTCTCTTGAGCCTCTGCATTACTCTCTTGAGCCCCTGCATCACTCTCTTAAGCATCTGCGTCTCTCTCTTCAGCCTCTGCATTACTCTCTTGAGCCTCTGCATCCCTCTCTGGAGCCTCATTATCACTCTCTTGAGCGTCTGCAGCACTATCTTGAGCCTCTGCATCATTCTCTTGAGCCTCTGCATTCCTCTCTTAAGCCTCTGCATCACTCTCTTAAGCCTCTGCATCACTCTATTGAGCCTCTGCATCCCTCTCTTGAACTCCTGCATCCCTCTCACGAGCCTCTGCATCCCTCTATTGAGCCTTTGCATCACTCTCTTAAGCCTCTGCATCCCTCTCATGAGCCCCTGCATCCCTCTCTTGAGCCTCTGCATCCCTCTCTTGAGCCTCTGCATCCCTCTCTTATGCCTCTGCATCACTCTCTTCAGCCTCTGCATCACTCTCTTGAGCCCCTGCATCCCTCTCTTGAGCCTCTGCATCCCTCTCTTGAGCCTCTGCATCCCTCTCTTATGCCTCTACATCCCTCTCTTGAGCCTCTGCATCCCTCTCGTAAGCATCTACATCACTCTCTTGAGCCTCTGCATAACTCTTTTGAGTCTCTGCATCATTCTCTTGAGCCTCTGCATCCCTCTCTTGAGCCTCTGCAACACTCTCTTCAGACTCTATTCACTCTCTTAAGCCTCTGCATCCCTCTCTTGAGCCTCTGAATCCCTCTCTTGAGCCTCTGCATCACTCTCTCGAGCCTCTGCATCACTCTCTTCATCCTCTGCCTCCCTCTCTTGAGCATCTGCATCACTCTCTTGGGCCCCTGCATCACTCTCTTGAACCTCTGCATAACTCCCTTGAGTCTCTGCATCACTCTCTTGAGCCTCTGCATCCCTCTCTTGAGCCTCTGAATCTCTTTATTGAGCCTCTGCATCACTCTCTCGAGCCTCTGCATCACTCTCTTCATCCTCTGCATCCCTCTCTTGAGCATCTGCATCACTCTCCTGGGCCCCTGCATTCCTATGTTGAGCCTCTGCATCACTTTCTTAACCCTCTGCATCCCTTTCTTGAGCCTCTGCATCGCTCTCTTGAACTCCTGCATCCCTTTCATGAGCCACTGCATCCCTCTCTTGAGCTTTTGCATCACTCTCTTAAGCCTCTGCATCCCTCTCTTGAGCCTCTGCATCACTCTCGTAAGCCTCTGCATCACTCTCATGAGTCTCTGCATCACTCTCTTGAGCCTCAGAATCACTCTCTTGAGCCTCTGCATTCCTCTCTTGAGCCTCTGCAACACTATCTTCAGCCTCTGCATCACACTCTTAAGCCTCTGCATCACTCTCCTGGGCCTCTGCATCACTCTCTTAAGCCTCTGCATCATTCTCTTTTGCCTCTGCATCCCTCTCTTAAGCCCCTGTATCATTTTCTTCAGCCTCTGCATTCCTCTCTTAAACCTCTGCATCACTCTCCAGATCCTTTGCATCCCTCTCCTAAGCCTCTGCTTCATTCTCTTGAGCCCCTGCATCATTTTCTAGTGCCTCTGCATCCCTCTCTTAAGCCTCTACATCATTCTCTTGTGCGTCTGCATCAATCTCTTGAACCTATGCATCACTCTCTTGTCCCTCTGCATCTCTCTCTTCATCCTTTGCATCACTCTTTTGAGCCTCTGCATCACTCACTTGAGCCTCTACATCCGTCTCTTGAGCCTCTGCATCCATCTCTTAAACCTCTGCAACACTCTCTTCAGCCTCTGCATCACTCTTTTAAGCCTCTGCATCCCTCTCTTGAGCATCTGCATCACTCTCTTGAGCCTCTGCATCACTCTCTTGAGCCTCTGCAACACTCTCTTCAGCCTCCGCATCACTCTCTTGTGGCCTCTGCATCACTCTCCTAAGCCTCTGAATAACTCTTTTGAGCCTCTGCATCACTCTCTCGAGCCTCTGCATCACTCTCTTGATCCTCTGCATCACTCTCTTCAGCTTCTGCATCACTTTCTTAAGCCTCTTCTTCCCTCTCTTGATCCTCTGCATCACTTGCTTGAGCCTCTTCATCCCTCTCTAGAGCCTCTGCATCACTCTCTTGAGCCTCTGCATCACCCTCTTAAGCCTCTGTATCCCTTTTTTGAGCCTCTGCATCACTTTCTTAAGCCTCTGCATCCCTTTCTTGAGCGTCTGCATCACTCACTTTAACTCCTGAATCCCTCTCATGAGCCTTTGCATCCCTCTCCTGAGCCTTTGCATCACTCGCTTAAGCCTCTGCATCATTCTCTTGAGCCTCTGCGTCACTCTCAACAGCCTCTGCATCCCTCTCTTGTGCCTCTGCATCCCTCACATGAGCCTCTGCAACACTCTCTTCAGACTCTGCATCACTCTCTTAAGCCTCTGCATCCCTCTCTTGAGCCTCTGAATCCCTCTCTTGAGCCTCTGCATCACTCTCTCGAGCCTCTGCATCACTCTCTTCATCCTCTGCCTCCCTCTCTTGAGCATCTGCATCACTCTCTTGGGCCCCTGCATCACTCTCTTGAACCTCTGCATAACTCCCTTGAGTCTCTGCATCACTCTCTTGAGCCTCTGTGTCCCTCTCTTGAGCCTCTGCAACACTGTTCAGACTCTGCATCATTCTCTTAAGCCTCTGCATCCCTCTCTTGAGCCTCTGAATCTCTTTCTTGAGCCTCTGCATCACTCTCTCGAGCCTCTGCATCACTCTCTTCATCCTCTGCATCCCTCTCTTGAGCCTCTGCATCACTCTCCTGGGCCCCTGCATCCCTATGTTGAGCCTCTGCATCACTTTCTTAAACCTCTGCATCCCTTTCTTGAGCCTCTGCATCGCTCTCTTGAACTCCTGCATCCCTTTCATGAGCCTCTGCATCCCTCTCTTGAGCTTTTGCATCACTCTCTTAAGCCTCTGCATACCTCTCTTGAGCCTCTGCATCACTCTCGTAAGCCTCTGCATCACTCTCATGAGTCTCTGCATCACTCTCTTGAGCCTCAGAATCACTCTCTTCAGCCTCTGCATCACTCTCTTAAGCCTCTGCATCGTTCTCTTGAGCCTCTGCATCACTCTCCTTAGCCTCTGCATCTCTCTCTTCAGCCTCTGCATCACTCTCTTGAGCCTTTGCATCCCTCTCTTAAGCCTCTGCATCACTCACTTAAGCCTCTGCATCACTCTCTTCAGCCTCTGCATCCCTCTCTTGAGCCTCTGCATCATTCTCTTAAGCATCTGCATTACTCTCTTGAGCCTCTGCATCACTCTCTTGAGCCTCTGCATCCCTCTCTTAAGGCTCTGCATCATACTCTTAAGCCTCTGCATCACTCTCTTGAGCCTCTGCATCCCTCTGTTGAGCTTCTGCATCACTCTCTTGAGCCTCTGCATCACTCTCTTGAGCATCTACATCACTCTCTTGAGCCTCTGCATCCCTCTCTTGAGCCTCTGCATCCCCTGTCTTGAGCCTCTGCATCGCTCTCTTGAGTCTCTTCATCCCTCTCTTAAGCCTCTGCATCATTCTCATCAGCCTCTGCATCACTCTCTTAAGCTTCTGTTTCATTCTCTTCAGCCTCTGCATTCCTATCTTAAGCCTCTGCATCACTCTCTTGACCCTCTGCATCCCTCTCTTAAGCCTCTGCATCCCTCTCTTAAGCCTCTACATCGCTCTCTGGAGCCTCTGCATCTCAAGTGAGGCTCAAGTGAGGGATTCAGAGGCTTAAGAGAGTGATGCAGAGGCCGAAGAGGGTGTTGCAGAGGCTGAAGAGAGGGATGCAGAGGCTCAAGAGAGCGATGCAGAGGCTCAAGTGAGGGATGCAGAGGCACAAGAGAGGGATGCAAAGGCTCTAGAAAGTGATGCAGAGGCTCATGAGAGGGATGCAGAGGCTGATGAGAGTGTTGCAGAGGCTCAAGAGAAGGATGCAGAGGCACAAGAAAGTGATGCAGAGGCTAAAAAGAGTTATGCAGAGGCTCAAGAGAGTGATGCGGAGGCTTACGAGTGTGATGCAGAGGATCAAGAGACGGATGCAGAGACTTAAGAGATTGATGCAGAGGCTGACGAGAGTGTTGCAGAGGCTCAAGAGAGTGATGCAGAGACTCAAGAAAGTGATACAGAGTCTCAAGAGCGTGATGCAGAGGCTTAAGAGCGGGATGCAGAGGCTTAAGAGAGTGATGCAGAGGCTCAAGAGAGTGATGCAGATACTTATGAGAGGGATGCCGAGCCTCAAGAGAGTGATGCAGAGGCTCAAAAGAGGGATGTAGAGGCTTAAGAGAGTGATGCAGAGGCTCAGGAGAGGGATGCAGAGGCTCAAGAGAATTATGCAGAGGCTTACGAGAGTGATGCAGAGGCTTAAGAGAGTGGTGTAGAGGCTTAAGAGAGGGATGCAGAGGCTCAAGAGAGCGATGCAGTTGCTCAAGAGAGGGATGCAGGGGCTCAAGAGAGGGATGGAGAGGCTTAAGAGAGAGATGCAAAGGCTCAAGATAGGGATTCAGAGGCTCATGAGAGGGATGCAGGAGTTAAAGAGAGGGATGCAGAGGCTCAAGAGAGTGATGCAGAGACTCAAGAGAGTTATGCAGAGGCTCAAGAGAGTGATACAGTGGCTTACGAGAGTGATGCAAAGGATCATGAGAGGGATGCAGAGGCTCATGAGAGGGTTGCAGGAGTTCAAGAGAGGGGTTCAGAGGCTCAAGAGAGTGATGCAGAGGCTTAGGAGAGGGATGCAGAGGCTCAGGAGAATGATGAAGAGGCTCAAGAGAGTGCTGCAGAGGCTCAAGAGAGGGATGCTGAGGCTCCAGAGAGAGATGCAGAGGCTCCAGAGAGCGATGTAGAGGCTTAAGAGAGGGATGCAGAAGCTCAAAAGAGTGATGTTGAGGCTTAAGAGAGGGATGCCGAGGCTCTAGAGAATGATGCAGAGGCTCAAGAGAGTGATACAGAGGATCAAAAGAGGGATGCAGAGGCTTAAGAGAGTGATGCAGAGGCTCAGGGGAGTGATGCAAAATCTGAAGAGAGTGATGCAGAGGCTGAAGAGAGTGATGCAGAGGATCAAGAGAGTGATGCAGAGGCTCAAGAGAGTGATGCAGAGGATCAAGAGAGGGACGCAGAGGCTTATTAGAGTGATGCAGAGGCTCTAGAGAGAGATGCAGAGGCTCAAGAGAGTGATGCAGAGGCTCAAGAGAGGGATGCTGAGGCTCCAGAGAGGGATGCAGAGGCTAAAGAGAGTGATGCAGAGGCTGATGAGAGAGATGCAGAGGCTTAAGAGAGTGATGCAGAGGCTCAGGAGAGTGATGCAGAGGCTGAAGAGAGTGATGCAGAGGATCAGGAGAGTGATGCAGAGGATCAAGAGAGTGATGCAGAGGCTCAAGAGAGTAATGCAGAGGATCAAGAGATGGAAGCAGAGGCTTATGAGAGTGATGCAGAGGCTCTAGCGAGTGATGCAGAGGCTCAAGAGAGTGATGCAGAGGCTCACGAGAGGGATGCATAGGCTCCAGAGAGGGATGCAGAGGCTAAAGAGAGTGATGCAGAGGCTGAAGAGAGTGGTGTAGAGGCTTAAGAGAGGGATGCAGAGGCTCAAGAGAGCGATGCAGTGGCTCAAGAGAGGGATGCAGGGGCTCAGAGGAGGGATGCAGAGGCTTATGAGAGTGATGCAAAGGATCAAGAGAGTGATGCAGAGGCTCATGGGAGGGATGCAGGAGTTCAAGAGAGGGATGCAGAGGCTCAAGAGAGTGATGCAGAGACTCAAGAGAGTTATGCAGAGACTCAAGAGAGTTATGTAGAGGCTCAAGAGAGTGATGCAGAGGCTTACGAGAGTGATGCAGAGGCTCAAGAGAGGGATTCAGAGGCTCAAGAGAGGGATTCAGAGGCTTAAGAGAGAGATGCAGAGGCTTAAGAGAGTGTTGCAGAGGCTCAAGAGAGGGATGCAGAGGCTAAAGAGAGTGATGCAGAGGCTTAAGAGAGTGGTGTAGAGGGTTAAGAGAGGGATGCAGAGGCTCAAGAGAGGGATGCAGTGGCTCAAGAGAGGGATGCAGGGGCTTATGAGAGGGATGGAGGAGTTCAAGAGAGGGATGCAGAGGCTCAAGAGAATGATGCAGAGGCCCGAGAGAGGGATGCAGAGGCTCAAGTGAGGGATGCAGAGGCACAAAAGAGGGATGCAGAATCTCTTGAGAGTGATGCAGAGGCTAAAAAGAGCTGGATGCCGAGGCTTAAGAGAGTGATGCAAAGGCTCAAGAGAGGGATGCAGAGGCTCATGAGAGGGTTGCAGGAGTTCAAGAGAGGGGTTCAGAGGCTCAAAAGAGTGATGCAGAGGCTTAGATAGGAGAGGGATGCAGAGGCTCAGGAGAAAGTTGAAGAGGCTCAAGAGAGTGCTGCAGAGGCTCAAGAGAGGGATGCTGAGGCTCCAGAGAGAGAGATGCAGAGGCTCCAGAGAGCGATGTAGAGGCTTAAGAGAGGGATGCAGAGGCTTAAAAGAGAGATGTAGAGGCTTAAGAGAGGGATGCCGAGGCTCTAGCGAATGATGCAGAGGCTCAAGAGAGTGATACAGAGGATCAAAAGAGGGATGCAGAGGCTTAAGAGAGTGATGCAGAGGCTCAGGAGAGTGATGCAAAGGCTGAAGAGAGTGATGCAGAGGCTGAAGAGAGTGATGCAGAGGATCAAGAGAGTGATGCAGAGGATCAAGAGAGTGATGCAGAGGCTCAAGAGAGTGATGCAGAGAATCAAGAGAGGGAAGCAGAGGCTTATTAGAGTGATGCAGAGGCTCTAGAGAGAGATGCAGAGACTTATGAGAGGGATGCTGAGGCTCCAGAGAGAGAGATGCAGAGGCTCCAGAGAGCGATGTAGAGGCTTAAGAGAGGGATGCAGAGGATCAAAAGAGGGATGCAGAGGCTTAAGAGAGTGATGCAGAGGCTCAGGAGAGTGATGCAAAGGCTGAAGAGAGTGATGCAGAGGCTGAAGAGAGTGATGCAGAGGATAAAGAGAGTGATGCAGAGGATCAAGAGAGTGATGCACAGGCTCAAGAGAGTGATGCAGAGGATCAAGAGAGGGAAGCAGAGGCTTATTAGAGTGATGCAGAGGCTCTAGAGAGAGATGCAGAGGCTCAAGAGAGTGATGCAGAGGCTCAAGAGAGGGATGCTGAGGCTCCAGAGAGGGATGCAGAGGCTAAAGAGAGTGATGCAGAGGCTGATGAGAGAGATGCAGAGGCTTAAGAGAGTGATGCAGAGGCTCAGGAGAGTGATGCAGAGGCTGAAGAGAGTGATGCAGAGGATCAGGCGAGTGATGCAGAGGATCAAGAGAGTGATGCAGAGGCTCAAGAGAGTAATGCAGAGGATCAAGAGATGGAAGCAGAGGCTTATGAGAGTGATGCAGAGGCTCTAGAGAGTGATGCAGAGGCTCAAGAGAGTGATGCAGAGGCTCACGAGAGGGATGCATAGGCTCCAGAGAGGGATGCAGAGGCTAAAGAGAGTGATGCAGAGGCTGAAGAGAGTGGTGTAGAGGCTTAAGAGAGGGATGCAGAGGCTCAAGAGAGCGATGCAGTGGCTCAAGAGAGGGATGCAGGGGCTCAGAGGAGGGATGCAGAGGCTTAAGAGAGTGATGCAAAGGATCAAGAGAGTGATGCAGAGGCTCATGAGAGGGATGCAGGAGTTCAAGAGAGGGATGCAGAGGCTCAAGAGAGTGATGCAGAGACTCAAGAGAGTTATGCAGAGACTCAAGAGAGTTATGTAGAGGCTCAAGTGAGTGATGCAGAGGCTTACGAGAGTGATGCAGAGGCTCAAGAGAGGGATTCAGAGGCTCAAGAGAGGGATTCAGAGGCTTAAGAGAGAGATGCAGAGGCTTAAGAGAGTGTTGCAGAGGCTCAAGAGAGGGATGCAGAAGCTCTAGAGAGGGATGCAGAGACCCAAGAGAGTTATGCAGAGGCTCAAGAGAGTGATGCAGAGGCTCAAGTGAGGGATGTAGAGGCTCAAGAGAGTGATGCAGAAGCTCAAGAGAGTGATACAGAGGCTTAAGAGAGGGGATGCAGAGGCTCAAGAGAGTGATGAAGAGATTGAAGAGAGTGATGCAGAGGCTTAAGTGAGGGATTCAGAGGCTGAAGAGAAAGATGCAGAGGCTCAAGAGAGGGATGCAAGGGCTCAAGAGAGGGGATGATGAGGCTCAAGAGATGGATGCAGAGGCTCTTGCGAGTGATGCAGAGCCTCAAGAGAAAGATGCAGAGGCTTAAACGAGTGATGCAAAGGCTCAGGAGAGTGATGCAGAGGCAGAAGAGAGTGATGCAGAGGATCAAAAGAGGGATGCAGAGGCTTAAGAGAGTGATGCAGAGGCTCAGGAGAGTGATGCAGAGGCTGAAGAGAGTGATGCACAGGATCAAGAGAGTGATGCAGAGGATGAAGAGAGTGATGCAGAGGCTCAAGAGAGTGATGCAGAGGCTCAAGAGAGGGATGCTGAGGCTCCAGAGTGGGATGCAGAGGCTAAAGAGAGTGATGCAGAAGCTGACGAGAGAGATGCAGAGGCTTAAGAGAGTGATGCAGAGGCTCAAGAGAGTGATGCAGAGGTTGAAGAGAGTGATGCAGAGGCTCAAGAGAGTGATGCAGAGGATCAAGAGAGTGATGCAGAGGCTCAAGAGAGTGATGCAGAGGATCAAGAGATGGAAGCAGAGGCTTATGAGAGTGATGCAGAAACTCTAGAGAGTGATGCAGAGGCTCAAGTGAGTGATGCAGAGGCTCAAGAGAGGGATGCATAGGCTCCAGAGAGGGATGCAGAGGCTAAAGAGAGAGATGCAGAGGCTGAAGAGAGTGGTGTAGAGGCTTAAGAGAGGGATGCAGAGGCTCAAGAGAGCGATGCAGTGGCTCAAGAGAGGGATGCAGGGGCTCAAGAGAGGGATGCAGAGGCTTAAGAGAGTGGTGCAAAGGCTCAAAAGAGGGATGCAGAGGCTCATGAGAGGGATGCAGGAGTTCAAGTGAGGGATGCAGAGGCACAAGAGAGTGATGCAGAGACTCAAGAGAGTTATGGAGAGGCTCAATTAAGAGAGTGATGCAGAGGCTTACGAGAGTGATGCAGAGGCTCAAGAGAGGGATTCAGAGGCTCAAGAGAGGAATTCAGAGGCTTAAGAGAGAGATGTAGAGGCTGAAGAGAGTGTTGCAGAGGCTCAAGAGAGGGATGCAGAAGCTCTAGAGAGGGATGCAGAGGCCCAAGAGAGTTATGCAGAGGCTCAAGAGAGTGATGCAGAGGCTCAAGTGAGGGATGTAGAGGCTCAAGAGAGAGATGCAGAAGCTCAAGAGAGTGATGCAGAGGCTTAAGAAAGTGATGCAGAGGCTTAAGAGAGGGGATGCAGAGGCTCAGGAGAGTGATGAAGAGGTTGAAGAGAGTGATGCAGAGGCTTAAGTGAGGGATGCTGAGGCTCAAGAGAGGGATGCAGAGGCTCACGAGAGGGATGCAGGGGCTCAAGAGAGGGATGCAGAGGCTCAAGAGAGGGATGCAGAGGCTCTTGCGAGTGATGCAGAGCCTCAAGAGAAAGATGCAGAGGCTTAAGCGAGTGATGCAAAGGCTAAAGAGAAGGATGCAGAGGCTCAAGAGAGTCAGGCAAAGGCTTAAGAGAGGGATGCAGAGGCTCAAGAGAATGATGCAGAGGCTCAAGAGAGTGCTGAAGATGCTCAAGAGAGGGATGCTGAGGCTCCAGAGAGGGATGCAGAGGCTAAAGAGGGTGATGCCGAGGCTGAAGAGAGAGATGCAGAGGCTCAAGAGAGTAATGCAGATGCTCATGAGAATGATGTATAGGCTTAAGAGAGGGATGCAGAGGCTCAAGAGAATGATGCAGAGGCTCAAGAGAGTGATGCAGAGGATCAAGAGAGGGAAGCACAGGCTTAAGATAGTGATGCAGAGGCCGAAGAGAGTGATGCAGAGGCTTAAGAAAGTGATGCGGAGGCTTACGAGAGTGCTGCAGAGGATCAAGAGAGGGATACAGAGGCTTAAAAGAGTGATGCAGAGGCTGACGAGAGTGTTGCAGAGGCTTATGAGAGGGATGCAGAGGCTGAAGAGAGTGATGCAGAGGCTCAAGAGAGTGATGCAGAGGCTCAAGAAAGTGATGCAGAGGCTCAAGAGAGTGATGCAGAGGAATAAGAGCGGGATGCAAAGGCTTACGAGAGTGGTGTAGAGGCTTAGGAGAGGGATGCAGAGGCTCAAGAGAGCGATGCAGTGGCTCAAGAGAGGGATGCAGGGGCTCAAGAGAGGAATGCAGAGGCTTAAGAGAGTGATGCAAAAGCTCAAGAGAGGGATGCAGAGGCTCATGAGAGGGATGCAGGAGTTCAAGAGAGGGATGCAGAGGCTCAAGAGAGAGATGCAGGGACTCAAGAGAGTTATGCAGAGGCTCAAGAGAGTGATGCAGAGGCTTACGAGAGTGATGCAAAGGCTCAAGAGAGGGATGCAGAGGCTTAAGAGAGTGATGCAAAGGCTCAAGAGAGGGATGCAGAGGGTCATGAGAAGATGCAGGAGTTCAAGAGAGGGATGCCGAGGCTCAAGAAAGTGATGCTGAGGCTTATTAAAGTGATGCAGAGGCTCAAAATAGGGATGCAGAGGCTTAAGAGGGTGATGAAGAGGCTCAAAAGAGTGATGCAGAGGCTCAAGCGAAGGATGCAGGGGCCCAAGAGAGTGATGCAGATGCTCAAGAGAGGAATGCAGAGGATGAAGAGAGTGATGCATAGGCTCGAGAGAGTGATGCAGAGGCTCAAGAGAGGGATTCAGCGGCTCAAGAGAGGGATTCAGAGGCTTAAGAGAGAGATGCAGAGGCTGAAGAGAGTGTTGCAGAGGCTCAAGAGAGAGATGCAGAAGCTCTAGAGAGGGATGCAGAGACCCAAGAGAGTTATGCAGAGGCTCAAGAGAGTGATGCAGAGGCTCAAGTGAGGGATGTAGAGGCTCAAGAGAATGATGCAGAAGCTCAAGAGAGTGATGCAGAGGCTTAAGAGAGTGATGAAGAGGTTGAAGAGAGTGATGCAGAGGCTTAAGTGAGGGATGCAGAGGCTCAAGAGAGGGATGCAGAGGCTCAAGAGAGGGATGCAGGGGCTCAAGAGAGGGATGCAGAGGCTCATGAGAGGGATGCAGAGGCTCTTGGGAGTGATGCAGAGCCTCAAGAGAAAGATGCAGAGGCTTAAGCAAGTGATGCATAGGCTAAAGAGAGGGATGCAGAGGCTCAAGAGAGTGATGCAGAGCCTTAAGAGAGGGATGCAGAGACTCAAGAGAATGATGCAGAGGCTCAAGAGTGTGATGTAGAGGCTAAAGAGAGTGATGCCGAGGCTGAGGAGAGAGATGCTGATTCTTAAGAGAGTGATGCAGAGGTTCAAGTGAGTAATGCAGATGCTCATGAGAATGATGTAGAGGCTTAAGAGAGGGATGCAGAGGCTCAAGAGAATGATGCAGAGGCTAAAGAGAGTGATGCAGAGAATCATGAGAGAGATGCAGAGGCTTAAAAGAGTGACGCAGAGGTTCAAGAGAGTGATGCAGAGGCTCAGGAGAGTGGTGCAGAGGCTTAAGAGAGTGATGCAGAGGCTCAAGAGAGTGATGCAGAGGATCAAGAGAGGAACGCTCAGGCTTAAGATAGTGATGCAGAGGCCGAAGAGAGTGATGCAGAGGCTTAAGAGAGTGATGTGGAGGCTTACGAGAGTTCTGCAGAGGATCAAGAGAGGGATGCAGAGGCTTAAGAGAATGATGCAGAGGCTGACGAGAGTGTTGCAGAGGCTTATGAGAGGGATGCAGAGGCTCAAGAGAGTGATGCTGAGGCTCAAGAGAGTGATGCAGAGGCTCAAGAAAGTGATGCAGAGGCTCAAGAGAGTGATGCAGAGGCTTAAGAGAGGGATGCAGAGGCTTAAGAGAGTGATGCAGAGGCTCAATAGATTGATGCAGAGACTGATGGGGGGGATTGCCGAGGCTCAAGAGAGTGATGCAAAGGCTCAAAAGAGGGAGGTAGAGGCTTAAGAGAGTGATGCAGAGGCTCAAGAGAGTGATGCAGAGGTCTAAGCGAATGATGCAGAGGCTCGAGAGAAGGATGCAGAGGCCGAAAAGAGTGATGGAGAGGCTCAGGAGAGGGATGCAGAGGCTCAAGAGAATCATGCTGAGGCTTACGAGAGTGTTGCAGAGGCTTAAGAGAGTGGTGTAGAGGCTTAAGAGAGGGATGCAGAGGCTCAAGAGAGCGATGCAGTGGCTCAAGAGAGGGATGCAGGGGCTCATGAGAGGGAAGCAGGTGTTCAAGAGAGGGATGCAGAGGCTCAAGAGAATGATGCAGAGGCTCAAGAGAGTGATGCAGAGGCTCAAGAGAGTGATGCAGAGGCTCAACAGAGGGATGCAGGGGCTGAAGAGAGTGATGCAGAGTCTCAAGAGAGTGATTCAGAGGCTTACGAGAGTGATGCAGAGGCTTAAGCGAGTGATGCAGAGACTTAAGAGAGGGATGCAGAGGCCCAAGAGAGGGATGCAGAGGCTCAAGTGAGGGATGCAGAGGCACAAAAGAGGGATGCAGAGTCTCTTGAGAGTGATGCAGAGGCTCATGAGAGGGTTGCATGAGTTCAAGAGAGGGATTCAGAGGCTCAAGAGAGTGATGCAGAGGCTTAGGAGAGGGATGCAGAGGCTTAGGAGAATGATGAAGAGGCTCAAGAGAGTGCTGCAAGGGCTCAAGAGAGGGATGCTGATGCTCCAGAGAGAGATGCAGTGGCTCCAGAGAGCGATGTAGAGGCTTAAGAGAGGGATGCAGAGGCTCAAAAGAGTGATTTAGAGGCTGAAGAGAGGGATGCAGAGGCTCTAGAGAATGATGCAGAGGCTCAAGAGAGTGATGCAGAGGATCAAAAGAGGGATGCAGAGGCTTAAGAGAGTGATGCAGAGGCTCATGAGAGTGATGCAGAGGCTCAAGAGAGTGATGCAGAGGCTGAAGAGAGTGATGCAGAGGCTCAAGAGAGTGATGCAGAGGATCAAGAGAGTGATGCAGAGGCTCAAGAGAGTGATGCAGAGGATCAAGAGAGGGAAGCAGAGGCTTATGAGAGTGATGCAGAGGCTCTAGAGAGTGATGTAGAGGCTCAAGAGAGTGATGCAGAGGCTCAAGAGAGGGATGCTGAGGCTCCAGAGAGGGATGCAGAGGCTAAAGAGAGTGATGCAGAGGCTGAAGAGAGAGATGCAGAGGCTTAAGAGAGTGATGCAGAGGCTCAGGAGAGTGATGCAGAGGCTCAAGAGAGTGATGCAGAGGATCAAGAGATGGAAGTAGAGGCTTATGGGAGTGATGCAGAGGCTCTAGAGAGTGATGCAGAGGGTCAAGAGACGGATGCTGAGGCTCCAGAGAGCGATGCAGAGGCTAAAGAGAGTGATGCAGAAACTGAAGAGAGAGATGCAGAGGCTTAAGAGAGTGATGCAGAGGCTCAAGAGGATAATGCAGAGGCTCAAGAAAGTGATGCAGAGGCTCAACGGACTAAAGGACTAGCAACGGGAGGGAGGAAAAACAGAGGGAAGGGCGAGAGTGAGAAGCGGCTGAATTAATGAGAACGAAGGGATGGATCTGCGGCGAGAGGGAAGACGATGGGAAGGGCGGGATGGGATTGGGGCGGGAGTGGGAAGGGCAGAAGGATGGAGGATGAGCAGGTTTATGAGAGGGAGGAAGAGGGAAGGAGAAGGTGCCAGAAGGAGAGGAGGGAGTTTGGTAGTAAAATAGGAGAGGGAGTGGGTAGGGTGTTGATAGATGGTTATGATAAATGGATAGATTAATGGAAAATTTATATAGGTAGATAGATGGATGGATACATTGATTGCTAAATATATATATTGACGGATAGACGGATGCATAGATGAGTTGATGGACGGAAAGACAGATGACTAGATGGATGGATAGAAAGATGAGATGATGGACGGATACATGGATAGATAAATGAATATAATGATAAATGGTTGGTTTAATGGGAAGATAGATTGATGGATTGACAGATATAAGTAGATAGATAGATGGATACATTGATGGATACATTTGTGCTAGGTGAACAGTCGAATCAGGTTAAAGAATATCCTTCGATTTGCTATTGCATCAACCGGGATTCGATCGGGGACCATTAGTATTATATCCATCGAACTCTCTCCATTTAGACGCTAGGCCTCCAGTTTGTGTGTGTGTGTGTGTGTATGTGTGTGTGTGTGTGTTTGTGTGTGTGTGTTAGTTAGAGAGAAATAGATGTAGTAGATATAAAAGAGGATAAATACATTTATTTGATAGGCGGGGTCTAAGAGCTAATAACTCGATTCTGCAGATACATATAGTAAATATAAGAATAAAACACACACACACACACACACACACACACACACACACACACACACACACACACACACACACACACACACACACACACACACACACACACAATGAATGAAGTACTAAAGGCACTAGACATGGAAGGGGCTGAGCATAGCATTGAGAAGGTTTTCAGGCTAGGCTGGTACAACAAAGACCGAGACCGAATGATAAAGATAGTGTTTGCAAACGAGAACACAAAGGAGAAGATCCTATCAAGGAAGAGCTCATTGAAAAACGTGGGAAAATTAAAAAATGTATTCCTCCAGAGAGACATGACAAGGGAGGAGAGAGCCGTGGTGGAAGAAGCAAGGAAGAGTCGCAGGGCGAGAGGGGAAAACCAGGAAGTCACAGCTCCCAACACAACACCCCCAGAGGCAAGGGGGGAACCCACAACCAGCTACCCAGTAACACCAGAAGGGAGGACAACCCCGCCTCCCTCCTCTGCATAGAAACCCCCCCCTACCCCAAACCCTCCCTGCCCCCACTCAAATGTTCAGCCAAATCTCCCTCCCCCCACACCCAATCCCCACCCTTCTACCCATCCCCTCCTCCCGAGTCCTCCCTCCTCCCCTTTCCTTCCCGTCCTCCCTCCCCTTTCACCCCATACCCTCCCTGTCCCTCCCCCTTCACTGGATCCCCTGCCCCTCATCCCAGTATCCTCTGAGACCCTGTTATCCACCTCACAGGTCCTCACACCCATGGAACAGCCTCCCCTACCAGCAGAACACTCACCAAGGAGGCGATTTGATAAGGGACAGAAGAAAGTGAGCCTCAAAGCGTTGTACACTAACATAGATGGAATTACAAATAAAGCAAATGAGCTTGGAGAACTGGTACTAGAGGAAAACCCAGAAATTATAGCCCTCACAGAAACAAAGATAACGAAAACGATAACAAATGCAGTGTTCCCACAGGACTATTATGTTATGAGGAAAGAGAGGGAAGGAAGAGGTGGGGGTGGTGTAGCTCTGCTGGTAAGAAAAGGCTGGGATTTTGAGGAGATGGATATTAAGGGCTGTGAAGGTTTCAGTGACTACATAGCAGGTACTGTAACAAATGGAGGGAAAAAAATTATAGTCGTAGTCATATATTATCCACCACCAAATGACAGAAGACCTAGACAGGAATATGATAGAAACAACATGGCCACCATTAACATAATAGAAAAAGCAGCTTCTGTTGCTAGCAGGAATGGATCTGGACTACTAATTATGGGAGACTTCAACCATGGGAAGATAGATTGGAAGAACAGAGACCCGCATGGAGGACCAGAAACATGGAGAGCTAAGCTGCTGGACGTGGCAACAAGAAACTTTCTAAGCCAGCACACCAAAGAACCAACAAGAATGAGAGGAGAAGATGAACCAGCAATGCTTGATTTGATATTTACCCTAAATGAATGGGATATAAGGGAAGTTAAGATGGAAGCGCCCTTGGGAATGAGTGACCACAGTGTATTGAACTTTGAGTACCTGGTAGAGCTAGGACTTATCTCCCCCCAAAAAGAACTAGGAATCAAAAGGCTGGCATACCGAAAGGGGAATTATGAACAGATGAGAAGTTTCCTAAGTGAAATACCTTGGGACACAGACCTCAGAGACAAGTCTGTACAGGGTATGATGGACTATGTTACCCAAAAGTGTCAGGAGGCAGTAAACAGGTTCATCCCGGCCCAAAGGGAAAAATCCGAGAAGCAACAGAAGAATCCATGGTATAATAGGGCATGTATGGAAGCGAAGAAACTGAACAAAAAGGCGTGGAGGAACTTCCGGAATAACAGAACACCAGAAAGCAGAGAGAGATACCACAGAACCAGGAATGAGTACGTCAGGGTGAGAAGAGAAGCAGAGAAAATTTTGAAAATGATATAGCAAACAAAGCCAAGACCGAACCAAAGCTACTCCACAGTCACATCAGAAGGAAAACAACAGTGAAAGAACAGGTATTGAAACTTCGAACAGGCGAGGACAGGTATACAGAGAATGACAGAGAGGTGTGTGAGGAACTGAACAAGAGGTTCCAGGAGGTCTTCACAATAGAACAGGGTGAGGTCACTGTGCTAGGAGAAAGGGAGGTAAACCAGGCGGCCTTGGAGGAGTTCGAAATTACGAGAGAGGAGGTCAAGAGACACCTGCTGGATCTGGATGTTAGAAAGGCTGTTGGTCCAGATGGGATCTCACCATGGGTACTGAAAGAGTGTGCAGAGGCACTTTGCTTGCCACTCTCCATAGTGTATAGTAAGTCACTAGAGACGGGAGACCTACCAGAAATATGGAAGACGGCGAATGTGGTCCCAATATACAAAAAGGGCGACAGACAAGAGGCACTGAACTACAGGCCAGTGTCCTTGACTTGTATACCATGCAAGGTGATGGAGAAGATCGTGAGAAAAAACCTGGTAACACATCTGGAGAGAAGGGACTTCGTGACAAATCGCCAACATGGGTTCAGGGAGGGTAAATCTTGCCTTACAGGCTTGATAGAATTCTACGATCAGGTGACACAGATTAAGCAAGAAAGAGAGGGCTGGGCGGACTGCATTTTCTTGGATTGTCGGAAAGCCTTTGACACAGTACCGCATAAGAGGCTGGTACATAAGCTGGAGAGACAGGCAGGTGTAGCTGGTAAGGTGCTCCAGTGGATAAGGGAGTCCAAGCCCTTCCTAGGGAGGAAGGGCTTGGGGGTGTAGG
>NC_091164.1:31240508-31392973 GCF_040958095.1 Procambarus clarkii | reverse complement strand
TAACTTAGATCCATTTCTAATAGATCAGCTAAAAGGCGATTTAAGTAGAATCATTGAAAAACATTTGTCTCACTAATTTATTGTATATATTTACTTCTTTATGTTATAATTACCTATATATTATGCTTGTATGTCTGCTGTATCAGATGGGCCATTGTGCTACATCGGATGTGCCAATTGGGTGCATCAGATGGGCCAATGGGCCTTCTGCGTTGTCCAAGTATTGTACCTCACCTTACTTCACCACTCCTTCCTGCCTATTTATACCCATCACTCGATCTGTAAAATGACCTTCTGAAGATGTATTTAATATACGAAAGTACTTAAGGAAATTTCCTGTTTCATTTTTCCTCCGTGGTCTGACATTGTCATATATATTATATATTATATATATATATATATATATATATTATATATATATATATATATATATATGTATGTATTTTCTTTAAAAATTTTTATATTTATAAATATATATTTATATTTAAATATTGATCTGAGCCTGTATGGATATGGACCCTGTGGGTCCAGGAGGCCATCTGTGTCCCCTCAGATGGTCTCCCTTATCACAGTTTGTGTCTATGGATGTGTCACTGTGTGAGTGTGAGTGTCACTGTGAGTGTACGGGTGAGTGTGGGTGTCCCTGTGAGTGTCCGGATGATTATGTGTCCAGTTACATCTGTGGTTTCAGGAGGCCATCTGTGTCCCCTCAGATGGTCTCCCTTATCACAGTCTATGGATGTGTGTGTGTGAGTGTCCCTGTGAATGTTCGGATAAGGGTGTGTGTGTGTGTGTGAGTGTAGTGTCCGGATTTATGTGAGGTTTGGTTTCAGGAACCATTTGTGTCCCTCCTACCCCAAATCTCCCCCTTATTCCCACCGTGGGTTCGAATCCCAGGTGATTAGACCTACCCTAGGTCTATGGATCCAAGGTATCCATCCGTGGGCCCAACGGATTTCACCCCTTCCCCACTTTCCAAGGGCCAGGCCAATTCCAGCTATCCAGGGAACCTGTTGAAACAGAGGCAGCTACAGGAGGGGACACACAAATATTTGTGCCCTGCAGTTACACCACCGTTCCGACAGGCTCGATCGCAATCTATCCAGATGAGAACACGTTCTCTTCCGACTTGACCACGCTGGAGTCGCTGTATGTCTCAAATTTGGTGCCTTTATTTATAGTTAGTATTTTTGGTGTATTAATTGATTTGTTTTAATTTTTAATGACTTAGGTAGAGTGATTTAGGGAGTCGGGGGGAGGTGGTAGCGTGTGTAGTAGATTATACGAGATCGCGGTTAGTTAGTATTTATCAGGTTGTGTTCACCTAGTTGTTCTTGCGAGGGTTGAGCTCTGCTCTTTCGGCCCGCCTCTCAACTGTCAATCAATCAATTTTTACTAGCTAATAAAAAAAATATCCACATACACACACCCAGGAAGCAGCCCGTAACTGGTGTCTAATGCCCAAGTACCTATGTACTGCTAGGTAAGAGGAGCATCAGAATGAATGAAACTCTGCTGATTTTCGTTTGCGCCATCACCGGGGGATCGAACTTTGACCCTAGGACTACGAGTCGAGAGCGCTGTCCACTCAGCTATAAAGCCCCCTAGTGTGTGTATTGGTGCAAACGATAATTTGGGAGAGGTTAATGGAAAGGAATGATGTTTGGTGGCCTTGAAGGCGCTGGAAGAGGGTTGCCAGTTATGAATTTAAATTATAAATTGATTAAGATAGGATATATATGCAAAAGACGTTGTGAGAGATAGTAAGAAAAGTGTTTCTGACTGAGGTTAGGTACTGTGTGATTGACTTGTATGTTAGGAAAAATAATATTTATCAGAAACATAGATGTTCTTTAGAAATGTTTGTTTGCAAATAGTTGCAAATTATAGGGTAAAAAACCAATGGTTACCGTACCTTGACCAAACACACGTGAGCACAATTAGTCGACGGGGGTCAGAGAGTGAGAGTGAACAGCGAAACAGTAACAAAAAATGTGACAATAATGGGAAACTATGTCATTCAAACGTATACATGTTAACCATATAAATTACAGTAAACGCGCGCATACGTACGTATGTCAATCAATTTACATAAATAAACATTACCTAATATGTACCTTTAAAATGGACACATACAGATAATTACCGTACACATGTCAGTTTAATTACAGGTACACATAAACACATATAGCTTCACGTGTCTGTCGGTCATGACAATAGTACACATGGATACGAACACAAAACAGTCCATTATCAACTAGTGTGTGTGTGTGTGTGTGCATTCTCACCTGGTTCATTTTGCAGGGGTTGAGCTCTGGCTCTTTGGTCCCGCCTCTGTGTGTGTGTGTGTGTGTGTGTGTGTGTGTGTGTGTGTGTGTGTGTGTGTGTGTGTGTGTGTGTGTGTGTGTGTGTGTGTGTGTGTGTGTGTGTGTGTGTGTGTGTGTGTGTGTGTATCCTTATATTTACTATATGTATCTGCAGAATCGAGTTATTAGCTCTTGGACCCCGCCTATCAAATAAATGTATTTATCCTCTTTTATATCTACTACATCTATTTCTCTCTAACTAACACACACACAAACACACACACACACACACATACACACACACACACACACACACAAACTGGAGGCCTAGCGTCTAAATGGAGAGAGTTCGATGGTTATAATCCTAATGGTCCCCGATCGAATCCCGGTTGATGCAATAGCAAATCGAAAGATATTCTTTAACTGATTCGACTGTTCACCTAGCACAAATGTATCCATCAATGTATCCATCTATCTATCTACTTATATCTGTCAATCCATCAATCTATCTTCCCATTAAACCAACCATTTATCATTATATACATCTATCTATCCATGTATCCGTCCATCATCTCATCTTTCTATCCACCCATCTAGTCATCTGTCTTTCCGTACATCAAGTCATCTATGCATCCGTCTATCCGTCAATATATATATTTAGCAATCAATGTATCCATCCATCTATCTACCTATATAAATGTTCCATTAATCTAACCATTTATCATAACCATCTATCAACACCCTCCCCACTCCCTCTCCTATTTTACTACCAAACTCCTCCTCTCGTTCTGGCACCTTCTCCTTCCCTTTTCCTCTCTCTCATAAACCTGCTCATCCTCCATCCTTCTGCCCTTCCACTCCGGCCCCTATCCCATCCCGCCCTTCCCATCGTCTTCCCTCTCGCCGCAGATCCATCCCTTCGTTCTCATTACTTCCGCCGCTTCTCACTCTCGCCCTTCCTCTGTTTTTCCTCCCTCCCGTTGCTATTTCTTCCCTTCGTTCACTCACCTTCCCTTCTTACCCATCATGTATTCTTCCCTCCCGCCGCCAGCTCTTCCCATCGTCCTCCCTCCTACATCACACTCTCTGCCCCCTTCCTGCACCTCCTTCACTCCCACTTCATCCCTTTTTCCCTGTACCACTCCCCTGTTCCCCCTCTTCATCCTTCTTTCACCTGCACTTCTCCCCCTGTTCCCCCCTCTTCATCCTTATTTCACCTGCACCATTCCCCCTGTTCCCCCCTCTTCATCCCTGTTTCACCTGCACCACTCCCCCTGTTCCCCTCCTCATGCATGTTTCACCTGCACCACTCCTCCTGTTCCCCCCTCTTTGGGATGAAGAGCCCTCCTGACTGTCTGGGTTCGAATCCTTCATATGTGGGGAGTTTTCAATTCCATATTGGCTTGGGGACCATTCAATCTTGTTCCCAAGCCATATATATATATATACTATATATATATATATATATATATATATATATATATATATATATATATATATATATATATATATATATATTTATGTATGTATTTTCTTTAAAATTTATATTATAAATATATATTTATATTTAAATATGATCTGAGCCTGTATGGATATGGACCCTGTGGGTCCAGGAGGCCATCTGTGTCCCCTCAGATGGTCTACCCCTTATCACAGTTTGTGTCTATGGATGTGTCAGTGTGTGAGTGTGAGTGTCACTGTGAGTGTACGGGTGAGTGTGGGTGTCCCTGTGAGTGTCCGGATGATTATGTGTCCGGTTACATCTGTGGTTTCAGGAGGCCATCTGTGTCCCCTCAGATGGTCTTCCTTATCACAGTCTATGGATGTGTGTGTGTGAGTGTCCCTGTGAATGTTCGGATAAGGGTGTGTGTGTGAGTGTAGTGTCCGGAATTTATGTGAGGTTGGTTTCAGGAACCATTTGTGTCCCTCCTACCCCAAATCTTCCCCCTTATTCCCACCGTGGGTTCGAATCCCAGGTGATTAGACCTACCCTAGGTCTATGGATCCAAGGTATCCATCCGTGGGCCCAACGGATTTCACCCCTTCCCCACTTTCCAAGGGCCAGGCCAATTCCAGCTATCCAGGGAACCTGTTGAAACAGAGGCAGCTACAGGAGGGGACACACAAATATTTGTGCCCTGCAGTTACACCACCGTTCCGACAGGCTCGATCGCAATCTATCCAGATGAGAACACGTTCTCTTCCGACTTGACCACGCTGGAGTCGCTGTATGTCTCAAATTTGGTGCCTTTATTTATAGTTAGTATTTTTGGTGTATTAATTGATTTGTTTTAATTTTTAATGACTTAGGTAGAGTGATTTAGGGAGTCGGGGGGAGGTGGTAGCGTGTGTAGTAGATTATACGAGATCGCGGTTAGTTAGTATTTATCAGGTTGTGTTCACCTAGTTGTTCTTGCGAGGGTTGAGCTCTGCTCTTTCGGCCCGCCTCTCAACTGTCAATCAATCAATTTTTACTAGCTAATAAAAAAAAATATCCACATACACACACCCAGGAAGCAGCCCGTAACTGGTGTCTAATGCCCAAGTACCTATGTACTGCTAGGTAAGAGGAGCATCAGAATGAATGAAACTCTGCTGATTTTCGTTTGCGCTATCACCGGGGGATCGAACTTTGACCCTAGGACTACGAGTCGAGAGGGCTGTCCACTCAGCTTTAAAGCCCCCTAGTGTGTGTATTGGTGCAAACGATAATTTGGGAGAGGTTAATGGAAAGGAATGATGTTTGGTGGACTTGAAGGCGCTGGAAGAGGGTGTCCAGTTATGAATTTAAATTATAAATTGATTAAGATAGGATATATATGCAAAAGACGTTGTGAGAGATAGTAAGAAAAGTGTTTCTGACTGAGGTTTGGTACTGTGTGATTGACTTGTATGTTAGGAAAAATAATATTTATCAGAAACATAGATGTTCTTTAGAAATGTTTGTTTGCAAATAGTTGCAAATTATAGGGTAAAAAACCAATGGTTACCGTACCTTGACCAAACACACGTGAGCACAATTAGTCGACGGGGGTCAGAGAGTGAGAGTGAACAGCGAAACAGTAACAAAAAATGTGACAATAATGGGAAACTATGTCATTCAAACGTATACATGTTAACCATATAAATTACAGTAAACGCGCGCATACGTACGTATGTCAATCAATTTACATAAATAAACATTACCTAATATGTACCTTTAAAATGGACACATACAGATAATTACCGTACACATGTCAGTTTAATTACAGGTACACATAAACACATATAGCTTCACGTGTCTGTCGGTCATGACAATAGTACACATGGATACGAACACAAAACAGTCCATTATCAACTAGTGTGTGTGTGTGTGTGTGCATTCTCACCTGTTCATTTTGCAGGGGTTGAGCTCTGGCTCTTTGGTCCCGCCTCTGTGTGTGTGTGTGTATGTGTGTGTGTGTGTGTGTGTATGTGTGTGTGTGTGTGTGTGTGTGTGTGTGTGTGTGTGTGTGTGTGTGTGTGTGTGTGTGTGTTTTATCCTTATATTTACTATATGTATCTGCAGAATCGAGTTATTAGCTCTTGGACCCCGCCTATCAAATAAATGTATTTATCCTCTTTTATATCTACTACATCTATTTCTCTCTAACTAACACACACACAAACACACACACACACACACACATACACACACACACACACACACACACAAACTGGAGGCCTAGCGTCTAAATGGAGAGAGTTCGATGGTTATAATCCTAATGGTCCCCGATCGAATCCCGGTTGATGCAATAGCAAATCGAAAGATATTCTTTAACTGATTCGACTGTTCACCTAGCACAAATGTATCCATCAATGTATCCATCTATCTATCTACTTATATCTGTCAATCCATCAATCTTCCCATTAAACCAACCATTTATCATTATATACATCTATCTATCCATGTATCCGTCCATCATCTCATCTTTCTATCCACCCATCTAGTCATCTGTCTTTCCGTCCATCAACTCATCTATGCATCCGTCTATCCGTCAATATATTATTTAGCAATCAATGTATCCATCCATCTATCTACCTATATAATGTTCCATTAATCTATCCATTTATCATAACCATCTATCAACACCCTCCCCACTCCCTCTCCTATTTTACTACCAAACTCCCTCCTCTCGTTCTGGCACCTTCTCCTTCCCTTTTCCTCTCTCTCATAAACCTGCTCATCCTCCATCCTTCTGCCCTTCCCACTCCGGCCCCTATCCCATCCCGCCCTTCCCATCGTCTTCCCTCTCGCCGCAGATCCATCCCTTCGTTCTCATTACTTCCGCCGCTTCTCACTCTCGCCCTTCCCTCTGTTTTCCTCCTCCGTTGCTAGTTTCTTCCCTTCGTTCACGTCACCTTCCCTTCTTACCCATCATGTATTCTTCCCTCCCGCCGCCAGCTCTTTCCCATCGTCCTCCCTCCTACATCACACTCTCTGCCCCCTTCCTGCACCTCCTTCACTCCCACTTCATCCCTGTTTTCCCCTGTACCACTCCCCTGTTCCCCCCTCTTCATCCTTCTTTCACCTGCACCTTCTCCCCTGTTCCCCCCTCTTCATCCTTATTTCACATGCACCACTCCCCCTGTTCCCCCTCTTCATCCCTGTTTTCACCTGCACCACTCCCCCTGTTCCCCCTCCTCATGCCATGTTTCACCTGCACCACTCCTACTGTTCCCCCTCTTTGGGATGAAGAGCCCTCCTGACTGTCTGGGTTCGAATCCTTCATATGTGTGGAGTTTTCAATTCCATATTGGCTTGGGGGACCATTCAATCTTGTTCCCAAGCCATATATATATATATATATATATATATATATATATATATATATATATATATATATATATATATATATATATATATATATATATAGTATATATATGTATGTATTTTCTTTAAAAATTTTATATTTATAAATATATATGTATATTTAAATATTGATCTGAGCCTGTATGGATATGGACCCTGTGGGTCCAGGAGGCCATCTGTGTCCCCTCAGATGGTCTCCCTTATCACAGTTTGTGTCTATGGATGTGTCAGTGTGTGAGTGTGAGTGTCACTGTGAGTGTACGGGTGAGTGTGGGTGTCCCTGTGAGTGTCCGGATGATTATGTGTCCGGTTACATCTGTGGTTTCAGGAGGCCATCTGTGTCCCCTCAGATGGTCTTCCTTATCACAGTCTATGGATGTGTGTGTGAGTGTCCCTGTGAATGTTCGGATAAGGGTGTGTGTGTGAGTGTAGTGTCCGGATTTATGTGAGGTTTGGTTCCAGGAACCATTTGTGTCCCTCCTCCCCAAATCTCCCCCTTATTCCCACCGTGGGTTCGAATCCCAGGTGATTAGACCTACCCTAGGTCTATGGATCCAAGGTATCCATCCGTGGGCCCAACGGATTTCACCCCTTCCCCACTTTCCAAGGGCCAGGCCAATTCCAGCTATCCAGGGAACCTGTTGAAACAGAGGCAGCTACAGGAGGGGACACACAAATATTTGTGCCCTGCAGTTACACACCGTTCCGACAGGCTCGATCGCAATCTATCCAGATGAGAACACGTTCTCTTCCGACTTGACCACGCTGGAGTCGCTGTATGTCTCAAATTTGGTGCCTTTATTTATAGTTAGTATTTTTGGTGTATTAATTGATTTGTTTAATTTTTTAATGACTTAGGTAGAGTGATTTAGGGAGTCGGGGGAGGTGGTAGCGTGTGTAGTAGATTATACGAGATCGCGGTTAGTTAGTATTTGATCAGGTTGTGTTCACCTAGTTGTTCTTGCGAGGGTTGAGCTCTGCTCTTTCGGCCCGCCTCTCAACTGTCAATCAATCAATTTTTACTAGCTAATAAAAAAATATGCCACATACACACACCCAGGAAGCAGCCCGTAACTGGTGTCTAATGCCCAAGTACCTATGTACTGCTAGGTAAGAGGAGCATCAGAATGAATGAAACTCTGCTGATTTTCGTTTGCGCCATCACCGGGGGATCGAACTTTGACCCTAGGACTACGAGTCGA
Organism: Procambarus clarkii; assembly: GCF_040958095.1. Lineage (NCBI taxonomy): Eukaryota > Metazoa > Arthropoda > Malacostraca > Decapoda > Cambaridae > Procambarus > Procambarus clarkii. Next base: position 31,384,634 of record NC_091164.1, on the reverse strand, counting down.
GAGGGCTGTCCACTCAGCTTAAAGCCCCCTAGTGTGTGTATTGGTGCAAACGATAATTTGGGAGAGGTTAACGGAAAGGAATGATGTTTGGTGGCCTTGAAGGCGCTGGAAGAGGGTTGCCAGTTATGAATTTAAATTATAAATTGATTAAGATAGGATATATATGCAAAAGACGTTGTGAGAGATAGTAAGAAAAAGTGTTTTCTGACTGAGGTTAGGTACTGTGTGATTGACTTGTATGTTAGGAAAAATAATATTTATCAGAAACATAGATGTTCTTTAGAAATGTTTGTTTGCAAATAGTTGCAAATTATATGGGTAAAAAAACAATGGTTAACGTGCCATTGACCAAACTACACGTGAGCACAATTAGTCGACGGGGTCAGAGAGTGAGAGTGAACAGCGAAACAGTAACAAAAATGTGACAATAATGGGAAACTATGTCATTCAAACGTATACATGTTAACCATATAAATTACAGTAAACGCGCGCATACGTACGTATGTCAATCAATTTACATTAATAAACATTACCTAATATGTACCTTTAAAATGGACACATACAGATAATTACCGTACACATGTCAGTTTAAATTACAGGTACACATAAACACATATAGCTTCACGTGTCTGTCGGTCATGACAATAGTACACATGGATACGAACACAAAACAGTCCATTATCAACTAGTGTGTGTGTGTGTGTGTGTGCATTCTCACCTGGGTCATTTTGCAGGGTTGAGCTCTGGCTCTTTGGTCCAGCCTCTGTGAGTGTGTGTGTGTATGTGTGTGTGTGTGTGTGTGTGTGTGTGTGTGTGTGTGTGTGTGTGTGTGTGTGTGTGTGTGTGTGTGTTTTATCCTTATATTTACTATATGTATCTGCAGAATCGAGTTATTAGCTCTTGGACCCCGCCTATCAAATAAATGTATTTATCGTCTTTTATATCTACTACATCTATTTCTCTCTAACTAACACACACACAAACACACACACACACACAACACATACACACACACACACACACACACAAACTGGAGGCCTAGCGTCTAAATGGAGAGAGTTCGATGGTGTAATCCTAATGGTCCCCGATCGAATCCGGTTGATGTAATAGCAAATCGAAAGATATTCTTTAACTGATTCGACTGTTCACCTAGCACAAATGTATTCATCAATGTATCCATCTATCTATCTACTTATATCTGTCAATCCATCAATCTATCTTCCAATTAAACCAACCATTTATCATTATATACATTTATCTAACCATGTATCCGTCCATCATCTCATCTTTCTATCCACCCATCTAGTCATCTGTCTTTCCGTCCATCAACTCATCTATGCATCCGTCTATCCATCAATATATATATTTAGCAATCAAGGTATCCATCCATCTATCTACCTATATTAATGTTCCATTAATCTAACCATTTATCATAACCATCTATCAACACCCTCCCCACTCCCTCTCCTATTTTACTACCAAACTCCCTCCTCTCGTTCTGGCACCTTCTCCTTCCCTTTTCCTCTCTCTCATAAACCTGCTCATCCTCCATCCTTCTGCCCTTCCCACTCCGGCCCCTATCCCATCCCGCCCTTCCCATCGTCTTCCCTCTCGTCGCAGATCCATCCCTTCGTTCTCATTACTTCCGCCGCTTCTCACTCTCGCCCTTCCCTCTGTTTTTCCTCCCTCCCGTTGCTAGTTCTTCCCTTCGTTCACTCACCTTCCCTTCTTACCCATCATGTATTCTTCCCTCCGCCGCCAGCTCTTCCCATCGTCCTCCCTCCTACATCACACTCTCTGCCCCCCTTCCTGCACCTCCTTCACTCCCACTTCATCCCTTTTTCCCCTGTACCACTCCCCCTGTTCCCCCCTCTTCATCCTTCTTTCACCTGCACTTCTCCCCCTGTTTTCCCCTCTTCATCCTTATTTCACCTGCACCACTCCCCCTGTTCCCCCTCTTCATCCCTGTTTCACCTGCACCACTCCCCCTGTTCCCCCTCCTCATGCATGTTTCACCTGCACCACTCCTACTGTTTCCCCCCTCTTTGGGATGAAGAGCCCTCCTGACTGTCTGGGTTCGAATCCTTCATATGTGGGAGTTTTCAATTCCATATAGGCTTGGGGACCATTCAATCTTGTTCCAAGCCATATATATATATATATATATATATATATATATATATATATATATATATTATATATATATATATATATATATATATATATATATATATATTTAATGTATGTATTTTCTTTAAAAATTTTATATTTATAAATATATATGTATATTTAAATATTGATCTGAGCCTGTATGGATATGGACCCTGTGGGTCCAGGAGGCCATCTGTGTCCCCTCAGATGGTCTCCCTTATCACAGTTTGTGTCTATGGATGTGTCAGTGTGTGAGTGTGAGTGTCACTGTGAGTGCACGGGTGAGTGTGGGTGTCCCTGTGAGTGTCCGGATGATTATGTGTCCGGTTACATCTGTGGTTTCAGGAGGCCATCTGTGTCCCCTCATATGGTCTTCCTTATCACAGTCTATGGATGTGTGTGTGTGAGTGTCCCTGTGAATGTTCGGATGTGTGTGTGAGTGTAGTGTCCGGATTTATGTGAGGTTTGGTTTCAGGAACCATTTGTGTCCCTCCTACCCCAAATCTTCCCCCTTATTCCCACCGTGGGTTCGAATCCAGGTGATTAGACCTACCCTAGGTCTATGGATCCAAGGTATCCATCCGTGGGCCCAACGGATTTCACCCTTCCCCACTTTCCAAGGGCCAGGCCAATTCCAGCTATCCAGGGAACCTGTTGAAACAGAGGCAGCTACAGGAGGGGACACACAAATATTTGTGCCCTGCAGTTACACCACCGTTCCGACAGGCTCGATCGCAATCTATCCAGATGAGAACACGTTCTCTTCCGACTTGACCACGCTGGAGTCGCTGTATGTCTCAAATTTGGCGCCTTATTTATAGTTAGTATTTTTGGTGTATTAATTGATTTGTTTTAATTTTTTAATGACTTAGGTAGAGTGATTTAGGGAGTCGGGGGGAGGTGGTAGCGTGTGTAGTAGATTATACGAGATCGCGGTTAGTTAGTATTTATCAGGTTGTTGTTCACCTAGTTGTTCTTGCGAGGGTTGAGCTCTGCTCTTTCGGCCCGCCTCTCAACTGTCAATCAATCAATTTTTACTAGCTAATAAAAAAAATATCCACATACACACACCCAGAAGCAGCCCGTAACTGGTGTCTAATGCCCAAGTACCTATGTACTGCTAGGTAAGAGGAGCATCAGAATGAATGAAACTCTGCTGATTTTCGTTTGCGCCATCACCGGGGATCGAACTTGACCCTAGGACTACGAGTCGAGAGGGCTGTCCACTCAGCTTTAAAGCCCCCTAGTGTGTGTATTGGTGCAAACGATAATTTGGGAGAGGTTAACGGAAAGGAATGATGTTTGGTGGCCTTGAAGGCGCTGGAAGAGGTTGCCAGTTATGAATTTAAATTATAAATTGATTAAGATAGGATATATATGCAAAAGACGTTGTGAGAGATAGTAAGAAAAGTGTTTCTGACTGAGGTTAGGTACTGTGTGATTGACTTGTATGTTAGGAAAAATAATATTTATCAGAAACATAGATGTTCTTTAGAAATGTTTGTTTGCAAATAGTTGCAAATTATAGGGTAAAAAAACAATGGTTAACGTGCCTTGACCAAACTCACGTGAGCACAATTAGTCGACGGGGGTCAGAGAGTGAGAGTGAACAGCGAAACAGTAACAAAAAATGTGACAATAATGGGAAACTATGTCATTCAAACGTATACATGTTAACCATATAAATTACAGTAAACGCGCGCATACGTAAGTATGTCAATCAATTTACATTAATAAACATTACCTAATATGTACCTTTAAAATGGACACATACAGATAATTACCGTACACATGTCAGTTTAATTACAGGTACACATAAACACATATAGCTTCACGTGTCTGTCGGTCATGACAATAGTACACATGGATACGAACACAAAACAGTCCATTATCAACTAGTGTGTGTGTGTGTGTGTGCATTCTCACCTGGGTCATTTTGCAGGGGTTGAGCTCTGGTTCTTTGGTCCCGCCTCTGTGAGTGTGTGTGTGTATGTGTGTGTGTGTGTGTGTGTGTGTATGTGTGTGTGTGTGTGTGTGTGTGTGTGTGTGTGTGTGTGTGTGTGTGTGTGTGTGTGTGTGTGTGTGTGTGTGTGTGTGTTTTATCCTTATATTTACTATATGTATCTGCAGAATCGAGTTATTAGCTCTTGGCCCCGCCTATCAAATAAATGTATTTATCGTCTTTTATATCTACTACATCTATTTCTCTCTAACTAACACACACACAAACACACACACACACACACACATACACACACACACACACACACACAAACTGGAGGCCTAGCGTCTAAATGGAGAGAGTTCGATGGTTATAATCCTAATGGTCCCCGATCGAATCCCGGTTGATGTAATAGCAAATCGAAAGATATTCTTTAACTTGATTCGACTGTTCACCTAGCACAAATGTATCCATCAATGTATCCATCTATCTATCTACTTATATCTGTCAATCCATCAATCTATCTTCCCATTAAACCAACCATTTATCATTATATACATCTATCTATCCATGTATCCGTCCATCATCTCATCTTTCTATCCACCCATCTAGTCATCTGTCTTTCCGTCCATCAACTCATCTATGCATCCGTCTATCCATCAATATATATATTTAGCATTCAAGGTATCCATCCATCTATCTACCTATATAAATGTTCCATTAATCTAACCATTTATCATAACCATCTATCAACACCCTCCCCACTCCCTCTCCTATTTTACTACCAAACTCCCTCCTCTCGTTCTGGCACCTTCTCCTTCCCTTTTCCTCTCTCTCATAAACCTGCTCATCCTCCATCCTTCTGCCCTTCCCACTCCGGCCCCTATCCCATCCCGCCCTTCCCATCGTCTTCCCTCTCGTCGCAGATCCATCCCTTCGTTCTCATTACTTCCGCGCTTCTCACTCTCGCCCTTCCTCTGTTTTTCCTCCCTCCCGTTGCTAGTTCTTCCCTTCGTTCACTCACCTTCCCTTCTTACCCATCATGTATTCTTCCCTCCCGCCGCCAGCTCTTCCCATCGTCCTCCCTCCTACATCACACTCTCTGCCCCCCTTCCTGCACCTCCTTCACTCCCACTTCATCCCTTTTTCCCCTGTACCACTCCCCCTGTTACCCCCTCTTCATCCTTCTTTCACCTGCACTTCTCCCCCTGTTCCCCCCTCTTCATCCTTATTTCACCTGCACCACTCCCCCTGTTCCCCCTCTTCATCCCTGTTTCACCTGCACCACTCCCCCTGTTCCCCCTCCTCATGCATGTTTCACCTGCACCACTCCTCCTGTTCCCCCCTCTTTGGGATGAAGAGCCCTCCTGACTGTCTGGGTTCGAATCCTTCATATGTGGGGAGTTTTCAATTCCATATTGGCTTGGGGACCATTCAATCTTGTTCCCAAGCCATATATATATATATATATATATATATATATATATATATATATATATATATATATATATATATAATATATATATATATATATATATATATATATATATATATATATATATATATGTATGTATTTTCTTTAAAAATTTTATATTTATAAATATATATGTATATTTAAATATTGATCTGAGCCTGTATGGATATGGACCCTGTGGGTCCAGGAGGCCATCTGTGTCCCCTCAGATGGTCTCCCTTATCACAGTTTGTGTCTATGGATGTGTCAGTGTGTGAGTGTGAGTGTCACTGTGAGTGCACGGGTGAGTGTGGGTGTCCCTGTGAGTGTCCGGATGATTATGTGTCCGGTTACATCTGTGGTTTCAGGAGGCCATCTGTGTCCCCTCATATGGTCTTCCTTATCACAGTCTATGGATGTGTGTGTGTGAGTGTCCCTGTGAATGTTCGGATAAGGGTGTGTGTGTGAGTGTAGTGTCCGGATTTATGTGAGGTTTGGTTTCAGGAACCATTTGTGTCCCTCCTACCCCAAATCTTCCCCCTTATTCCCACCGTGGTTTCGAATCCCAGGTGATTAGACCTACCCTAGGTCTATGGATCCAAGGTATCCATCCGTGGGCCCAACGGATTTCACCCCTTCCCCACTTTCCAAGGGCCAGGCCAATTCCAGCTATCCAGGGAACCTGTTGAAACAGAGGCAGCTACAGGAGGGGACACACAAATATTTGTGCCCTGCAGTTACACCACCGTTCCGACAGGCTCGATCGCAATCTATCCAGATGAGAACACGTTCTCTTCCGACTTGACCACGCTGGAGTCGCTGTATGTCTAAAATTTGGTGCCTTTATTTATAGTTAGTATTTTTGGTGTATTAATTGATTTGTTTTAATTTTTTAATGACTTAGGTAGAGTGATTTAGGGAGTCGGGGGGAGGTGGTAGCGTGTGTAGTAGATTATACGAGATCGCGGTTAGTTAGTATTTATCAGGTTGTGTTCACCTAGTTGTTCTTGCGAGGGTTGAGCTCTGCTCTTTCGGCCCGCCTCTCAACTGTCAATCAATCAATTTTTACTAGCTAATAAAAAAAAATATCCACATACACACACCCAGGAAGCAGCCCGTAACTGGTGTCTAATGCCCAAGTACCTATGTACTGCTAGGTAAGAGGAGCATCAGAATGAATGAAACTGCTGATTTTCGTTTGCGCCATCACCGGGGGATCGAGCTTTGACCCTAGGACTACGAGTCGAGAGGGCTGTCCACTCAGCTTTAAAGCCCCCTAGTGTGTGTATTGGTGCAAACGATAATTTGGGAGAGGTTAATGGAAAGGAATGATGTTTGGTGGCCTTGAAGGCGCTGGAAGAGTTGCCAGTTATGAATTTAAATTATAAATTGATTAAGATAGGATATATATGCAAAAGACGTTGTGAGAGATAGTAAGAAAAGTGTTTCTGACTGAGGTTAGGTACTGTGTGATTGACTTGTATGTTAGGAAAAATAATATTTATCAGAAACGTAGATGTTCTTTAGAAATGTTTGTTTGCAAATAGTTGCAAATTATAGGGTAAAAAAACAATGGTTAACGTGCCTTGACCAAACTCACGTGAGCACAATTAGTCGACGGGGGTCAGAGAGTGAGAGTGAACAGCGAAACAGTAACAAAAAATGTGACAATAATGGGAAACTATGTCATTCAAACGTATACATGTTAACCATATAAATTACAGTAAACGCGCGCATACGTACGTATGTCACTCAATTTACATTAATAAACATTACCTAATATGTACCTTTAAAATGGACACATACAGATAATTACCGTACACATGTCAGTTTAATTACAGGTACACATAAACACATATAGCTTCACGTGTCTGTCGGTCATGACAATAGTACACATGGATACGAACACAAAACAGTCCATTATCAACTAGTGTGTGTGTGTGTGTGTGCATTCTCACCTGGTTCATTTTGCAGGGGTTGAGCTCTGGCTCTTTGGTCCCGCCTCTGTGTGTGTGTGTGTGTATGTGTGTGTGTGTGTGTATGTGTGTGTGTGTGTGTGTGTGTGTGTGTGTGTGTGTGTGTGTGTGTGTGTGTGTGTGTGTGTGTTTTATCCTTATATTTACTATATGTATCTGCAGAATCGAGTTATTAGCTCTTGGACCCCGCCTATCAAATAAATGTATTTATCGTCTTTTATATCTACTACATCTATTTCTCTCTAACTAACACACACACAAACACACACACACACACACACATACACACACACACACACACACACAAACTGGAGGCCTAGCGTCTAAATGGAGAGAGTTCGATGGTTATAATCCTAATGGTCCCCGATCGAATCCCGGTTGATGCAATAGCAAATCGAAAGATATTCTTTAACTTGATTCGACTGTTCACCTAGCACAAATGTATCCATCAATGTATCCATCTATCTATCTACTTATATCTGTCAATCCATCAATCTATCTTCCCATTAAACCAACCATTTATCATTATATACATCTATCTATCCATGTATCCGTCCATCATCTCATCTTTCTATCCACCCATCTAGTCATCTGTCTTTCCGTCCATCAACTCATCTATGCATCCGTCTATCCATCAATATATATATTTAGCAATCAAGGTATCCATCCATCTATCTACCTATATAAATGTTCCATTAATCTAACCACTTATCATAACCATCTATCAACACCCTCCCCACTCCCTCTCCTATTTTACTACCAAACTCCCTCCTCTCGTTCTGGCACCTTCTCCTTCCCTTTTCCTCTCTCTCATAAACCTGCTCATCCTCCATCCTTCTGCCCTTCCCACTCCGGCCCCTATCCCATCCCGCCCTTCCCATCGTCTTCCCTCTCGCCGCAGATCCATCCCTTCGTTCCCATTACTTCCGCCGCTTCTCACTCTCGCCCTTCCCTCTGTTTTTCCTCCCTCCCGTTGCTAGTTCTTCCCTTCGTTCACTCACCTTCCCTTCTTACCCATCATGTATTCTTCCCTCCCGCCGCCAGCTCTTCCCATCGTCCTCCCTCCTACATCACACTCTCTGCCCCCCTTCCTGCACCTCCTTCACTCCCACTTCATCCCTTTTTCCCCAGTACCACTCCCCCTGTTCCCCACTCTTCATCCTTCTTTCACCTGCACTTCTCCCCCTGTTCCCCCCCTCTTCATCCTTATTTCACCTGCACCACTCCCCCTGTTCCCCCTCTTCATCCCAGTTTCACCTGCACCACTCCCCCTGTTCCCCCTCCTCATGCATGTTTCACCTGCACCACTCCTCCTGTTCCCCCCTCTTTGGGATGAAGAGCCCTCCTGACTGTCTGGGTTCGAATCCTTCATATGTGGGGAGTTTTCAATTCCATATTGGCTTGGGGACCATTCAATCTTGTTCCCAAGCCATATATATATATATATATATATATATATATATATATATATATATATATATATATATATATATATATATATATGTATATATATATATATATATATATATATATATATATATATATATATATATATATATGTATATATATATATATATATATATATATATATATATATATATATATATATATATATATATATTTATGTATGTATTTTCTTTAAAAATTTTATATTTATAAATATATATGTATATTTAAATATTGATCTGAGCCTGTATGGATATGGACCCTGTGGGTCCAGGAGGCCATCTGTGTCCCCTCAGATGGTCTCCCTTATCACAGTTTGTGTCTATGGATGTGTCAGTGTGTGAGTGTGAGTGTCACTGTGAGTGTACGGGTGAGTGTGGGTGTCCCTGTGAGTGTCCGGATGATTATGTGTCCGGTTACATCTGTGGTTTCAGGAGGCCATCTGTATCCCCTCAGATGGTCTTCCTTATCACAGTCTATGGATGTGTGTGTGTGAGTGTCCCTGTGAATGTTCGGATAAGGGTGTGTGTGTGAGTGTAGTGTCCGGATTTATGTGAGGTTTGGTTTCAGGAACCATTTGTGTCCCTCCTACCCCAAATCTTCCCCCTTATTCCCACCGTGGGTTCGAATCCCAGGTGATTAGACCTACCCTAGGTCTATGGATCCAAGGTATCCATCCGTGGGCCCAACGGATTTCACCCCTTCCCCACTTTCCAAGGGCCAGGCCAATTCCAGCTATCCAGGGAACCTGTTGAAACAGAGGCAGCTACAGGAGGGGACACACAAATATTTGTGCCCTGCAGTTACACCACCGTTCCGACAGGCTCGATCGCAATCTATCCAGATGAGAACACGTTCTCTTCCGACTTGACCACGCTGGAGTCGCTGTATGTCTCAAATTTGGTGCCTTTATTTATAGTTAGTATTTTTGGTGTATTAATTGATTTGTTTTAATTTTTTAATGACTTAGGTAGAGTGATTTAGGGAGTCGGGGGGAGGTGGTAACGTGTGTAGTAGATTATACGAGATCGCGGTTAGTTAGTATTTATCAGGTTGTGTTCACCTAGTTGTTCTTGCGAGGGTTGAGCTCTGCTCTTTCGGCCCGCCTCTCAACTGTCAATCAATCAATTTTTACTAGCTAATAAAAAAAAATATCCACATACACACACCCAGGAAGCAGCCCGTAACTGGTGTCTAATGCCCAAGTACCTATGTACTGCTAGGTAAGAGGAGCATCAGAATGAATGAAACTCTGCTGATTTTCGTTTGCGCCATCACCGGGGGATCGAACTTTGACCCTAGGACTACGAGTCGAGAGGGCTGTCCACTCAGCTTTAAAGCCCCCTAGTGTGTGTATTGGTGCAAACGATAATTTGGGAGAGGTTAATGGAAAGGAATGATGTTTGGTGGCCTTGAAGGCGCTGGAAGAGGGTTGCCAGTTATGAATTTAAATTATAAATTGATTAAGATAGGATATATATGCAAAAGACGTTGTGAGAGATAGTAAGAAAAGTGTTTCTGACTGAGGTTAGGTACTGTGTGATTGACTTGTATGTTAGGAAAAATAATATTTATCAGAAACATAGATGTTCTTTAGAAATGTTTGTTTGCAAATAGTTGCAAATTATAGGGTAAAAAAACAATGGTTAACGTGCCTTGACCAAACTCACGTGAGCACAATTAGTCGACGGGGGTCAGAGAGTGAGAGTGAACAGCGAAACAGTAACAAAAAATGTGACAATAATGGGAAACTATGTCATTCAAACGTATACATGTTAACCATATAAATTACAGTAAACGCGCGCATACGTACGTATGTCAATCAATTTACATTAATAAACATTACCTAATATGTACCTTTAAAATGGACACATACAGATAATTACCGTACACATGTCAGTTTAATTACAGGTACACATAAACACATATAGCTTCACGTGTCTGTCGGTCATGACAATAGTACACATGGATACGAACACAAAACAGTCCATTATCAACTAGTGTGTGTGTGTGTGTGTGTGCATTCTCACCTGGGTCATTTTGCAGGGGTTGAGCTCTGGCTCTTTGGTCCCGCCTCTGTGAGTGTGTGTGTGTATGTGTGTGTGTGTGTGTGTATGTGTGTGTGTGTGTGTGTGTGTGTGTGTGTGTGTGTGTGTGTGTGTGTGTGTGTGTGTGTGTGTGTGTGTGTGTGTGTGTGTGTGTTTTATCCTTATATTTACTATATGTATCTGCAGAATCGAGTTATTAGCTCTTGGACCCCGCCTATCAAATAAATGTATTTATCGTCTTTTATATCTACTACATCTATTTCTCTCTAACTAACACACACACAAACACACACACACACACACACATACACACACACACACACACACACACAAACTGTAGGCCTAGCGTCTAAATGGAGAGAGTTCGATGGTTATAATCCTAATGGTCCCCGATCGAATCCCGGTTGATGTAATAGCAAATCGAAAGATATTCTTTAACTTGATTCGACTGTTCACCTAGCACAAATGTATCCATCAATGTATCCATCTATCTATCTACTTATATCTGTCAATCCATCAATCTATCTTCCCATTAAACCAACCATTTATCATTATATACATCTATCTATCCATGTATCCGTCCATCATCTCATCTTTCTATCCACCCATCTAGTCATCTGTCTTTCCGTCCATCAACTCATCTATGCATCCGTCTATCCATCAATATATATATTTAGCAATCAAGGTATCCATCCATCTATCTACCTATATAAATGTTCCATTAATCTAACCATTTATCATAACCATCTATCAACACCCTCCCCACTCCCTCTCCTATTTTACTACCAAACTCCCTCCTCTCGTTCTGGCACCTTCTCCTTCCCTTTTCCTCTCTCTCATAAACCTGCTCATCCTCCATCCTTCTGCCCTTCCCACTCCGGCCCCTATCCCATCCCGCCCTTCCCATCGTCTTCCCTCTCGCCGCAGATCCATCCCTTCGTTCTCATTACTTCCGTCGCTTCTCACTCTCGCCCTTCCCTCTGTTTTTCCTCCCTCCCGTTGCTAGTTCTTCCCTTCGTTCACTCACCTTCCCTTCTTACCCATCATGTATTCTTCCCTCCCGCCGCCAGCTCTTCCCATCGTCCTCCCTCCTACATCACACTCTCTGCCCCCCTTCCTGCACCTCCTTCACTCCCACTTCATCCCTTTTTCCCCTGTACCACTCCCCCTGTTCCCCCCTCTTCATCCTTCTTTCACCTGCACTTCTCCCCCTGTTCCCCCCTCTTCATCCTTATTTCACCTGCACCACTCCCCCTGTTCCCCCTCTTCATCCCTGTTTCACCTGCACCACTCCCCCTGTTCCCCCTCCTCATGCATGTTTCACCTGCACCACTCCTCCTGTTCCCCCCTCTTTGGGATGAAGAGCCCTCCTGACTGTCTGGGTTCGAATCCTTCATATGTGGGGAGTTTTCAATTCCATATTGGCTTGGGGACCATTCAATCTTGTTCCCAAGCCATATATATATATATATATATATATATATATATATATATATATATATATATATATATATATATATATATATATATATATATATATATATATATATATATATTTATGTATGTATTTTCTTTAAAAATTTTATATTTATAAATATATATGTATATTTAAATATTGATCTGAGCCTGTATGGATGATTATGGCCTCCAAAGATGGCCTCCTGGACCCTGTGGGTCCAGGAGGCCATCTGTGTCCCCTCAGATGGTCTCCCTTATCACAGTTTGTGTCTATGGATGTGTCAGTGTGTGAGTGTGAGTGTCACTGTGAGTGCACGGGTGAGTGTGGGTGTCCCTGTGAGTGTCCGGATGATTATGTGTCCGGTTACATCTGTGGTTTCAGGAGGCCATCTGTGTCCCCTCAGATGGTCTTCCTTATCACAGTCTATGGATGTGTGTGTGTGAGTGTCCCTGTGAATGTTCGGATAAGGGTGTGTGTGTGAGTGTAGTGTCCGGATTTATGTGAGGTTTGGTTTCAGGAACCATTTGTGTCCCTCCTACCCCAAATCTTCCCCCTTATTCCCACCGTGGGTTCGAATCCCAGGTGATTAGACCTAGCCTAGGTCTATGGATCCAAGGTATCCATCCGTGGGCCCAACGGATTTCACCCCTTCCCCACTTTCCAAGGGCCAGGCCAATTCCAGCTATCCAGGGAACCTGTTGAAACAGAGGCAGCTACAGGAGGGGACACACAAATATTTGTGCCCTGCAGTTACACCACCGTTCCGACAGGCTCGATCGCAATCTATCCAGATGAGAACACGTTCTCTTCCGACTTGACCACGCTGGAGTCGCTGTATGTCTCAAATTTGGTGCCTTTATTTATAGTTAGTATTTTTGGTGTATTAATTGATTTGTTTTAATTTTTTAATGACTTAGGTAGAGTGATTTAGGGAGTCGGGGGGAGGTGGTAACGTGTGTAGTAGATTATACGAGATCGCGGTTAGTTAGTATTTATCAGGTTGTGTTCACCTAGTTGTTCTTGCGAGGGTTGAGCTCTGCTCTTTCGGCCCGCCTCTCAACTGTCAATCAATCAATTTTTACTTGCTAATAAAAAAAAATATCCACATACACACACCCAGGAAGCAGCCCGTAACTGGTGTCTAATGCCCAAGTACCTGTGTACTGCTAGGTAAGAGGAGCATCAGAATGAATGAAACTGCTGATTTTCGTTTGCGCCATCACCGGGGGATCGAACTTTGACTCTAGGACTACGAGTCGAGAGGGCTGTCCACTCAGCTTTAAAGCCCCCTAGTGTGTGTATTGGTGCAAACGATAATTTGGGAGAGGTTAATGGAAAGGAATGATGTTTGGTGGCCTTGAAGGCGCTGGAAGAGGGTTGCCAGTTATGAATTTAAATTATAAATTGATTAAGATAGGATATATATGCAAAAGACGTTGTGAGAGATAGTAAGAAAAGTGTTTCTGACTGAGGTTAGGTACTGTGTGATTGACTTGTATGTTAGGAAAAATAATATTTATCAGAAACATAGATGTTCTTTAGAAATGTTTGTTTGCAAATAGTTGCAAATTATAGGGTAAAAAACCAATGGTTACCGTACCTTGACCAAACACACGTGAGCACAATTAGTCGACGGGGGTCAGAGAGTGAGAGTGAACAGCAAAACAGTAACAAAAAATGTGACAATAATGGGAAACTATGTCATTCAAACGTATACATGTTAACCATATAAATTACAGTAAACGCGCGCATACGTACGTATGTCAATCAATTTACATAAATAAACATTACCTAATATGTACCTTTAAAATGGACACATACAGATAATTACCGTACACATGTCAGTTTAATTACAGGTACACATAAACACATATAGCTTCACGTGTCTGTCGGTCATGACAATAGTACACATGGATACGAACACAAAACAGTCCATTATCAACTAGTGTGTGTGTGTGTGTGTGCATTCTCACCTGGTTCATTTTGCAGGGGTTGAGCTCTGGCTCTTTGGTCCCGCCTCTGTGTGTGTGTGTGTGTATGTGTGTGTGTGTGTGTGTGTATGTGTGTGTGTGTGTGTGTGTGTGTGTGTGTGTGTGTGTGTGTGTGTGTGTGTGTGTGTGTGTGTGTGTGTGTGTGTGTGTGTGTGTGTGTGTGTGTGTGTTTTATCCTTATATTTACTATATGTATCTGCAGAATCGAGTTATTAGCTCTTGGACCCCGCCTATCAAATAAATGTATTTATCCTCTTTTATATCTACTACATCTATTTCTCTCTAACTAACACACACACAAACACACACACACACACACACATACACACACACACACACACACACACACACACACACACACAAACTGGAGGCCAAGCGTCTAAATGGAGAGAGTTCGATAGTTATAATCCTAATGGTCCCCGATCGAATCCCGGTTGATGCAATAGCAAATCGAAAGATATTCTTTAACTTGATTCGACTGTTCACCTAGCACAAATGTATCCATCAATGTATCCATCTGTCTATCTACTTATATCTGTCAATCCATCAATCTATCTTCCCATTAAACCAACCATTTATCATTATATACATCTACCTATCCATGTATCTGTCCATCATCTCATCTTTCTATCCACCCATCTAGTCATCTGTCTTTCCGTCCATCAACTCATCTATGCATCCGTCTATCCATCAATATATATATTTAGCAATCAAGGTATCCATCCATCTATCTACCTATATAAATGTTCCATTAATCTAACCACTTATCATAACCAACTATCAACACCCTCCCCACTCCCTCTCCTATTTTACTACCAAACTGCCTCCTCTCGTTCTGGCACCTTCTCCTTCCCTTTTCCTCTCTCTCATAAACCTGCTCATCCTCCATCCTTCTGCCCTTCCCACTCCGGCCCCTATCCCATCCCGCCCATTCCATCGTCTTCCCTCTCGCCGCAGATCCATCCCTTCGTTCTCATTACTTCCGCCGCTTCTCACTCTCGCCCTTCCCTCTGTTTTTCCTCCCTCCCGTTGCTAGTTCTTCCCTTCGTTCACTCACCTTCCCTTCTTACCCATCATGTATTCTTCCCTCCCGCCGCCAGCTCTTCCCATCGTCCTCCCTCCTACATCACACTCTCTGCCCCCCTTCCTGCACCTCCTTCAATCCCACTTCATCCCTTTTTCCCCAGTACCACTCCCCCTGTTCCCCCCTCTTCATCCTTCTTTCACCTGCACTTCTCCCCCTGTTCCCCCCTCTTCATCCTTATTTCACCTGCACCACTCCCCCTGTTCCCCCTCTTCATCCCAGTTTCACCTGCACCACTCCCCCTGTTCCCCCTCCTCATGCATGTTTCACCTGCACCACTCCTCCTGTTCCCCCCTCTTTGGGATGAAGAGCCCTCCTGACTGTCTGGGTTCGAATCCTTCATATGTGGGGAGTTTTCAATTCCATATTGGCTTGGGGACCATTCAATCTTGTTCCCAAGCCATATATATGTATATATATATATATATATATATATATATATATATATATATATATATATATATATATATATATATATATATATATATATATATGTATATATATATATATATATATATATATATGTCGTACCTAGTAGCCAGAACTCACTTCTCAGCCTACTATGCAAGGCCCGATTTGCCTAATATGCCAAGTTTTCATGAATTAATTGTTTTTCGACGACCTAACCTACCTAACCTAACCTAACTTTTTCGGCTACCTAACCTAACCTAACCTAAAAAGATAGGTTAGGTTAGGTTAGGTTAGGTTGGGTTGGTTAGGTTAAGTCATATATCTATGTTAATTTTAACTCCAATAAAAAAAAATTTACCTCATACATAATGAAATGGGTAGCTTTATCATTTCATAAGAAAAAAATTAGAGAAAATATATTAATTCAGGAAAACTTGGCTTATTAGGCAAATTGGGCCTTGCATAGTGGGCCAAAAAGTGCGTTCTGGCTACTAGGTACGACATATATATATATATATATATATATGTATATATATATATATATATATATATATATATATATATATATATATATATATATATATATATATATATATATTTATGTATGTATTTTCTTTAAAAAATTTATATTTATAAATACATATGTATATTTAAATATTGATCTGAGCCTGTATGGATATGGACCCTGTGGGTCCAGGAGGCCATCTGTGTCCCCTCAGATGGTCTCCCTTATCACAGTTTGTGTCTATGGATGTGTCAGTGTGTGAGTGTGAGTGTCACTGTGAGTGTACGGGTGAGTGTGGGTGTCCCTGTGAGTGTCTGGATGATTATGTGTCCGGTTACATCTGTGGTTTCAGGAGGCCATCTGTGTCCCCTCAGATGGTCTTCCTTATCACAGTCTATGGATGTGTGTGTGTGAGTGTCCCTGTGAATGTTCGGATAAGGATGTGTGTGTGAGTGTAGTGTCCGGATTTATGTGAGGTTTGGTTTCAGGAACCATTTGTGTCCCTCCTACCCCAAATCTTCCCCCTTATTCCCACCGTGGGTTCGAATCCCAGGTGATTAGACCTAGCCTAGGTCTATGGATCCAAGGTATCCATCCGTGGGCCCAACGGATTTCACCCCTTCCCCACTTTCCAAGGGCCAGGCCAATTCCAGCTATCCAGGGAACCTGTTGAAACAGAGGCAGCTACAGGAGGGGACACACAAATATTTGTGCCCTGCAGTTACACCACCGTTCCGACAGGCTCGATCGCAATCTATCCAGATGAGAACACGTTCTCTTCCGACTTGACCACGCTGGAGTCGCTGTATGTCTCAAATTTGGTGCCTTTATTTATAGTTAGTATTTTTGGTGTATTAATTGATTTGTTTTAATTTTTTAATGACTTAGGTAGAGTGATTTAGGGAGTCGGGGGGAGGTGGTAGCGTGTGTAGTAGATTATACGAGATCGCGGTTAGTTAGTATTTATCAGGTTGTGTTCACCTAGTTGTTCTTGCGAGGCTTGAGCTCTGCTCTTTCGGCCCGCCTCTCAACTGTCAATCAATCAATTTTTACTAGCTAATAAAAAAAAATATCCACATACACACACCCAGGAAGCAGCCCGTAACTGGTGTCTAATCCCCAAGTACCTATGTACTGCTAGGTAAGAGGAGCATCAGAATGAATGAAACTCTGCTGATTTTCGTTAGCGCCATCACCGGGGGATCGAACTTTGACCCTAGGACTACGAGTCGAGAGGGCTGTCCACTCAGCTTTAAAGCCCCCTAGTGTGTGTATTGGTGCAAACGATAATTTGGGAGAGGTTAATGGAAAGGAATGATGTTTGGTGGCCTTGAAGGCGCTGGAAGAGGGTTGCCAGTTATGAATTTAAATTATAAATTGATTAAGATAGGGTATATATGCAAAAGACGTTGTGAGAGATAGTAAGAAAAGTGTTTCTGACTGAGGTTAGGTACTGTGTGATTGACTTGTATGTTAGGAAAAATAATATTTATCAGAAACATAGATGTTCTTTAGAAATGTTTGTTTGCAAATAGTTGCAAATTATAGGGTAAAAAACCAATGGTTACCGTACCTTGACCAAACACACGTGAGCACAATTAGTCGACGGGGGTCAGAGAGTGAGAGTGAACAGCAAAACAGTAACAAAAAATGTGACAATAATGGGAAACTATGTCATTCAAACGTATACATGTTAACCATATAAATTACAGTAAACGCGCGCATACGTACGTATGTCAATCAATTTACATAAATAAACATTACCTAATATGTACCTTTAAAATGGACACATACAGATAATTACCGTACACATGTCAGTTTAATTACAGGTACACATAAACACATATAGCTTCACGTGTCTGTCGGTCATGACAATAGTACACATGGATACGAACACAAAACAGTCCATTATCAACTAGTGTGTGTGTGTGTGTGTGCATTCTCACCTGGTTCATTTTGCAGGGGTTGAGCTCTGGCTCTTTGGTCCCGCCTCTGTGTGTGTGTGTGTGTATGTGTGTGTGTGTGTGTGTGTATGTGTGTGTGTGTGTGTGTGTGTGTGTGTGTGTGTGTGTGTGTGTGTGTGTGTGTGTGTGTGTGTGTGTGTGTGTGTGTGTGTGTGTGTGTGTTTTATCCTTATATTTACTATATGTATCTGCAGAATCGAGTTATTAGCTCTTGGACCCCGCCTATCAAATAAATGTATTTATCCTCTTTTATATCTACTACATCTATTTCTCTCTAACTAACACACACACAAACACACACACACACACACACATACACACACACACACACACACACACACACACACACACACACACACAAACTGGAGGCCAAGCGTCTAAATGGAGAGAGTTCGATAGTTATAATCCTAATGGTCCCCGATCGAATCCCGGTTGATGCAATAGCAAATCGAAAGATATTCTTTAACTTGATTCGACTGTTCACCTAGCACAAATGTATCCATCAATGTATCCATCTGTCTATCTACTTATATCTGTCAATCCATCAATCTATCTTCCCATTAAACCAACCATTTATCATTATATACATCTACCTATCCATGTATCTGTCCATCATCTCATCTTTCTATCCACCCATCTAGTCATCTGTCTTTCCGTCCATCAACTCATCTATGCATCCGTCTATCCATCAATATATATATTTAGCAATCAAGGTATCCATCCATCTATCTACCTATATAAATGTTCCATTAATCTAACCACTTATCATAACCAACTATCAACACCCTCCCCACTCCCTCTCCTATTTTACTACCAAACTGCCTCCTCTCGTTCTGGCACCTTCTCCTTCCCTTTTCCTCTCTCTCATAAACCTGCTCATCCTCCATCCTTCTGCCCTTCCCACTCCGGCCCCTATCCCATCCCGCCCATTCCATCGTCTTCCCTCTCGCCGCAGATCCATCCCTTCGTTCTCATTACTTCCGCCGCTTCTCACTCTCGCCCTTCCCTCTGTTTTTCCTCCCTCCCGTTGCTAGTTCTTCCCTTCGTTCACTCACCTTCCCTTCTTACCCATCATGTATTCTTCCCTCCCGCCGCCAGCTCTTCCCATCGTCCTCCCTCCTACATCACACTCTCTGCCCCCCTTCCTGCACCTCCTTCAATCCCACTTCATCCCTTTTTCCCCAGTACCACTCCCCCTGTTCCCCCCTCTTCATCCTTCTTTCACCTGCACTTCTCCCCCTGTTCCCCCCTCTTCATCCTTATTTCACCTGCACCACTCCCCCTGTTCCCCCTCTTCATCCCAGTTTCACCTGCACCACTCCCCCTGTTCCCCCTCCTCATGCATGTTTCACCTGCACCACTCCTCCTGTTCCCCCCTCTTTGGGATGAAGAGCCCTCCTGACTGTCTGGGTTCGAATCCTTCATATGTGGGGAGTTTTCAATTCCATATTGGCTTGGGGACCATTCAATCTTGTTCCCAAGCCATATATATGTATATATATATATATATATATATATATATATATATATATATATATATATATATATATATATATATATATATATATATATATATGTATATATATATATATATATATATATATATATATATATATATATATATGTATATATATATATATATATATATATATATATATATATATATATATATATATATATATTTATGTATGTATTTTCTTTAAAAAATTTATATTTATAAATACATATGTATATTTAAATATTGATCTGAGCCTGTATGGATATGGACCCTGTGGGTCCAGGAGGCCATCTGTGTCCCCTCAGATGGTCTCCCTTATCACAGTTTGTGTCTATGGATGTGTCAGTGTGTGAGTGTGAGTGTCACTGTGAGTGTACGGGTGAGTGTGGGTGTCCCTGTGAGTGTCTGGATGATTATGTGTCCGGTTACATCTGTGGTTTCAGGAGGCCATCTGTGTCCCCTCAGATGGTCTTCCTTATCACAGTCTATGGATGTGTGTGTGTGAGTGTCCCTGTGAATGTTCGGATAAGGATGTGTGTGTGAGTGTAGTGTCCGGATTTATGTGAGGTTTGGTTTCAGGAACCATTTGTGTCCCTCCTACCCCAAATCTTCCCCCTTATTCCCACCGTGGGTTCGAATCCCAGGTGATTAGACCTAGCCTAGGTCTATGGATCCAAGGTATCCATCCGTGGGCCCAACGGATTTCACCCCTTCCCCACTTTCCAAGGGCCAGGCCAATTCCAGCTATCCAGGGAACCTGTTGAAACAGAGGCAGCTACAGGAGGGGACACACAAATATTTGTGCCCTGCAGTTACACCACCGTTCCGACAGGCTCGATCGCAATCTATCCAGATGAGAACACGTTCTCTTCCGACTTGACCACGCTGGAGTCGCTGTATGTCTCAAATTTGGTGCCTTTATTTATAGTTAGTATTTTTGGTGTATTAATTGATTTGTTTTAATTTTTTAATGACTTAGGTAGAGTGATTTAGGGAGTCGGGGGGAGGTGGTAGCGTGTGTAGTAGATTATACGAGATCGCGGTTAGTTAGTATTTATCAGGTTGTGTTCACCTAGTTGTTCTTGCGAGGCTTGAGCTCTGCTCTTTCGGCCCGCCTCTCAACTGTCAATCAATCAATTTTTACTAGCTAATAAAAAAAAAATATCCACATACACACACCCAGGAAGCAGCCCGTAACTGGTGTCTAATGCCCAAGTACCTATGTACTGCTAGGTAAGAGGAGCATCAGAATGAATGAAACTCTGCTGATTTTCGTTAGCGCCATCACCGGGGGATCGAACTTTGACCCTAGGACTACGAGTCGAGAGGGCTGTCCACTCAGCTTTAAAGCCCCCTAGTGTGTGTATTGGTGCAAACGATAATTTGGGAGAGGTTAATGGAAAGGAATGATGTTTGGTGGCCTTGAAGGCGCTGGAAGAGGGTTGCCAGTTATGAATTTAAATTATAAATTGATTAAGATAGGGTATATATGCAAAAGACGTTGTGAGAGATAGTAAGAAAAGTGTTTCTGACTGAGGTTAGGTACTGTGGATTGACTTGTATGTTAGGAAAAATAATATTTATCAGAAACATAGATGTTCTTTAGAAATGTTTGTTTGCAAATAGTTGCAAATTATAGGGTAAAAAACCAATGGTTAACGTGCCTTGACCAAACTCACGTGAGCACAATTAGTCGACGGGGGTCAGAGAGTGAGAGTGAACAGCGAAACAGTAACAAAAAATGTGACAATAATGGGAAACTATGTCATTCAAACGTATACATGTTAACCATATAAATTACAGTAAACGCGCGCATACGTACGTATGTCAATCAATTTACATAAATAAACATTACCTAATATGTACCTTTAAAATGGACACATACAGATAATTACCGTACACATGTCAGTTTAATTACAGGTACACATAAACACATATAGCTTCACGTGTCTGTCGGTCATGACAATAGTACACATGAATACGAACACAAAACAGTCCATTATCAACTAGTGTGTGTGTGTGTGTGTGCATTCTCACCTGGTTCATTTTGCAGGGGTTGAGCTCTGGCTCTTTGGTCCCGCCTCTGTGTGTGTATGTGTGTGTGTGTGTGTGTGTATGTGTGTGTGTGTGTGTGTGTGTGTGTGTGTGTGTGTGTGTGTGTGTGTGTGTGTGTGTGTGTGTGTGTGTGTGTGTGTGTGTGTTTTATCCTTATATTTACTATATGTATCTGCAGAATCGAGTTATTAGCTCTTGGACCCCGCCTATCAAATAAATGTATTTATCCTCTTTTATATCTACTACATCTATTTCTCTCTAACTAACACACACACAAACACACACACACACACACACATACACACACACACACACACAAACACACACACACAAACTGGAGGCCAAGCGTCTAAATGGAGAGAGTTCGATAGTTATAATCCTAATGGTCCCCGATCGAATCCCGGTTGATGCAATAGCAAATCGAAAGATATTCTTTAACTTGATTCGACTGTTCACCTAGCACAAATGTATCCATCAATGTATCCATCTATCTATCTACTTATATCTGTCAATCCATCAATCTATCTTCCCATTAAACCAACCATTTATCATTATATACATCTACCTATCCATGTATCCGTCCATCATCTCATCTTTCTATCCACCCATCTAGTCATCTGTCTTTCCGTCCATCAACTCATCTATGCATCCGTCTATCCATCAATATATATATTTAGCAATCAAGGTATCCATCCATCTATCTACCTATATAAATGTTCCATTAATCTAACCACTTATCATAACCAACTATCAACACCCTCCCCACTCCCTCTCCTATTTTACTACCAAACTGCCTCCTCTCGTTCTGGCACCTTCTCCTTCCCTTTTCCTCTCTCTCATAAACCTGCTCATCCTCCATCCTTCTGCCCTTCCCACTCCGGCCCCTATCCCATCCCGCCCATTCCATCGTCTTCCCTCTCGCCGCAGATCCATCCCTTCGTTCTCATTACTTCCGCCGCTTCTCACTCTCGCCCTTCCCTCTGTTTTTCCTCCCTCCCGTTGCTAGTTCTTCCCTTCGTTCACTCACCTTCCCTTCTTACCCATCATGTATTCTTCCCTCCCGCCGCCAGCTCTTCCCATCGTCCTCCCTCCTACATCACACTCTCTGCCCCCCTTCCTGCACCTCCTTCACTCCCACTTCATCCCTTTTTCCCCAGTACCACTCCCCCTGTTCCCCCCTCTTCATCCTTCTTTCACCTGCACTTCTCCCCCTGTTCCCCCCTCTTCATCCTTATTTCACCTGCACCACTCCCCCTGTTCCCCCTCTTCATCCCAGTTTCACCTGCACCACTCCCCCTGTTCCCCCTCCTCATGCATGTTTCACCTGCACCACTCCTCCTGTTCCCCCCTCTTTGGGATGAAGAGCCCTCCTGACTGTCTGGGTTCGAATACTTCATATGTGGGGAGTTTTCAATTCCATATTGGCTTGGGGACCATTCAATCTTGTTCCCAAGCCATATATATGTATATATATATATATATATAAATATATATATATATATATATATATATATATATATATATATATATATATGTATATATATATATATATATATATATATATATATATATATATATATATATATATATATGTATATATATATATATATATATATATATATATATATATATATATATATATATATACATATATTTTATTAAATATGACCGAAAAAGTAAGATTAATAATTCTAACACGAATTTTCTCAATCTTTCGTACATTATGCTTCACTGTTGGAGGTAAATCAAAAATCACTTCTCCAAAATTCATTTTTATTTCTAGTCTGACGCGACACGGGCGCGTTTCGTAAAACTTATTACATTTTCAAAGACTTCACAAATACACAACTGATTAGAACTTGCGTTTCCCTGATTTTATATCTACATTTGAGTGAGGTGGGAAGGGTGATGTGGCATTACATTTGAGTGAGGTGGGAAGGATGATGTGGCATTAGAGGATATTAATAGGGTATTAAAAGTATCAACACAAGACAGAACACGAAACAATGGATATTGAATAGAAGTGTTTGTAGAAAGCCTATTGGTCCATATTTCTTGATGCTTCTATATTGGAGCGGAGTCTTGAGGTGGGTAGAATATAGTTGTGCAATAATTGGCTGTTGATTGCTGGTGTTGACTTCTTGATGTGTAGTGCCTCGCAAACGTCAAGCCGCCTGCTATCGCTGTATCTATCGATGATTTCTGTGTTGTTTACTAGGATTTCTCTGGCGATGGTTTGGTTATGGGAAGAGATTATATGTTCCTTAATGGAGCCCTGTTGTTTATGCATCGTTAAACGCCTAGAAAGAGATGTTGTTGTCTTGCCTATATACTGGGTTTTTTGGAGCTTACAGTCCCCAAGTGGGCATTTGAAGGCATAGACGACGTTAGTCTCTTTTAAAGCGTTCTGTTTCGTGTCTGGAGAGTTTCTCATGAGTAGGCTGGCCGTTTTTCTGGTTTTATAGTAAATCGTCAGTTGTATCCTCTGATTTTTGTCTGTAGGGATAACGTTTCTATTAACAATATCTTTCAGGACCCTTTCCTCTGTTTTATGAGCTGTGGAAAAGAAGTTCCTGTAAAATAGTCTAATAGGGGGTATAGGTGTTGTGTTAGTTGTCTCTTCGGAGGTTGCATGGCTTTTCACTTTCCTTCTTATGATGTCTTCGATGAAACCATTGGAGAAGCCGTTATTGACTAGAACCTGCCTTACCCTACAGAGTTCTTCGTCGACATATATATATATATATATATATATATATATATATATATTTATGTATGTATTTTCTTTAAAAAATTTATATTTATAAATACATATGTATATTTAAATATTGATCTGAGCCTGTATGGATATGGACCCTGTGGGTCCAGGAGGCCATCTGTGTCCCCTCAGATGGTCTCCCTTATCACAGTTTGTGTCTATGGATGTGTCAGTGTGTGAGTGTGAGTGTCACTGTGAGTGTACGGGTGAGTGTGGGTGTCCCTGTGAGTGTCTGGATGATTATGTGTCCGGTTACATCTGTGGTTTCAGGAGGCCATCTGTGTCCCCTCAGATGGTCTTCCTTATCACAGTCTATGGATGTGTGTGTGTGAGTGTCCCTGTGAATGTTCGGATAAGGATGTGTGTGTGAGTGTAGTGTCCGGATTTATGTGAGGTTTGGTTTCAGGAACCATTTGTGTCCCTCCTACCCCAAATCTTCCCCCTTATTCCCACCGTGGGTTCGAATCCCAGGTGATTAGACCTAGCCTAGGTCTATGGATCCAAGGTATCCATCCGTGGGCCCAACGGATTTCACCCCTTCCCCACTTTCCAAGGGCCAGGCCAATTCCAGCTATCCAGGGAACCTGTTGAAACAGAGGCAGCTACAGGAGGGGACACACAAATATTTGTGCCCTGCAGTTACACCACCGTTCCGACAGGCTCGATCGCAATCTATCCAGATGAGAACACGTTCTCTTCCGACTTGACCACGCTGGAGTCGCTGTATGTCTCAAATTTGGTGCCTTTATTTATAGTTAGTATTTTTGGTGTATTAATTGATTTGTTTTAATTTTTTAATGACTTAGGTAGAGTGATTTAGGGAGTCGGGGGGAGGTGGTAGCGTGTGTAGTAGATTATACGAGATCGCGGTTAGTTAGTATTTATCAGGTTGTGTTCACCTAGTTGTTCTTGCGAGGCTTGAGCTCTGCTCTTTCAGCCCGCCTCTCAACTGTCAATCAATCAATTTTTACTAGCTAATAAAAAAAAATATCCACATACACACACCCAGGAAGCAGCCCGTAACTGGTGTCTAATGCCCAAGTACCTATGTACTGCTAGGTAAGAGGAGCATCAGAATGAATGAAACTCTGCTGATTTTCGTTTGCGCCATCACCGGGGGATCGAACTTTGACCCTAGGACTACGAGTCGAGAGGGCTGTCCACTCAGCTTTAAAGCCCCCTAGTGTGTGTATTGGTGCAAACGATAATTTGGGAGAGGTTAATGGAAAGGAATGATGTTTGGTGGCCTTGAAGGCGCTGGAAGAGGGTTGCCAGTTATGAATTTAAATTATAAATTGATTAAGATAGGATATATATGCAAAAGACGTTGTGAGAGATAGTAAGAAAAGTGTTTCTGACTGAGGTTAGGTACTGTGTGATTGACTTGTATGTTAGGAAAAATAATATTTATCAGAAACATAGATGTTCTTTAGAAATGTTTGTTTGCAAATAGTTGCAAATTATAGGGTAAAAAACCAATGGTTAACGTGCCTTGACCAAACTCACGTGAGCACAATTAGTCGACGGGGGTCAGAGAGTGAGAGTGAACAGCGAAACAGTAACAAAAAATGTGACAATAATGGGAAACTATGTCATTCAAACGTATACATGTTAACCATATAAATTACAGTAAACGCGCGCATACGTACGTATGTCAATCAATTTACATAAATAAACATTACCTAATATGTACCTTTAAAATGGACACATACAGATAATTACCGTACACATGTCAGTTTAATTACAGGTACACATAAACACATATAGCTTCACGTGTCTGTCGGTCATGACAATAGTACACATGGATACGAACACAAAACAGTCCATTATCAACTAGTGTGTGTGTGTGTGTGTGCATTCTCACCTGGTTCATTTTGCAGGGGTTGAGCTCTGGCTCTTTGGTCCCGCCTCTGTGTGTGTGTGTGTGTATGTGTGTGTGTGTGTGTGTGTATGTGTGTGTGTGTGTGTGTGTGTGTGTGTGTGTGTGTGTGTGTGTGTGTGTGTGTGTGTGTGTGTGTGTGTGTGTTTTATCCTTATATTTACTATATGTATCTGCAGAATCGAGTTATTAGCTCTTGGACCCCGCCTATCAAATAAATGTATTTATCCTCTTTTATATCTACTACATCTATTTCTCTCTAACTAACACACACACAAACACACACACACACACACACATACACACACACACACACACAAACACACACACACAAACTGGAGGCCAAGCGTCTAAATGGAGAGAGTTCGATAGTTATAATCCTAATGGTCCCCGATCGAATCCCGGTTGATGCAATAGCAAATCGAAAGATATTCTTTAACTTGATTCGACTGTTCACCTAGCACAAATGTATCCATCAATGTATCCATCTATCTATCTACTTATATCTGTCAATCCATCAATCTATCTTCCCATTAAACCAACCATTTATCATTATATACATCTACCTATCCATGTATCCGTCCATCATCTCATCTTTCTATCCACCCATCTAGTCATCTGTCTTTCCGTCCATCAACTCATCTATGCATCCGTCTATCCATCAATATATATATTTAGCAATCAAGGTATCCATCCATCTATCTACCTATATAAATGTTCCATTAATCTAACCACTTATCATAACCAACTATCAACACCCTCCCCACTCCCTCTCCTATTTTACTACCAAACTGCCTCCTCTCGTTCTGGCACCTTCTCCTTCCCTTTTCCTCTCTCTCATAAACCTGCTCATCCTCCATCCTTCTGCCCTTCCCACTCCGGCCCCTATCCCATCCCGCCCATTCCATCGTCTTCCCTCTCGCCGCAGATCCATCCCTTCGTTCTCATTACTTCCGCCGCTTCTCACTCTCGCCCTTCCCTCTGTTTTTCCTCCCTCCCGTTGCTAGTTCTTCCCTTCGTTCACTCACCTTCCCTTCTTACCCATCATGTATTCTTCCCTCCCGCCGCCAGCTCTTCCCATCGTCCTCCCTCCTACATCACACTCTCTGCCCCCCTTCCTGCACCTCCTTCACTCCCACTTCATCCCTTTTTCCCCATGTACCACTCCCCCTGTTCCTCCCTCTTCATCCTTCTTTCACCTGCACTTCTCCCCCTGTTCCCCCTCTTCATCCTTATTTCACCTGCACCACTCCCCCTGTTCCCCCTCTTCATCCCGTTTCACCTGCACCACTCCCCCTGTTCCCCCTCCTCATGCATGTTTCACCTGCACCACTCCTACTGTTCCCCCCTCTTTGGGATGAAGAGCCCTCCTGACTGTCTGGGTTCGAATCCTTCATATGTGGGGAGTTTTCAATTCCATATAGGCTTGGGGACCATTCAATCTTGTTCCCAAGCCATATATATATAATATATATATATATCTATATATATATATATATATATATATATATATATATATAATATATATATATATATATATATATATATATATATTTATGTATGTATTTTCTTTAAAATTTTATATTTATAAATATATATGTATATTTAAATATTGATCTGAGCCATGTATGGATATGGACCCTGTGGGTCCAGGAGGCCATCTGTGTCCCCTCAGATGGTCTCCCTTATCACAGTTTGTGTCTATGGATGTGTCAGTGTGTGAGTGTGAGTGTCACTGTGAGTGCACGGGTGAGTGTGGGTGTCCCTGTGAGTGTCCGGATGATTATGTGTCCGGTTACATCTGTGGTTTCAGGAGGCCATCTGTGTCCCCTCAGATGGTCTTCCTTATCACAGTCTATGGATGTGTGTGTGTGAGTGTCCCTGTGAATGTTCGGATAGGATGTGTGTGTGAGTGTAGTGTCCGGATTTATGTGAGGTTTGGTTTCAGGAACCATTTGTGTCCCTCCTACCCCAAATCTTCCCCCTTATTCCCACCGTGGGTTCGAATCCCAGGTGATTAGACCTACCCTAGGTCTATGGATCCAAGGTATCCATCCGTGGGCCCAACGGATTTCACCCCTTCCCCACTTTCCAAGGGCCAGGCCAATTCCAGCTATCCAGGGAACCTGTTGAAACAGAGGCAGCTACAGGAGGGGACACACAAATATTTGTGCCCTGCAGTTACACCACCGTTCCGACAGGCTCGATCGCAATCTATCCAGATGAGAACACGTTCTCTTCCGACTTGACCACGCTGGAGTCGCTGTATGTCTCAAATTTGGTGCCTTTATTTATAGTTAGTATTTTTGGTGTATTAATTGATTTGTTTTAATTTTTTAATGACTTAGGTAGAGTGATTTAGGGAGTCGGGGGGAGGTGGTAGCGTGTGTAGTAGATTATACGAGATCGCGGTTAGTTAGTATTTATCAGGTTGTGTTCACCTAGTTGTTCTTGCGAGGGTTGAGCTCTGCTCTTTCGGCCCGCCTCTCAACTGTCAATCAATCAATTTTTACTAGCTAATAAAAAAAAAATATCCACATACACACACCCAGGAAGCAGCCCGTAACTGGTGTCTAATGCCCAAGTACCTATGTACTGCTAGGTAAGAGGAGCATCAGAATGAATGAAACTCTGCTGATTTTCGTTTGCGCCATCACCGGGGATCGAACTTTGACCCTAGGACTACGAGTCGAGAGGGCTGTCCACTCAGCTTTAAAGCCCCCTAGTGTGTGTATTGGTGCAAACGATAATTTGGGAGAGGTTAATGGAAAGGAATGATGTTTGGTGGCCTTGAAGGCGCTGGAAGAGGGTTGCCAGTTATGAATTTAAATTATAAATTGATTAAGATAGGATATATATGCAAAAGACGTTGTGAGAGATAGTAAGAAAAGTGTTTCTGACTGAGGTTAGGTACTGTGTGATTGACTTGTATGTTAGGAAAAATAATATTTATCAGAAACATAGATGTTCTTTAGAAATGTTTGTTTGCAAATAGTTGCAAATTATAGGGTAAAAAAACCAATGGTTAACGTGCCTTGACCAAACTCACGTGAGCACAATTAGTCGACGGGGGTCAGAGAGTGAGAGTGAACAGCGAAACAGTAACAAAAAATGTGACAATAATGGGAAACTATGTCATTCAAACGTATACATGTTAACCATATAAATTACAGTAAACGCGCGCATACGTACGTATGTCAATCAATTTACATTAAATAAACATTACCTAATATGTACCTTTAAAATGGACACATACAGATAATTACCGTACACATGTCAGTTTAATTACAGGTACACATAAACACATATAGCTTCACGTGTCTGTCGGTCATGACAATAGTACACATGGATACGAACACAAAACAGTCCATTATCAACTAGTGTGTGTGTGTGTGTGTGCATTCTCACCTGGTTCATTTTGCAGGGGTTGAGCTCTGGTTCTTTGGTCCCGCCTCTGTGTAGTGTGTGTGTGTATGTGTGTGTGTGTGTGTGTGTGTGTATGTGTGTGTGTGTGTGTGTGTGTGTGTGTGTGTGTGTGTGTGTGTGTGTGTGTGTGTGTGTGTGTGTGTGTGTGTGTGTGTGTGTGTGTGTGTTTTATCCTTATATTTACTATATGTATCTGCAGAATCGAGTTATTAGCTCTTGGCCCCGCCTATCAAATAAATGTATTTATCCTCTTTTATATCTACTACATCTATTTCTCTCTAACTAACACACACACAAACACACACACACACACACATACACACACACACACACACACACACAAACTGGAGGCCTAGCGTCTAAATGGAGAGAGTTCGATGGTTATAATCCTAATGGTCCCCGATCGAATCCCGGTTGATGCAATAGCAAATCGAAAGATATTCTTTAACTTGATTCGACTGTTCACCTAGCACAAATGTATCCATCAATGTATCCATCTATCTATCTACTTATATCTGTCAATCCATCAATCTATCTTCCCATTAAACCAACCATTTATCATTATATACATCTATCTATCCATGTATCCGTCCATCATCTCATCTTTCTATCCACCCATCTAGTCATCTGTCTTTCCGTCCATCAACTCATCTATGCATCCGTCTATCCATCAATATATATATTTAGCAATTCAAGGTATCCATCCATCTATCTACCTATATAAATGTTCCATTAATCTAACCATTATCATAACCATCTATCAACACCCTCCCCACTCCCTCTCCTATTTTACTACCAAACTCCCTCCTCTCGTTCTGGCACCTTTCTCCTTCCCTTTTCCTCTCTCTCATAAACCTGCTCATCCTCCATCCTTCTGCCCTTCCCACTCCGGCCCCTATCCCATCCCGCCCTTCCATCGTCTTCCCTCTCGTCGCAGATCCATCCCTTCGTTCTCATTACTTCCGCCGCTTCTCACTCTCGCCCTTCCCTCTGTTTTTCCTCCCTCCCGTTGCTAGTTCTTCCCTTCGTTCACTCACCTTCCCTTCTTACCCATCATGTATTCTTCCCTCCCGCCGCCAGCTCTTCCCATCGTCCTCCCTCCTACATCACACTCTCTGCCCCCCTTCCTGCACCTCCTTCACTCCCACTTCATCCCTTTTTCCCCTGTACCACTCCCCCTGTTACCCCCTCTTCATCCTTCTTTCACCTGCACTTCTCCCCCTGTTCCCCCCTCTTCATCCTTATTTCACCTGCACCACTCCCCCTGTTCCCCCTCTTCATCCCTGTTTCACCTGCACCACTCCCCCTGTTCCCCCTCCTCATGCATGTTTCACCTGCACCACTCCTCCTGTTCCCCCCTCTTTGGGATGAAGAGCCCCTCCTGACTGTATGGGTTCGAATCCTTCATATGTGGGAGTTTTCAATTCCATATTGGCTTGGGGACCATTCAATCTTGTTCCCAAGCCATATATATATATATATATATATATATATATATATATATATATATATATATAATATATATATATATATATATATTATATATATATATATATATATATATATATATATATATGTATGTATTTTCTTTAAAAATTTTATATTTATAAATATATATGTATATTTAAATATTGATCTGAGCCTGTATGGATATGGACCCTGTGGGTCCAGGAGGCCATCTGTGTCCCCTCAGATTGGTCTCCCTTATCACAGTTTGTGTCTATGGATGTGTCAGTGTAGTGAGTGTGAGTGTCACTGTGAGTGCACGGGTGAGTGTGGGTGTCCCTGTGAGTGTCCGGATGATTATGTGTCCGGTTACATCTGTGGTTTCAGGAGGCCATCTGTGTCCCCTCATATGGTCTTCCTTATCACAGTCTATGGATGTGTGTGTGTGAGTGTCCCTGTGAATGTTCGGATAAGGGTGTGTGTGTGAGTGTAGTGTCCGGATTTATGTGAGGTTTGGTTTCAGGAACCATTTGTGTCCCTCCTACCCCAAATCTTCCCCCTTATTCCCACCGTGGGTTTCGAATCCCAGGTGATTAGACCTACCCTAGGTCTATGGATCCAAGGTATCCATCCGTGGGCCAACGGATTTCACCCCTTCCCCACTTTCCAAGGGCCAGGCCAATTCCAGCTATCCAGGGAACCTGTTGAAACAGAGGCAGCTACAGGAGGGGACACACAAATATTTGTGCCCTGCAGTTACACCACCGTTCCGACAGGCTCGATCGCAATCTATCCAGATGAGAACACGTTCTCTTCCGACTTGACCACGCTGGAGTCGCTGTATGTCTCAAATTTGGTGCCTTTATTTATAGTTAGTATTTTTGGTGTATTAATTGATTTGTTTTAATTTTTTAATGACTTAGGTAGAGTGATTTAGGGAGTCGGGGGGAGGTGGTAGCGTGTGTAGTAGATTATACGAGATCGCGGTTAGTTAGTATTTATCAGGTTGTGTTCACCTAGTTGTTCTTGCGAGGGTTGAGCTCTGCTCTTTCGGCCCGCCTCTCAACTGTCAATCAATCAATTTTTACTAGCTAATAAAAAAAAAATATCCACATACACACACCCAGGAAGCAGCCCGTAACTGGTGTCTAATGCCCAAGTACCTATGTACTGCTAGGTAAGAGGAGCATCAGAATGAATGAAACTTGCTGATTTTCGTTTGCGCCATCACCGGGGGATCGAGCTTTGACCCTAGGACTACGAGTCGAGAGGGCTGTCCACTCAGCTTTAAAGCCCCCTAGTGTGTGTATTGGTGCAAACGATAATTTGGGAGAGGTTAATGGAAAGGAATGATGTTTGGTGGCCTTGAAGGCGCTGGAAGAGGTTGCCAGTTATGAATTTAAATTATAAATTGATTAAGATAGGATATATATGCAAAAGACGTTGTGAGAGATAGTAAGAAAAGTGTTTCTGACTGAGGTTAGGTACTGTGTGATTGACTTGTATGTTAGGAAAAATAATATTTATCAGAAACATAGATGTTCTTTAGAAATGTTTGGTTTTGCAAATAGTTGCAAATTATAGGGTAAAAAAACAATGGTTAACGTGCCTTGACCAAACTCACGTGAGCACAATTAGTCGACGGGGGTCAGAGAGTGAGAGTGAACAGCGAAACAGTAACAAAAAATGTGACAATAATGGAAACTATGTCATTCAAACGTATACATGTTAACCATATAAATTACAGTAACGCGCGCATACGTAAGTATGTCACTCAATTTACATTAATAAACATTACCTAATATGTACCTTTAAAAATGGACACATACAGATAATTACCGTACACATGTCAGTTTAATTACAGGTACACATAAACACATATAGCTTCACGTGTCTGTCGGTCATGACAATAGTACACATGGATACGAACACAAAACAGTCCATTATCAACTAGTGTGTGTGTGTGTGTGTGTGCATTCTCACCTGGTTCATTTTGCAGGGGTTGAGCTCTGGCTCTTTGTCCCGCCTCTTGTGTGTGTGTGTGTGTATGTGTGTGTGTGTGTGTGTATGTGTGTGTGTGTGTGTGTGTGTGTGTGTGTGTGTGTGTGTGTGTGGTGGTGGTGTGTGTGTGTTGTGTGTTTTATCCTTATATTTACTATATGTATCTCGCAGAATCGAGTTATTAGCTCTTGGACCCCGCCTATCAAATAAATGTATTTATCGTCTTTTATATCTACTACATCTATTTCTCTCTAACTAACACACACACAAACACACACACACACACACACATACACACACACACACACACACACAAACTGGAGGCCTAGCGTCTAAATGGAGAGAGTTCGATGGTTATAATCCTAATGGTCCCCGATCGAATCCCGGTGATGCAATAGCAAATCGAAAGATATTCTTTAACTTGATTCGACTGTTCACACTAGCACAAATGTATCCATCAATGTATCCATCTATCTATCTACTTATAATCTGTCAATCCATCAATCTATCTTCCCATTAAACCAACCATTTATCATTATATACATCTATCTATCCATGTATCCGTCCATCATCTCATCTTTCTATCCACCCATCTAGTCATCTGTCTTTCCGTCCATCAACTCATCTATGCATCCGTCTATCCATCAATATATATATTTAGCAATCAAGGTATCCATCCATCTATCTAACCTATATAAATGTTCCATTAATCTAACCACTTATCCATAACCATCTATCAACACCTCCCCACTCCCTCTCCTATTTTACTACCAAACTCCCTCCTCTCGTTCTGGCACCTTCTCCTTTCCCTTTTCCTCTCTCTCATAAACCTGCTCATCCTCCATCCTTCTGCCCTTACCACTCCGGCCCCTATCCCATCCCGCCCTTCCCATCGTCTTCCCTCTCGCCGCAGATCCATCCCTTCGTTCTCCATTACTTCCGCCGCTTCTCACTCTCGCCCTTCCCTCTGTTTTTCCTCCCTCCCCGTTGCTAGTTCTTCCTTCGTTCACTCACCTTCCCTTCTTACCCATCATGTATTCTTCCCTCCCGCCGCCAGCTCTTCCCATCGTCCTCCCTCCTACATCACACTCTCTGCCCCCCTTCCTGCACCTCCTTCACTCCCACTTCATCCCTTTTTCCCAGTACCACTCCCCCTGTTCCCCACTCTTCATCCTTCTTTCACCTGCACTTCTCCCCCTGTTCCCCCCCCTCTTCATCCTTATTTCACCTGCACCACTCCCCTGTTCCCCCTCTTCATCCCAGTTTCACCTGCACCACTCCCCCTGTTCCCCCTCCTCATGCATGTTTCACCTGCACCACTCTCCTGTTCCCCCCTCTTGGGATGAAGAGCCCTCCTGACTGTCTGGGTTCGAATCCTTCATATGTGGGGAGTTTTCAATTCCATATTGGCTTGGGGACCATTCAATCTTGTTCCCGAAGCCATATAATATATATATATATATATATATATATATATATATATATATATATATATATATATATATATATATGTATATATATATATAATATATATATATATAGATATATATATATATATATATATATATGTATATATATATATATATATATATATATATATATATATATATATATATATATATATATATTTAGTATGTATTTTCTTTAAAAATTTTATATTATAAATATATATGTATATTTAAATATTGATCTGAGCCTGTATGGATATGGACCCTGTGGGGTCCAGGAGGCCATCTGTGTCCCCTCAGATGGTCTCCCTTATCACAGTTTGTGTCTATGGATGTGTCAGTGTGTGAGTGTGAGTGTCACTGTGAGTGTACGGGTGAGTGTGGGTGTCCCTGTGAGTGTCCGGATGATTATGTGTCCGGTTACATCTGTGGTTTCAGGAGGCCATCTGTATCCCCTCAGATGGTCTTCCTTATCACAGTCTATGGATGTGTGTGTGTGAGTGTCCCTGTGAATGTTCGGATAAGGGTGTGTGTGTGAGTGTAGTGTCCGGATTTATGTGAGGTTTGGTTTCAGGAACCATTTGTGTCCCTCCTACCCCAAATCTTCCCCTTATTCCCACCGTGGGTTCGAATCCCAGGTGATTAGACCTACCCTAGGTCTATGGATCCAAGGTATCCATCCGTGGGCCCAACGGATTTCACCCCTTCCCCACTTTCCAAGGGCCAGGCCAATTCCAGCTATCCAGGGAACCTGTTGAAACAGAGGCAGCTACAGGAGGGGACACACAAATATTTGTGCCCTGCAAGTTACACCACCGTTTCCGACAGGCTCGATCGCAATCTATCCAGATGAGAACACGTTCTCTTCCGACTTGACCACGCTGGAGTCGCTGTATGTCTCAAATTTGGTGCCTTTATTTATAGTTAGTATTTTTGGTGTATTAATTGATTTGTTTTAATTTTTTAATGACTTAGGTAGAGTGATTTAGGGAGTCGGGGGGAGGTGGTAACGTGTGTAGTAGATTATACGAGATCGCGGTTAGTTAGTATTTATCAGGTTGTGTTCACCTAGTTGTTCTGCGAGGGTTGAGCTCTGCTCTTTCGGCCCGCCTCTCAACTGTCAATCAATCAATTTTTACTAGCTAATAAAAAAAATATCCACATACACACACCCAGGAAGCAGCCCGTAACTGTGTCTAATGCCCAAGTACCTATGTACTGCTAGGTAAGAGGAGGCATCAGAATGAATGAAACTCTGCTGATTTTCGTTTGCGCCATCACCGGGGGATCGAACTTTGACCCTAGGACTACGAGTCGAGAGGGCTGTCCACTCCAGCTTTAAAGCCCCCTAGTGTGTGTATTGGTGCAAACGATAATTTGGGAGAGGTTAATGGAAAGGAATGATGTTTGGTGGCCTTGAAGGCGCTGGAAGAGGGTTGCCAGTTATGAATTTAAATTATAAATTGATTAAGATAGGATATATATGCAAAAGACGTTGTGAGAGATAGTAAGAAAAGTGTTTCTGACTGAGGTTAGGTACTGTGTGATTGACTTGTATGTTAGGAAAAATAATATTTATCAGAAACATAGATGTTCTTTAGAAATGTTTGTTTGCAAATAGTTGCAAATTATAGGGTAAAAAAACAATGGTTAACGTGCCTTGACCAAACTCACGTGAGCACAATTAGTCGACGGGGGTCAGAGAGTGAGAGTGAACAGCGAAACAGTAACAAAAAATGTGACAATAATGGGAAACTATGTCATTCAAACGTATACATGTTAACCATATAAATTACAGTAAACGCGCGCATACGTACGTATGTCAATCAATTTACATTAATAAACATTACCTAATATGTACCTTTAAAATGGACACATACAGATAATTACCGTACACATGTCAGTTTAATTACAGGTACACATAAACACATATAGCTTCACGTGTCTGTCGGTCATGACAATAGTACACATGGATACGAACACAAAACAGTCCATTATCAACTAGTGTGTGTGTGTGTGTGTGTGCATTCTCACCTGGGTCATTTTGCAGGGGTTGAGCTCTGGCTCTTTGGTCCCGCCTCTGTGTGTGTGTGTGTGTATGTGTGTGTGTGTGTGTATGTGTGTGTGTGTGTGTGTGTGTGTGTGTGTGTGTGTGTGTGTGTGTGTGTGGTGTGTGTGTGTGTGTGGTTGTGTGTGTGTGTTTATCCTTATATTTACTATATGTATCTGCAGAATCGAGTTATTAGCTCTTGGACCCCGCCTATCAAATAAATGTATTTATCGTCTTTTATATCTACTACATCTATTTCTCTCTAACTAACACACACACAAACACACACACACACACACACATACACACACACACACACACACACACAAACTGTAGGCCTAGCGTCTAAATGGAGAGAGTTCGATGGTTATAATCCTAATGGTCCCCGATCGAATCCCGGTTGATGTAATAGCAAATCGAAAGATATTCTTTAACTTGATTCGACTGTTCACCTAGCACAAATGTATCCATACAATGTATCCATCTATCTATCTACTTATATCTGTCAATCCATCAATCTATCTTCCCATTAAACCAACCATTTATCATTATATACATCTATCTATCCATGTATCCGTCCATCATCTCATCTTTCTATCCACCCATCTAGTCATCTGTCTTTTCCGTCCATCAACTCATCTATGCATCCGTCTATCCATCAATATATATATTTAGCAATCAAGGTATCCATCCATCTATCTACCTATATAAATGTTCCATTAAATCTAACCATTTATCATAACCATCTATCAACACCCTCCCCACTCCCTCTCCTATTTTACTACCAAACTCCCTCCTCTCGTTCTGGCACCTTCTCCTTCCCTTTTCCTCTCTCTCATAAACCTGCTCATCCTCCATCCTTCTGCCCTTCCCACTCCGGCCCCTATCCCATCCCGCCCCTTCCCATCGTCTTCCCTCTCGCCGCAGATCCATCCCTTCGTTCTCATTACTTCCGTCGCTTCTCACTCTCGCCCTTCCCTCTGTTTTTCCTCCCTCCCGTTGCTAGTTCTTCCCTTCGTTCACTCACCTTCCCTTCTTACCCATCATGTATTCTTCCCTCCCGCCGCCAGCTCTTCCCATCGTCCTCCCTCCTACATCACACTCTCTGCCCCCCTTCCTGCACCTCCTTCACTCCCACTTCATCCCTTTTTCCCCTGTACCACTCCCCCTGTTCCCCCCTCTTCATCCTTCTTTCACCTGCACTTCTCCCCCTGTTCCCCCCTCTTCATCCTTATTTCACCTGCACCACTCCCCCTGTTCCCCCTCTTCATCCCTGTTTCACCTGCACCACTCCCCCTGTTCCCCCTCCTCATGCATGTTTCACCTGCACCACTCCTCCTGTTCCCCCCTCTTTGGGATGAAGAGCCCTCCTGACTGTCTGGGTTCGAATCCTTCATATGTGGGGAGTTTTCAATTCCATATTGGCTTGGGGACCATTCAATCTTGTTCCCAAGCCATATATTATATATATATATTATATATATATATATATATATATATATATATATATATATATATTATATATATAATTATATATATTATATATATTATATATTATATATATATATAATATATATGTTTTATATTTATAAATATATATGTATATTTAAATATTGATCTGAGCCTGTATGGATATGGACCCTGTGGGTCCAGGAGGCCATCTGTGTCCCCTCAGATGGTCTCCCTTATCACAGTTTGTGTCTATGGATGTGTCAGTGTGTGAGTGTGAGTGTCACTGTGAGTGTACGGGTGAGTGTGGGTGTCCCTGTGAGTGTCCGGATGATTATGTGTCCGGTTACATCTGTGGTTTCAGGAGGCCATCTGTGTCCCCTCAGATGGTCTTCCTTATCACAGTCTATGGATGTGTGTGTGTGAGTGTCCCTGTGAATGTTCGGATAAGGGTGTGTGTGTGAGTGTAGTGTCCGGATTTATGTGAGGTTTGGTTTCAGGAACCATTTGTGTCCCTCCTACCCCAAATCTTCCCCCTTATTCCCACCGTGGTTCGAATCCCAGGTGATTAGACCTACCTAGGTCTATGGATCCAAGGTATCCATCCGTGGGCCCAACGGATTTCACCCCTTCCCCACTTTCCAAGGGCCAGGCCAATTCCAGCTATCAGGGAACCTGTTGAAACAGAGGCAGCTACAGGAGGGGACACACAATATTTGTGCCCTGCAGTTACACCACCGTTCCGACAGGCTCGATCGCAATCTATCCAGATGAGAACACGTTCTCTTCCGACTTGACCACGCTGGAGTCGCTGTATGTCTCAAATTTGGTGCCTTTATTTATAGTTAGTATTTTTGGTGTATTAATTGATTTGTTTTAATTTTTAATGACTTAGGTAGAGTGATTTAGGGAGTCGGGGGGAGGTGGTAAGCGTGTGTAGTAGATTATACGAGATCGCGGTTAGTTAGTATTTATCAGGTTGTGTTCACCTAGTTGTTCTTGCGAGGGTTGAGCTCTGCTCTTTCGGCCCGCCTCTCAACTGTCAATCAATCAATTTTTACTAGCTAATAAAAAAAATATCCACATACACACACCCAGGAAGCAGCCCGTAACTGGTGTCTAATGCCCCAAGTACCTATGTACTGCTAGGTAAGAGGAGCATCAGAATGAATGAAACTCTGCTGATTTTCGTTTGCGCCATCACCGGGGGATCGAACTTTGACCCTAGGACTACGAGTCGAGAGGGCTGTCCACTCAGCTTTAAAGCCCCCTAGTGTGTGTATTGGTGCAAACGATAATTTGGGAGAGGTTAATGGAAAGGAATGATGTTTGGTGGCCTTGAAGGCGCTGGAAGAGGGTTGCCAGTTATGAATTTAAATTATAAATTGATTAAGATAGGATATATATGCAAAAGACGTTGTGAGAGATAGTAAGAAAAGTGTTTCTGACTGAGGTTAGGTACTGTGTGATTGACTTGTATGTTAGGAAAAATAATATTTATCAGAAACATAGATGTTCTTTAGAAATGTTTGTTTGCAAATAGTTGCAAATTATAGGGTAAAAACCAATGGTTACCGTACCTTGACCAAACACACGTGAGCACAATTAGTCGACGGGGGTCAGAGAGTGAGAGTGAACAGCGAAAACAGTAACAAAAAATGTGACAATAATGGGAAACTATGTCATTCAAACGTATACATGTTAACCATATAAATTACAGTAAACGCGCGCATACGTACGTATGTCAATCAATTTACATAAATAAACATTACCTAATATGTACCTTTAAAATGGACACATACAGATAATTACCGTACACATGTCAGTTTAATTACAGGTACACATAAACACATATAGCTTCACGTGTCTGTCGGTCATGACAATAGTACACATGGATACGAACACAAAACAGTCCATTATCAACTAGTGTGTGTGTGTGTGTGTGCATTCTCACCTGGTTCATTTTGCAGGGGTTGAGCTCTGGCTCTTTGGTCCCGCCTCTGTGTGTGTGTGTGTGTATGTGTGTGTGTGTGTGTGTGTAGTGTGTGTGTGTGTGTGTGTGTGTTGTGTGTGTGTGTGTGTGTGTGTGTGTGTGTGTGTGTGTGTGTGTGTGTGTGTGTGTGTGTGTGTGTTTTTATCCTTATATTTACTATATGTATCTGCAGAATCGAGTTATTAGCTCTTGGACCCCGCCTATCAAATAAATGTATTTATCCTCTTTTATATCTACTACATCTATTTCTCTCTAACTAACACACACACAAACACACACACACACACACACATACACACACACAACACACACACACACACACACACACACACAAACTGGAGGCCAAGCGTCTAAATGGAGGAGAGTTCGATAGTTATAATCCTAATGGTCCCCGATCGAATCCCGGTTGATGCAATAGCAAATCGAAAGATATTCTTTAACTTGATTCGACTGTTCACCTAGCACAAATGTATCCATCAATGTATCCATCTGTCTATCTACTTATATCTGTCAATCCATCAATCTATCTTCCCATTAAACCAACCATTTATCATTATATACATCTACCTATCCATGTATCTGTCCATCATCTCATCTTTCTATCCACCCATCTAGTCATCTGTCTTTCCGTCCATCAACTCATCTATGCATCCGTCTATCCATCAATATATATATTTAGCAATCAAGGTATCCATCCATCTATCTACCTATATAAATGTTCCATTAATCTAACCACTTTATCATAACCAACTATCAACACCCTCCCCACTCCCTCTCCTATTTTACTACCAAACTGCCTCCTCTCGTTCTGGCACCTTTCCCTTCCCTTTTCCTCTCTCTCATAAACCTGCTCATCCTCCATCCTTCTGCCCTTCCCACTCCGGCCCCTATCCCATCCCGCCCATTCCATCGTCTTCCCTCTCGCCGCAGATCCATCCCTTCGTTCTCATTACTTCCGCCGCTTCTCACTCTCGCCCTTCCCTCTGTTTTTCCTCCCTCCCGTTGCTAGTTCTTCCCTTCGTTCACTCACCTTCCCTTCTTACCCATCATGTATTCTTCCCTCCCGCCGCCAGCTCTTCCCATCGTCCTCCCTCCTACATCACACTCTCTGCCCCCCTTCCTGCACCTCCTTCAATCCCACTTCATCCCTTTTTCCCCAGTACCACTCCCCCTGTTCCCCCCTCTTCATCCTTCTTTCACCTGCACTTCTCCCCTGTTCCCCCTCTTCATCCTTATTTCACCTGCACCACTCCCCCTGTTCCCCCCTCTTCATCCCAGTTTCACCTGCACCACTCCCCCTGTTCCCCCTCCTCATGCATGTTTCACCTGCACCACTCCTCCTGTTCCCCCCTCTTTGGGATGAAGAGCCCTCCTGACTGTCTGGGTTCGAATCCTTCATATGTGGGGAGTTTTCAATTCCATATTGGCTTGGGGACCATCTCAATCTTGTTCCCAAGCCATATATATGTATATATATATATATATATATATATATTATATATATATATATATATATATATATAATATATATATATATATATATATATATATGTATATATATATATATATATATATATATATGTCGTACCTAGTAGCCAGAAACTCACTTCTCAGCCTACTATGCAAGGCCCGATTTGCCTAATATGCCAAGTTTTCATGAATTAATTGTTTTTCGACGACCTAACCTACCTAACCTAACCTAACTTTTTTCGGCTACCTTAACCTAAACCTAACCTAAAAAGATAGGTTAGGTTAGGTTAGGTTAGGTTGGGTTGGTTAGGTTAAGGTCATATATCTATGTTAATTTTAACTCCAATAAAAAAAATTTACCTCATACATAATGAAATGGGTAGCTTTATCATTTCATAAGAAAAAAATTAGAGAAAATATATTAATTCAGGAAAACTTGGCTTATTAGGCAAATTGGGCCTTGCATAGTGGGCCAAAAAGTGCGTTCTGGCTACTAGGTACGACATATAATATATATATATATATATGTATATATATATATATATATATATATATATATATATATATATATATATATAGTATATATATATATATATATTTATGTATGTATTTTCTTTAAAAATTTATATTTATAAATACATATGTATATTTAAATATTGATCTGAGCCTGTATGGATATGGACCCTGTGGGTCCAGGAGGCCATCTGTGTCCCCTCAGATGGTCTCCCTTATCACAGTTTGTGTCTATGGATGTGTCAGTGTGTGAGTGTGAGTGTCACTGTGAGTGTACGGGTGAGTGTGGGTGTCCCTGTGAGTGTCTGGATGATTATGTGTCCGGTTACATCTGTGGTTTCAGGAGGCCATCTGTGTCCCCTCAGATGGTCTTCCTTATCACAGTCTATGGATGTGTGTGTGTGAGTGTCCCTGTGAATGTTCGGATAAGGATGTGTGTGTGAGTGTAGTGTCCGGATTTATGTGAGGTTTGGTTTCAGGAACCATTTGTGTCCCTCCTACCCCAAATCTTCCCCCTTATTCCCACCGTGGGTTCGAATCCCAGGTGATTAGACCTAGCCTAGGTCTATGGATCCAAGGTATCCATCCGTGGGCCCAACGGATTTCACCCCTTCCCCACTTTCCAATGGCCAGGCCAATTCCAGCTATCCAGGGAACCTGTTGAAACAGAGGCAGCTACAGGAGGGGACACACAAATATTTGTGCCCTGCAGTTACACCACCGTTTCCGACAGGCTCGATCGCAATCTATCCAGATGAGAACACGTTCTCTTCCGACTTGACCACGCTGGAGTCGCTGTATGTCTCAAATTTGGTGCCTTTATTTATAGTTAGTATTTTTGGTGTATTAATTGATTTGTTTAATTTTTTAATGACTTAGGTAGAGTGATTTAGGGAGTCGGGGGGAGGTGGTAGCGTGTGTAGTAGATTATACGAGATCGCGGTTAGTTTAGTATTATCAGGTTGTGTTCACCTAGTTGTTCTTGCGAGGCTTGAGCTCTGCTCTTTCGGCCCGCCTCTCAACTGTCAATCACAATCAATTTTTTACTAGCTAATAAAAAAAAATATCCACATACACACACCCAGGAAGCAGCCCGTAACTGGTGTCTAATCCCCAAGTACCTATGTACTGCTAGGTAAGAGGAGCATCAGAATGAATGAAACTCTGCTGATTTTCGTTAGCGCCATCACCGGGGGATCGAACTTTGACCCTAGGACTACGAGTCGAGAGGGCTGTCCACTCAGCTTTAAAGCCCCCTAGTGTGTGTATTGGTGCAAACGATAATTTTGGAGAGGTTAATGGAAAGGAATGATGTTTGGTGGCCTTGAAGGCGCTGGAAGAGGGTTGCCAGTTATGAATTTAAATTATAAATTGATTAAGATAGGGTATATATGCAAAAGACGTTGT
The DNA here is from genome assembly GCF_040958095.1 of Procambarus clarkii. NCBI lineage: Eukaryota > Metazoa > Arthropoda > Malacostraca > Decapoda > Cambaridae > Procambarus > Procambarus clarkii. The sequence continues at coordinate 31,340,811 of NC_091164.1, read as the reverse complement.
GAGAGATAGTAAGAAAAGTGTTTCTGACGAGGTTAGGTACTGTGTGATTGACTTGTATGTTAGGAAAAATAATATTTATCAGAAACATAGATGTTCTTTAGAAATGTTTGTTTGCAAATAGTTGCAAATTATAGGGTAAAAAACCAATGGTTACCGTACCTTGACCAAACACACGTGAGCACAATTAGTCGACGGGGGTCAGAGAGTGAGAGTGAACAGCAAAACAGTAACAAAAAATGTGACAATAATGGGAAACTATGTCATTCAAACGTATACATGTTAACCATATAAATTACAGTAAACGCGCGCATACGTACGTATGTCAATCAATTTACATAAATAAACATTACCTAATATGTACCTTTAAAATGGACACATACAGATAATTACCGTACACATGTCAGTTTAATTACAGGTACACATAAACACATATAGCTTCACGTGTCTGTCGGTCATGACAATAGTACACATGGATACGAACACAAAACAGTCCATTATCAACTAGTGGTGTGTGTGTGTGTGTGCATTCTCACCTGGTTCATTTTGCAGGGGTTGAGCTCTGGCTCTTTGGTCCCGCCTCTGTGTGTGGTGTGTGTGTATGTGTGTGTGTGTGTGTGTGTATGTGTGTGTGTGTGTGTGTGTGTGGTGTGTTGTGTGTGTGTGGTGTGTGTGTGTGTGTGTGTGTGTGTGTGTGTTGTGTGTGGTGTGGTGTGGTGTTTTATCCTTATATTTACTATATGTATCTGCAGAATCGAGTTATTAGCTCTTGGACCCCGCCTATCAAATAAATGTATTTATCCTCTTTTATATCTACTACATCTATTTCTCTCTAACTAACACACACACAAACACACACACACACACACACATACACACACACACACACACACACACACACACACACACACACACACACAAACTGGAGGCCAAGCGTCTAAATGGAGAGAGTTCGATAGTTATAATCCTAATGGTCCCCGATCGAATCCCGGTTGATGCAATAGCAAATCGAAAGATATTCTTTAACTTGATTCGACTGTTCACCTAGCACAAATGTATCCATCAATGTATCCATCTGTCTATCTACTTATATCTGTCAATCCATCAATCTATCTTCCCATTAAACCAACCATTTATCATTATATACATCTACCTATCCATGTATCTGTCCATCATCTCATCTTTCTATCCACCCATCTAGTCATCTGTCTTTCCGTCCATCAACTCATCTATGCATCCGTCTATCCATCAATATATATATTTAGCAATCAAGGTATCCATCCATCTATCTACCTATATAATGTTCCATTAATCTAACCACTTATCATAACCAACTATCAACACCCTCCCCACTCCCTCTCCTATTTTACTACCAAACTGCCTCCTCTCGTTCTGGCACCTTCTCCTTCCCTTTTCCTCTCTCTCATAAACCTGCTCATCCTCCATCCTTCTGCCCTTCCCACTCCGGCCCCTATCCCATCCCGCCCATTCCATCGTCTTCCCTCTCGCCGCAGATCCATCCCTTCGTTCTCATTACTTCCGCCGCTTCTCACTCTCGCCCCTTCCCTCTGTTTTTCCTCCCTCCCGTTGCTAGTTCTTCCCTTCGTTCACTTCACCTTCCCTTCTTACCCATCATGTATTCTTCCCTCCCGCCGCCAGCTCTTCCCATCGTCCTCCCTCCTACATCACACTCTCTGCCCCCCTTCCTGCACCTCCTTCAATCCCACTTCATCCCTTTTTCCCCAGTACCACTCCCCCTGTTCCCCCCTCTTCATCCTTCTTTCACCTGCACTTCTCCCCCTGTTCCCCCCTCTTCATCCTTATTTCACCTGCACCACTCCCCCTGTTCCCCCTCTTCATCCCAGTTTCACCTGCACCACTCCCCCTGTTCCCCCTCCTCATGCATGTTTCACCTGCACCACTCCTCCTGTTCCCCCCTCTTTGGGATGAAGAGCCCTCCTGACTGTCTGGGTTCGAATCCTTCATATGTGGGGAGTTTTCAATTCCATATTGGCTTGGGGACCATTCAATCTTGTTCCCAAGCCATATATATGTATATATATATATATATATATATATATATATATATATATATATATATATATATATATATATATATATATATATATATATATATGTATATATATATATATATATATATATATATATATATATATATGTATATATATATATATATATATATATATATATATATATATATATATATATATATATATTTATGTATGTATTTTCTTTAAAAAATTTATATTTATAAATACATATGTATATTTAAATATTGATCTGAGCCTGTATGGATATGGACCCTGTGGGTCCAGGAGGCCATCTGTGTCCCCTCAGATGGTCTCCCTTATCACAGTTTGTGTCTATGGATGTGTCAGTGTGTGAGTGTGAGTGTCACTGTGAGTGTACGGGTGAGTGTGGGTGTCCCTGTGAGTGTCTGGATGATTATGTGTCCGGTTACATCTGTGGTTTCAGGAGGCCATCTGTGTCCCCTCAGATGGTCTTCCTTATCACAGTCTATGGATGTGTGTGTGTGAGTGTCCCTGTGAATGTTCGGATAAGGATGTGTGTGTGAGTGTAGTGTCCGGATTTATGTGAGGTTTGGTTTCAGGAACCATTTGTGTCCCTCCTACCCCAAATCTTCCCCCTTATTCCCACCGTGGGTTCGAATCCCAGGTGATTAGACCTAGCCTAGGTCTATGGATCCAAGGTATCCATCCGTGGGCCCAACGGATTTCACCCCTTCCCCACTTTCCAAGGGCCAGGCCAATTCCAGCTATCCAGGGAACCTGTTGAAACAGAGGCAGCTACAGGAGGGGACACACAAATATTTGTGCCCTGCAGTTACACCACCGTTCCGACAGGCTCGATCGCAATCTATCCAGATGAGAACACGTTCTCTTCCGACTTGACCACGCTGGAGTCGCTGTATGTCTCAAATTTGGTGCCTTTATTTATAGTTAGTATTTTTGGTGTATTAATTGATTTGTTTTAATTTTTTAATGACTTAGGTAGAGTGATTTAGGGAGTCGGGGGGAGGTGGTAGCGTGTGTAGTAGATTATACGAGATCGCGGTTAGTTAGTATTTATCAGGTTGTGTTCACCTAGTTGTTCTTGCGAGGCTTGAGCTCTGCTCTTTCGGCCCGCCTCTCAACTGTCAATCAATCAATTTTTACTAGCTAATAAAAAAAAATATCCACATACACACACCCAGGAAGCAGCCCGTAACTGGTGTCTAATGCCCAAGTACCTATGTACTGCTAGGTAAGAGGAGCATCAGAATGAATGAAACTCTGCTGATTTTCGTTAGCGCCATCACCGGGGGATCGAACTTTGACCCTAGGACTACGAGTCGAGAGGGCTGTCCACTCAGCTTTAAAGCCCCCTAGTGTGTGTATTGGTGCAAACGATAATTTGGGAGAGGTTAATGGAAAGGAATGATGTTTGGTGGCCTTGAAGGCGCTGGAAGAGGGTTGCCAGTTATGAATTTAAATTATAAATTGATTAAGATAGGGTATATATGCAAAAGACGTTGTGAGAGATAGTAAGAAAAGTGTTTCTGACTGAGGTTAGGTACTGTGGATTGACTTGTATGTTAGGAAAAATAATATTTATCAGAAACATAGATGTTCTTTAGAAATGTTTGTTTGCAAATAGTTGCAAATTATAGGGTAAAAAACCAATGGTTAACGTGCCTTGACCAAACTCACGTGAGCACAATTAGTCGACGGGGGTCAGAGAGTGAGAGTGAACAGCGAAACAGTAACAAAAAATGTGACAATAATGGGAAACTATGTCATTCAAACGTATACATGTTAACCATATAAATTACAGTAAACGCGCGCATACGTACGTATGTCAATCAATTTACATAAATAAACATTACCTAATATGTACCTTTAAAATGGACACATACAGATAATTACCGTACACATGTCAGTTTAATTACAGGTACACATAAACACATATAGCTTCACGTGTCTGTCGGTCATGACAATAGTACACATGAATACGAACACAAAACAGTCCATTATCAACTAGTGTGTGTGTGTGTGTGTGCATTCTCACCTGGTTCATTTTGCAGGGGTTGAGCTCTGGCTCTTTGGTCCCGCCTCTGTGTGTGTATGTGTGTGTGTGTGTGTGTGTATGTGTGTGTGTGTGTGTGTGTGTGTGTGTGTGTGTGTGTGTGTGTGTGTGTGTGTGTGTGTGTGTGTGTGTGTGTGTGTGTGTGTGTTTTATCCTTATATTTACTATATGTATCTGCAGAATCGAGTTATTAGCTCTTGGACCCCGCCTATCAAATAAATGTATTTATCCTCTTTTATATCTACTACATCTATTTCTCTCTAACTAACACACACACAAACACACACACACACACACACATACACACACACACACACACAAACACACACACACAAACTGGAGGCCAAGCGTCTAAATGGAGAGAGTTCGATAGTTATAATCCTAATGGTCCCCGATCGAATCCCGGTTGATGCAATAGCAAATCGAAAGATATTCTTTAACTTGATTCGACTGTTCACCTAGCACAAATGTATCCATCAATGTATCCATCTATCTATCTACTTATATCTGTCAATCCATCAATCTATCTTCCCATTAAACCAACCATTTATCATTATATACATCTACCTATCCATGTATCCGTCCATCATCTCATCTTTCTATCCACCCATCTAGTCATCTGTCTTTCCGTCCATCAACTCATCTATGCATCCGTCTATCCATCAATATATATATTTAGCAATCAAGGTATCCATCCATCTATCTACCTATATAAATGTTCCATTAATCTAACCACTTATCATAACCAACTATCAACACCCTCCCCACTCCCTCTCCTATTTTACTACCAAACTGCCTCCTCTCGTTCTGGCACCTTCTCCTTCCCTTTTCCTCTCTCTCATAAACCTGCTCATCCTCCATCCTTCTGCCCTTCCCACTCCGGCCCCTATCCCATCCCGCCCATTCCATCGTCTTCCCTCTCGCCGCAGATCCATCCCTTCGTTCTCATTACTTCCGCCGCTTCTCACTCTCGCCCTTCCCTCTGTTTTTCCTCCCTCCCGTTGCTAGTTCTTCCCTTCGTTCACTCACCTTCCCTTCTTACCCATCATGTATTCTTCCCTCCCGCCGCCAGCTCTTCCCATCGTCCTCCCTCCTACATCACACTCTCTGCCCCCCTTCCTGCACCTCCTTCACTCCCACTTCATCCCTTTTTCCCCAGTACCACTCCCCCTGTTCCCCCCTCTTCATCCTTCTTTCACCTGCACTTCTCCCCCTGTTCCCCCCTCTTCATCCTTATTTCACCTGCACCACTCCCCCTGTTCCCCCTCTTCATCCCAGTTTCACCTGCACCACTCCCCCTGTTCCCCCTCCTCATGCATGTTTCACCTGCACCACTCCTCCTGTTCCCCCCTCTTTGGGATGAAGAGCCCTCCTGACTGTCTGGGTTCGAATACTTCATATGTGGGGAGTTTTCAATTCCATATTGGCTTGGGGACCATTCAATCTTGTTCCCAAGCCATATATATGTATATATATATATATATATAAATATATATATATATATATATATATATATATATATATATATATATATATGTATATATATATATATATATATATATATATATATATATATATATATATATATATATGTATATATATATATATATATATATATATATATATATATATATATATATATACATATATTTTATTAAATATGACCGAAAAAGTAAGATTAATAATTCTAACACGAATTTTCTCAATCTTTCGTACATTATGCTTCACTGTTGGAGGTAAATCAAAAATCACTTCTCCAAAATTCATTTTTATTTCTAGTCTGACGCGACACGGGCGCGTTTCGTAAAACTTATTACATTTTCAAAGACTTCACAAATACACAACTGATTAGAACTTGCGTTTCCCTGATTTTATATCTACATTTGAGTGAGGTGGGAAGGGTGATGTGGCATTACATTTGAGTGAGGTGGGAAGGATGATGTGGCATTAGAGGATATTAATAGGGTATTAAAAGTATCAACACAAGACAGAACACGAAACAATGGATATTGAATAGAAGTGTTTGTAGAAAGCCTATTGGTCCATATTTCTTGATGCTTCTATATTGGAGCGGAGTCTTGAGGTGGGTAGAATATAGTTGTGCAATAATTGGCTGTTGATTGCTGGTGTTGACTTCTTGATGTGTAGTGCCTCGCAAACGTCAAGCCGCCTGCTATCGCTGTATCTATCGATGATTTCTGTGTTGTTTACTAGGATTTCTCTGGCGATGGTTTGGTTATGGGAAGAGATTATATGTTCCTTAATGGAGCCCTGTTGTTTATGCATCGTTAAACGCCTAGAAAGAGATGTTGTTGTCTTGCCTATATACTGGGTTTTTTGGAGCTTACAGTCCCCAAGTGGGCATTTGAAGGCATAGACGACGTTAGTCTCTTTTAAAGCGTTCTGTTTCGTGTCTGGAGAGTTTCTCATGAGTAGGCTGGCCGTTTTTCTGGTTTTATAGTAAATCGTCAGTTGTATCCTCTGATTTTTGTCTGTAGGGATAACGTTTCTATTAACAATATCTTTCAGGACCCTTTCCTCTGTTTTATGAGCTGTGGAAAAGAAGTTCCTGTAAAATAGTCTAATAGGGGGTATAGGTGTTGTGTTAGTTGTCTCTTCGGAGGTTGCATGGCTTTTCACTTTCCTTCTTATGATGTCTTCGATGAAACCATTGGAGAAGCCGTTATTGACTAGAACCTGCCTTACCCTACAGAGTTCTTCGTCGACATATATATATATATATATATATATATATATATATATATTTATGTATGTATTTTCTTTAAAAAATTTATATTTATAAATACATATGTATATTTAAATATTGATCTGAGCCTGTATGGATATGGACCCTGTGGGTCCAGGAGGCCATCTGTGTCCCCTCAGATGGTCTCCCTTATCACAGTTTGTGTCTATGGATGTGTCAGTGTGTGAGTGTGAGTGTCACTGTGAGTGTACGGGTGAGTGTGGGTGTCCCTGTGAGTGTCTGGATGATTATGTGTCCGGTTACATCTGTGGTTTCAGGAGGCCATCTGTGTCCCCTCAGATGGTCTTCCTTATCACAGTCTATGGATGTGTGTGTGTGAGTGTCCCTGTGAATGTTCGGATAAGGATGTGTGTGTGAGTGTAGTGTCCGGATTTATGTGAGGTTTGGTTTCAGGAACCATTTGTGTCCCTCCTACCCCAAATCTTCCCCCTTATTCCCACCGTGGGTTCGAATCCCAGGTGATTAGACCTAGCCTAGGTCTATGGATCCAAGGTATCCATCCGTGGGCCCAACGGATTTCACCCCTTCCCCACTTTCCAAGGGCCAGGCCAATTCCAGCTATCCAGGGAACCTGTTGAAACAGAGGCAGCTACAGGAGGGGACACACAAATATTTGTGCCCTGCAGTTACACCACCGTTCCGACAGGCTCGATCGCAATCTATCCAGATGAGAACACGTTCTCTTCCGACTTGACCACGCTGGAGTCGCTGTATGTCTCAAATTTGGTGCCTTTATTTATAGTTAGTATTTTTGGTGTATTAATTGATTTGTTTTAATTTTTTAATGACTTAGGTAGAGTGATTTAGGGAGTCGGGGGGAGGTGGTAGCGTGTGTAGTAGATTATACGAGATCGCGGTTAGTTAGTATTTATCAGGTTGTGTTCACCTAGTTGTTCTTGCGAGGCTTGAGCTCTGCTCTTTCAGCCCGCCTCTCAACTGTCAATCAATCAATTTTTACTAGCTAATAAAAAAAAATATCCACATACACACACCCAGGAAGCAGCCCGTAACTGGTGTCTAATGCCCAAGTACCTATGTACTGCTAGGTAAGAGGAGCATCAGAATGAATGAAACTCTGCTGATTTTCGTTTGCGCCATCACCGGGGGATCGAACTTTGACCCTAGGACTACGAGTCGAGAGGGCTGTCCACTCAGCTTTAAAGCCCCCTAGTGTGTGTATTGGTGCAAACGATAATTTGGGAGAGGTTAATGGAAAGGAATGATGTTTGGTGGCCTTGAAGGCGCTGGAAGAGGGTTGCCAGTTATGAATTTAAATTATAAATTGATTAAGATAGGATATATATGCAAAAGACGTTGTGAGAGATAGTAAGAAAAGTGTTTCTGACTGAGGTTAGGTACTGTGTGATTGACTTGTATGTTAGGAAAAATAATATTTATCAGAAACATAGATGTTCTTTAGAAATGTTTGTTTGCAAATAGTTGCAAATTATAGGGTAAAAAACCAATGGTTAACGTGCCTTGACCAAACTCACGTGAGCACAATTAGTCGACGGGGGTCAGAGAGTGAGAGTGAACAGCGAAACAGTAACAAAAAATGTGACAATAATGGGAAACTATGTCATTCAAACGTATACATGTTAACCATATAAATTACAGTAAACGCGCGCATACGTACGTATGTCAATCAATTTACATAAATAAACATTACCTAATATGTACCTTTAAAATGGACACATACAGATAATTACCGTACACATGTCAGTTTAATTACAGGTACACATAAACACATATAGCTTCACGTGTCTGTCGGTCATGACAATAGTACACATGGATACGAACACAAAACAGTCCATTATCAACTAGTGTGTGTGTGTGTGTGTGCATTCTCACCTGGTTCATTTTGCAGGGGTTGAGCTCTGGCTCTTTGGTCCCGCCTCTGTGTGTGTGTGTGTGTATGTGTGTGTGTGTGTGTGTGTATGTGTGTGTGTGTGTGTGTGTGTGTGTGTGTGTGTGTGTGTGTGTGTGTGTGTGTGTGTGTGTGTGTGTGTGTGTGTGTTTTATCCTTATATTTACTATATGTATCTGCAGAATCGAGTTATTAGCTCTTGGACCCCGCCTATCAAATAAATGTATTTATCCTCTTTTATATCTACTACATCTATTTCTCTCTAACTAACACACACACAAACACACACACACACACACACATACACACACACACACACACAAACACACACACACAAACTGGAGGCCAAGCGTCTAAATGGAGAGAGTTCGATAGTTATAATCCTAATGGTCCCCGATCGAATCCCGGTTGATGCAATAGCAAATCGAAAGATATTCTTTAACTTGATTCGACTGTTCACCTAGCACAAATGTATCCATCAATGTATCCATCTATCTATCTACTTATATCTGTCAATCCATCAATCTATCTTCCCATTAAACCAACCATTTATCATTATATACATCTACCTATCCATGTATCCGTCCATCATCTCATCTTTCTATCCACCCATCTAGTCATCTGTCTTTCCGTCCATCAACTCATCTATGCATCCGTCTATCCATCAATATATATATTTAGCAATCAAGGTATCCATCCATCTATCTACCTATATAAATGTTCCATTAATCTAACCACTTATCATAACCAACTATCAACACCCTCCCCACTCCCTCTCCTATTTTACTACCAAACTGCCTCCTCTCGTTCTGGCACCTTCTCCTTCCCTTTTCCTCTCTCTCATAAACCTGCTCATCCTCCATCCTTCTGCCCTTCCCACTCCGGCCCCTATCCCATCCCGCCCATTCCATCGTCTTCCCTCTCGCCGCAGATCCATCCCTTCGTTCTCATTACTTCCGCCGCTTCTCACTCTCGCCCTTCCCTCTGTTTTTCCTCCCTCCCGTTGCTAGTTCTTCCCTTCGTTCACTCACCTTCCCTTCTTACCCATCATGTATTCTTCCCTCCCGCCGCCAGCTCTTCCCATCGTCCTCCCTCCTACATCACACTCTCTGCCCCCCTTCCTGCACCTCCTTCACTCCCACTTCATCCCTTTTTCCCCAGTACCACTCCCCCTGTTCCTCCCTCTTCATCCTTCTTTCACCTGCACTTCTCCCCCTGTTCCCCCCTCTTCATCCTTATTTCACCTGCACCACTCCCCCTGTTCCCCCTCTTCATCCCAGTTTCACCTGCACCACTCCCCCTGTTCCCCCTCCTCATGCATGTTTCACCTGCACCACTCCTCCTGTTCCCCCCTCTTTGGGATGAAGAGCCCTCCTGACTGTCTGGGTTCGAATCCTTCATATGTGGGGAGTTTTCAATTCCATATTGGCTTGGGGACCATTCAATCTTGTTCCCAAGCCATATATATGTATATATATATATATATATATATATATATATATATATATATATATATATATATATATATATATATATATATATATATATGTTATATATATATATATATATATATATATATATATATATGTATATATATATATATATATATATATATATATATATATATATATATATATATATATATATATATATTTATGTATGTATTTTCTTTAAAAAATTTATATTTATAAATACATATGTATATTTAAATATTGATCTGAGCCTGTATGGATATGGACCCTGTGGGTCCAGGAGGCCATCTGTGTCCCCTCAGATGGTCTCCCTTATCACAGTTTGTGTCTATGGATGTGTCAGTGTGTGAGTGTGAGTGTCACTGTGAGTGTACGGGTGAGTGTGGGTGTCCCTGTGAGTGTCTGGATGATTATGTGTCCGGTTACATCTGTGGTTTCAGGAGGCCATCTGTGTCCCCTCAGATGGTCTTCCTTATCACAGTCTATGGATGTGTGTGTGTGAGTGTCCCTGTGAATGTTCGGATAAGGATGTGTGTGTGAGTGTAGTGTCCGGATTTATGTGAGGTTTGGTTTCAGGAACCATTTGTGTCCCTCCTACCCCAAATCTTCCCCCTTATTCCCACCGTGGGTTCGAATCCCAGGTGATTAGACCTAGCCTAGGTCTATGGATCCAAGGTATCCATCCGTGGGCCCAACGGATTTCACCCCTTCCCCACTTTCCAAGGGCCAGGCCAATTCCAGCTATCCAGGGAACCTGTTGAAACAGAGGCAGCTACAGGAGGGGACACACAAATATTTGTGCCCTGCAGTTACACCACCGTTCCGACAGGCTCGATCGCAATCTATCCAGATGAGAACACGTTCTCTTCCGACTTGACCACGCTGGAGTCGCTGTATGTCTCAAATTTGGTGCCTTTATTTATAGTTAGTATTTTTGGTGTATTAATTGATTTGTTTTAATTTTTTAATGACTTAGGTAGAGTGATTTAGGGAGTCGGGGGGAGGTGGTAGCGTGTGTAGTAGATTATACGAGATCGCGGTTAGTTAGTATATATCAGGTTGTGTTCACCTAGTTGTTCTTGCGAGGCTTGAGCTCTGCTCTTTCGGCCCGCCTCTCAACTGTCAATCAATCAATTTTTACTAGCTAATAAAAAAAAATATCCACATACACACACCCAGGAAGCAGCCCGTAACTGGTGTCTAATGCCCAAGTACCTATGTACTGCTAGGTAAGAGGAGCATCAGAATGAATGAAACTCTGCTGATTTTCGTTTGCGCCATCACCGGGGGATCGAACTTTGACCCTAGGACTACGAGTCGAGAGGGCTGTCCACTCAGCTTTAAAGCCCCCTAGTGTGTGTATTGGTGCAAACGATAATTTGGGAGAGGTTAATGGAAAGGAATGATGTTTGGTGGCCTTGAAGGCGCTGGAAGAGGGTTGCCAGTTATGAATTTAAATTATAAATTGATTAAGATAGGATATATATGCAAAAGACGTTGTGAGAGATAGTAAGAAAAGTGTTTCTGACTGAGGTTAGGTACTGTGTGATTGACTTGTATGTTAGGAAAAATAATATTTATCAGAAACATAGATGTTCTTTAGAAATGTTTGTTTGCAAATAGTTGCAAATTATAGGGTAAAAAACCAATGGTTAACGTGCCTTGACCAAACTCACGTGAGCACAATTAGTCGACGGGGGTCAGAGAGTGAGAGTGAACAGCGAAACAGTAACAAAAAATGTGACAATAATGGGAAACTATGTCATTCAAACGTATACATGTTAACCATATAAATTACAGTAAACGCGCGCATACGTACGTATGTCAATCAATTTACATAAATAAACATTACCTAATATGTACCTTTAAAATGGACACATACAGATAATTACCGTACACATGTCAGTTTAATTACAGGTACACATAAACACATATAGCTTCACGTGTCTGTCGGTCATGACAATAGTGCACATGGATACGAACACAAAACAGTCCATTATCAACTAGTGTGTGTGTGTGTGTGTGCATTCTCACCTGGTTCATTTTGCAGGGGTTGAGCTCTGGCTCTTTGGTCCCGCCTCTGTGTGTGTGTGTGTGTGTGTGTGTGTGTGTGTGTATGTGTGTATGTGTGTGTGTGTGTGTGTGTGTGTGTGTGTGTGTGTGTGTGTGTGTGTGTGTGTGTGTGTGTGTGTGTGTGTGTGTGTGTGTGTGTGTGTGTTTTATCCTTATATTTACTATATGTATCTGCAGAATCGAGTTATTAGCTCTTGGACCCCGCCTATCAAATAAATGTATTTATCCTCTTTTATATCTACTACATCTATTTCTCTCTAACTAACACACACACAAACACACACACACACACACACATACACACACACACACACACAAACACACACACACAAACTGGAGGCCAAGCGTCTAAATGGAGAGAGTTCGATAGTTATAATCCTAATGGTCCCCGATCGAATCCCGGTTGATGCAATAGCAAATCGAAAGATATTCTTTAACTTGATTCGACTGTTCACCTAGCACAAATGTATCCATCAATGTATCCATCTATCTATCTACTTATATCTGTTAATCCATCAATCTATCTTCCCATTAAACCAACCATTTATCATTATATACATCTACCTATCCATGTATCCGTCCATCATCTCATCTTTCTATCCACCCATCTAGTCATCTGTCTTTCCGTCCATCAACTCATCTATGCATCCGTCTATCCATCAATATATATATTTAGCAATCAAGGTATCCATCCATCTATCTACCTATATAAATGTTCCATTAATCTAACCACTTATCATAACCAACTATCAACACCCTCCCCACTCCCTCTCCTATTTTACTACCAAACTCCCTCCTCTCGTTCTGGCACCTTCTCCTTCCCTTTTCCTCTCTCTCATAAACCTGCTCATCCTCCATCCTTCTGCCCTTCCCACTCCGGCCCCTATCCCATCCCGCCCATTCCATCGTCTTCCCTCTCGCCGCAGATCCATCCCTTCGTTCTCATTACTTCCGCCGCTTCTCACTCTCGCCCTTCCCTCTGTTTTTCCTCCCTCCCGTTGCTAGTTCTTCCCTTCGTTCACTCACCTTCCCTTCTTACCCATCATGTATTCTTCCCTCCCGCCGCCAGCTCTTCCCATCGTCCTCCCTCCTACATCACACTCTCTGCCCCCCTTCCTGCACCTCCTTCACTCCCACTTCATCCCTTTTTCCCCAGTACCACTCCCCCTGTTCCCCCCTCTTCATCCTTCTTTCACCTGCACTTCTCCCCCTGTTCCCCCCTCTTCATCCTTATTTAACCTGCACCACTCCCCCTGTTCCCCCTCTTCATCCCAGTTTCACCTGCACCACTCCCCCTGTTCCCCCTCCTCATGCATGTTTCACCTGCACCACTCCTCCTGTTCCCCCCTCTTTGGGATGAAGAGCCCTCCTGACTGTCTGGGTTCGAATCCTTCATATGTGGGGAGTTTTCAATTCCATATTGGCTTGGGGACCATTCAATCTTGTTCCCAAGCCATATATATGTATATATATATATATATATATATATATATATATATATATATATATATATGTATATATATATATATATATATATATATATATATATATATATGTATATATATATATATATATATATATATATATATATATATATATATATATATATATATATATATATTTATGTATGTATTTTCTTTAAAAAATTTATATTTATAAATACATATGTATATTTAAATATTGATCTGAGCCTGTATGGATATGGACCCTGTGGGTCCAGGAGGCCATCTGTGTCCCCTCAGATGGTCTCCCTTATCACAGTTTGTGTCTATGGATGTGTCAGTGTGTGAGTGTGAGTGTCACTGTGAGTGTACGGGTGAGTGTGGGTGTCCCTGTGAGTGTCTGGATGATTATGTGTCCGGTTACATCTGTGGTTTCAGGAGGCCATCTGTGTCCCCTCAGATGGTCTTCCTTATCACAGTCTATGGATGTGTGTGTGTGAGTGTCCCTGTGAATGTTCGGATAAGGATGTGTGTGTGAGTGTAGTGTCCGGATTTATGTGAGGTTTGGTTTCAGGAACCATTTGTGTCCCTCCTACCCCAAATCTTCCCCCTTATTCCCACCGTGGGTTCGAATCCCAGGTGATTAGACCAAGCCTAGGTCTATGGATCCAAGGTATCCATCCGTGGGCCCAACGGATTTCACCCCTTCCCCACTTTCCAAGGGCCAGGCCAATTCCAGCTATCCAGGGAACCTGTTGAAACAGAGGCAGCTACAGGAGGGGACACACAAATATTTGTGCCCTGCAGTTACACCACCGTTCCGACAGGCTCGATCGCAATCTATCCAGATGAGAACACGTTCTCTTCCGACTTGACCACGCTGGAGTCGCTGTATGTCTCAAATTTGGTGCCTTTATTTATAGTTAGTATTTTTGGTGTATTAATTGATTTGTTTTAATTTTTTAATGACTTAGGTAGAGTGATTTAGGGAGTCGGGGGGAGGTGGTAGCGTGTGTAGTAGATTATACGAGATCGCGGTTAGTTAGTATTTATCAGGTTGTGTTCACCTAGTTGTTCTTGCGAGGCTTGAGCTCTGCTCTTTCGGCCCGCCTCTCAACTGTCAATCAATCAATTTTTACTAGCTAATAAAAAAAAATATCCACATACACACACCCAGGAAGCAGCCCGTAACTGGTGTCTAATGCCCAAGTACCTATGTACTGCTAGGTAAGAGGAGCATCAGAATGAATGAAACTCTGCTGATTTTCGTTTGCGCCATCACCGGGGGATCGAACTTTGACCCTAGGACTACGAGTCGAGAGGGCTGTCCACTCAGCTTTAAAGCCCCCTAGTGTGTGTATTGGTGCAAACGATAATTTGGGAGAGGTTAATGGAAAGGAATGATGTTTGGTGGCCTTGAAGGCGCTGGAAGAGGGTTGCCAGTTATGAATTTAAATTATAAATTGATTAAGATAGGATATATATGCAAAAGACGTTGTGAGAGATAGTAAGAAAAGTGTTTCTGACTGAGGTTAGGTACTGTGTGATTGACTTGTATGTTAGGAAAAATAATATTTATCAGAAACATAGATGTTCTTTAGAAATGTTTGTTTGCAAATAGTTGCAAATTATAGGGTAAAAAACCAATGGTTAACGTGCCTTGACCAAACTCACGTGAGCACAATTAGTCGACGGGGGTCAGAGAGTGAGAGTGAACAGCGAAACAGTAACAAAAAATGTGACAATAATGGGAAACTATGTCATTCAAACGTATACATGTTAACCATATAAATTACAGTAAACGCGCGCATACGTACGTATGTCAATCAATTTACATAAATAAACATTACCTAATATGTACCTTTAAAATGGACACATACAGATAATTACCGTACACATGTCAGTTTAATTACAGGTACACATAAACACATATAGCTTCACGTGTCTGTCGGTCATGACAATAGTACACATGGATACGAACACAAAACAGTCCATTATCAACTAGTGTGTGTGTGTTTGTGTGCAATCTCACCTGGTTCATTTTGCAGGGGTTGAGCTCTGGCTCTTTGGTCCCGCCTCTGTGAGTTTGTGTGTGTATGTGTGTGTGTGTGTGTGTGTGTATGTGTGTGTGTGTGTGTGTACTTACCTAATTGTACTTACCTAATTGTGCTTGCGGGGGTTGAGCTCTGGCTCTTTGGTCCCGCCTCTCAACCGTCAATCAACTGGTGTACAGATTCCTGAGCCTATTGGGCTCTATCATATCTACATTTGAAACTGTGAATGGAGTCAGCCTCCACCACATCACTTCCTAATGCATTCCATTTGCTAACTACTCTGACACTGAAAAAGTTCTTTCTAACGTCTCTGTGGCTCATTTGGGTACTCAGCTTCCACCTGTGTCCCCTTGTTCGCGTCCCACCAGTGTTGAAAAGTTCGTCCTTGTTTACCCGGTCGATTCCCCTGAGGATTTTGTAGGTTGTGATCATGTCCCCCCTTACTCTTCTGTCTTCCAGTGTCGTGAGGTGCATTTCCCGCAGCCTTTCCTCATAACTCATGCCTCTTAGTTCTGGGACTAGTCTAGTAGCATACCTTTGGACTTTTTCCAGCTTCGTCTTGTGCTTGACAAGGTACGGGCTCCATGCTGGGGCCGCATACTCCAGGATTGGTCTTACATATGTGGTGTACAAGATTCTGAATGATTCCTTACACAGGTTCCTGAACGCCGTTCTGATGTTAGCCAGCCTCGCATATGCCGCAGACGTTATTCTCTTTATGTGGGCTTCAGGAGACAGGTTTGGTGTGATATCAACTCCTAGATCTTTCTCTCTGTCTGCTTCATTAAGTACTTCATCTCCTATTCTGTATCCTGTGCCTGGCCTCCTGTTTCCACTGCCTAGTTTCATTACTTTGCATTTACTCGGGTTGAACTTCAACAGCCATTTGTTGGACCATTCACTCAGTCTATCCAGGTCATCTTGTAGCCTCCTACTATCATCCTCTGTTTCAATCCTCCTCGTAATTTTTGCATCGTCGGCAAACATTGAGAGGAACGAATCTATACCCTCTGGGAGATCATTTACATATACCAGAAACAGTATAGGTCCAAGGACTGACCCCTGCGGGACTCCACTTGTGACGTCTCGCCAATCTGAGACCTCACCCCTCACACAGACTCGTTGTCTCCTGTTGCTTAGGTATTCCTCTATCCACCGGAGTACCTTCCCTCTCACTCCAGCCTGCATCTCCAACTTTCGCACTAGCCTCTTGTGTGGCACTGTATCAAAGGCTTTCTGACAATCCAAAAATATGCAGTCTGCCCACCCTTCTCTTTCTTGCCTTATTTTTGTTGCCTGGTCGTAGAATTCAAGTAACCCTGTGAGGCAGGACCTGCCATCCCTGAACCCATGTTGATGCTGTGTTACAAAGTTCCTTCGCTCCAGATGCTCCACTAGTTTTTTTCGCACAATCTTCTCCATCAGCTTGCATGGTATGCAGGTTAGGGACACTGGCCTGTAGTTCAGTGCCTCCTGTCTATCCCCTTTCTTGTATATCGGGACTACGTTAGCTGCTTTCCAAGTATCTGGCAGTTCCCCTGTTGCCAGTGATTTGTTATACACTATGGAGAGTGGTAGGCTCAGTTCTCTTGCTCCTTCCTTTAGAACCCAAGGGGAGATTCCATCTGGGCCTATAGCCTTCGTCACGTCCAACTCTAGTAAACACTTCCTTACTTCCCCACTGGTAATCCCCACCGGTAATGTGTGTGTGTGTGTGTGTGTGTGTGTGTGTGTGTGTGTGTGTGTGTGTGTGTGTATGTGTGTGTGTGTGTGTGTGTGTGTGTGTGTGTGTGTGTGTGTGTGTGTGTGTGTGTGTGTTTTATCCTTATATTTACTATATGTATCTGCAGAATCGAGTTATTAGCTCTTGGACCCCGCCTATCAAATAAATGTATTTATCCTCTTTTATATCTACTACATCTATTTCTCTCTAACTAACACACACACAAACACACACACACACACACACATACACACACACACACACACACACACACACAAACTGGAGGCCTAGCGTCTAAATGGAGAGAGTTCGATGGTTATAATCCTAATGGTCCCCGATCGAATCCCGGTTGATGCAATAGCAAATCGAAAGATATTCTTTAACTTGATTCGACTGTTCACCTAGCACAAATGTATCCATCAATGTATCCATCTATCTATCTACTTATATCTGTCAATCCATCAATCTATCTTCCCATTAAACCAACCATTTATCATTATATACATCTATCTATCCATGTATCCGTCCACCATCTCATCTTTCTATCCACCCATCTAGTCATCTGTCTTTCCGTCCATCAACTCATCTATGCATCCGTCTATCCATCAATATATATATTTAGCAATCAAGGTATCCATCCATCTATCTACCTATATAAATGTTCCATTAATCTAACCATTTTTCATAACCATCTATTAACACCCTCCCCACTCCCTCTCCTATTTTACTACCAAACTCCCTCCTCTCGTTCTGGCACCTTCTCCTTCCCTTTTCCTCTCTCTCATAAACCTGCTCATCCTCCATCCTTCTGCCCTTCCCACTCCGGCCCTTCCCATCGTCTTCCCTCTCGCCGCAGATCCATCCCTTCGTTCTCATTACTTCCGCCGCTTCTCACTCTCGCCCTTCCCTCTGTTTTTCCTCCCTCCCGTTGCTAGTTCTTCCCTTCGTTCACTCACCTTCCCTTCTTACCCATCATGTAATCTTCCCTCCCGCCGCCAGCTCTTCCCATCGTCCTCCCTCCTACATCACACTCTCTGCCCCCCTTCCTGCACCTCCTTCACTCCCACTTCATCCCTTTTTCCCCTGTACCACTCCCCCTGTTCCCCCCTCTTCATCCTTCTTTCACCTGCACTTCTCCCCCTGTTCCCCCCTCTTCATCCTTATTTCACCTGCACCACTCCCCCTGTTCCCCCTCTTCATCCCTGTTTCACCTGCACCACTCCCCCTGTTCCCCCTCCTCATGCATGTTTCACCTGCACCACTCCTCCTGTTCCCCCCTCTTTGGGATGAAGAGCCCTCCTGACTGTCTGGGTTCGAATCCTTCATATGTGGGGAGTTTTCAATTCCATATTGGCTTGGGGACCAATCAATCTTGTTCCCAAGCCATATATATATATATATATATATATATATATATATATATATATATATATATATATATATATATATATATATATATATATATATATATATATATATATATATATATATATATGCGAACAAGCCTGAATGGTCCCCAGGACATATGCAACTGAAAACTCACACCCCAGAAGTGACTCGAACCCATACTCCCAGAAGCAACGCAACTGGTATGTACAAGACGCCTTAATCCACTTGACCATCACGACCGGACATAATGAGGTGATAGCCGAGGCTATATGAACCACCCCACCGCCGGCACTCGGATAGTTATCTTGGGCATAGCATTTTACCAAATCACCTCATTCTTTGGGGCACACGTGAGGAACACAAATGCGAACAAGCCTGAATGGTCCCCAGGACATATGCAACTGAAAACTCACACCCCAGAAGTGACTCGAACCCATACTCCCAGAAGCAACGCAACTGGTATGTACAAGACGCCTTAATCCACTTGACCATCACGACCGGACATAAAATGCTATGCCCAAGATAACTATCCGAGTGCCGGCGGTGGGGTTGTTCATATAGCCTCGGCTATCACCTCATTATGTCCGGTCGTGATGGTCAAGTGGATTAAGGCGTCTTGTACATACCAGTTGCGTTGCTTCTGGGAGTATGGGTTCGAGTCACTTCTGGGGTGTGAGTTTTCAGTTATATATATATATATATATATATATATATATATATATATATATATATATATATATATATATATATATATATATATATATATATATATATATATATATATATATATATATTTATGTATGTATTTTCTTTAAAAATTTTATATTTATAAATATATATGTATATTTAAATATTGATCTGAGCCTGTATGGATACGGACCCTGTGGGTCCAGGAGGCCATCTGTGTCCCCTCAGATGGTCTCCCTTATCACAGTTTGTGTCTATGGATGTGTCAGTGTGTGAGTGTGAGTGTCACTGTGAGTGTACGGGTGAGTGTGGGTGTCCCTGTGAGTGTCCGGATGATTATGTGTCCGGTTACATCTGTGGTTTCATGAGGCCATCTGTGTCCCCTCAGATGGTCTTCCTTATCACAGTCTATGGATGTGTGTGTGTGAGTGTCCCTGTGAATGTTCGGATAAGGGTGTGTGTGTGAGTGTAGTGTCCGGATTTATGTGAGGTTTGGTTTCAGGAACCATTTGTGTCCCTCCTACCCCAAATCTTCCCCCTTATTCCCACAGTGTGTTCGAATACCAGGTGATTAGACCTACCCTAGGTCTATGGATCCAAGGTATCCATCCGAGGGCCCAACGGATTTCACCCCATCCCCACTTTCCAAGGGCCAGGCCAATTCCAGCTATCCAGGGAACCTGTTGAAACAGAGGCAGCTACAGGAGGGGACACACAAATATTTGTGCCCTGCAGTTACACCACCGTTCCGACAGGCTCGATCGCAATCTATCCAGATGAGAACACGTTCTCTTCCGACTTGACCACGCTGGAGTCGCTGTATGTCTCAAATTTGGTGCCTTTATTTATAGTTAGTATTTTTGGTGTATTAATTGATTTGTTTTAATTTTTTAATGACTTAGGTAGAGTGATTTAGGGAGTCGGGGGGAGGTGGTAGCGTGTGTAGTAGATTATACGAGATCGCGGTTAGTTAGTATTTATCAGGTTGTGTTCACCTAGTTGTTCTTGCGAGGGTTGAGCTCTGCTCTTTCGGCCCGCCTCTCAACTGTCAATCAATCAATTTTTACTAGCTAATAAAAAAAAATATCCACATACACACACCCAGGAAGCAGCCCGTAACTGGTGTCTAATGCCCAAGTACCTATGTACTGCTAGGTAAGAGGAGCATCAGAATGAATGAAACTCTGCTGATATTCGTTTGCGCCATCACCGGGGGATCGAACTTTGACCCTAGGACTACGAGTCGAGAGGGCTGTCCACTCAGCTTTAAAGCCCCCTAGTGTGTGTATTGGTGCAAACGATAATTTGGGAGAGGTTAATGGAAAGGAATGATGATTGGTGGCCTTGAAGGCGCTGGAAGAGGGTTGCCAGTTATGAATTTAAATTATAAATTGATTAAGATAGGATATATATGCAAAAGACGTTGTGAGAGATAGTAAGAAAAGTGTTTCTGACTGAGGTTAGGTACTGTGTGATTGACTTGTATGTTAGGAAAAATAATATTTATCAGAAACATAAATGTTCTTTAGAAATGTTTGTTTGCAAAAAGTTGCAAATTATAGGGTAAAAAACCAATGGTTACCGTATCTTGACCAAACACACGTGAGCACAATTAGTCGACGGGGGTCAGAGAGTGAGAGTGAACAAGCGAAACAGTAACAAAAAATGTGACAATAATGGGAAACTATGTCATTCAAACGTATACATGTTAACCATATAAATTACAGTAAGCGCGCGCATACGTACGTATGTCAATCAATTTACATAAATAAATATTACCTAATATGTACCTTTAAAATGGACACATACAGATAATTACCGTACACATGTCAGTTTAATTACAGGTACACATAAACACATATAGCTTCACGTGTCTGTCGGTCATGACAATAGTACACATGGATACGAACACAAAACAGTCCATTATCAACTAGTGTGTGTGTGTGTGTGTGTGTGTGTGTGTGTGTGTGTGTGTGTGTGTGTGTGTGTGTGTGTGTGTGTGTGTGTGTGTGTGTGTGTGTGTTTGTGTGTGTGTGTGTGTGTGTGTGTGTGTGTATTCTCACCTGGTTCTGTTTGCAGGGGTTGAGCTCTGGCTCTTTGGTCCCGCCTCTGTGTGTGTGTGTGTGTGTATGTACTCACCTAGTTGTACACACCTAGTTGTGCTTGCTGGGGTTGAGCTCTGGCTCTTTGGTCCCGCCTCTCAACTGTCAATCAACAGGTGTACAGGTTTCTGAGCCTATTGGGCTGTATCATATCTACACTTGAAACTGTGTATGGAGTCAGCCTCCACCACATCACTTCCTAATGCATTCCATTTGTCAACCACTCTGACACTAAAAAAGTTCTTTCTAATATCTCTGTGGCTCATTTGGGCACTCAGTTTCCACCTGTGTCCCGTAGTGCGTGTGCCCCTTGTGTTAAACAGCCTGTCTTTATCAACCCTGTCAATTCCCTTATGGATCTTGAATGTGGTGATCATGTCCCCCGTAACTCTTCTGAATTCCAACGAAGTGAGGTTTAATTCCCATAGTCTCACCTCGTAGCTCATACCTCTCAGCTCGGGTACTAGTCTGGTGGCAAACCTTTGAACCTTTTCCATTTTAGTCTTATGCTTGACTAGATATGGACTCCATGCTGGTGCCGCATACTCCAGGATTGGTCTGACATATGTGGTATATAATGTTCTGAAAGATTCCTTACACAAGTTTCTAAAGGCCGTTCTTATGTTAGCCAACCTGGCATATGCTGCTGCTGTTATCCTCTTGATATGAGCATCAGGGGACAGATCTGGCGTGATATCAACCCCCAGGTGTTTCTCTCTCTCAGACTCTTGAAGTATTTCATCTCCCAAGTGATACCTTGTATCTAGTCTCCTGCTTCCTACCCCTATCTTCATTACATTACATTTGCTTGGATTAAACTCTAACAGCCATTTGTTCGACCATTCCTGCAGCTTGTCCAGGTCTTCTTTAAGCCTCAAGCTGTCCTCCTCTGTCTTAATCCTTCTCATAATTTTGGCGTCGTCAGCAAACATTGAGAGGAATGAGTCTATACCCTCTGGGAGAACATTTACGTATATCAGAACACTGTAACTCTCTGCTTCCTATTGTTTAGGTACTCCCTTATCCACTGGAGCGCCCTACCAGTTACTCCTGCCTGTTTCTCTAGCTTATGCATCAACCTTTTATGGGGTACTGTGTCAAAGGCTTTCCGACAGTCCAAAAAAATGCAGTCCGCCCACCCTTCTCTTTCTTGTTTAATCTTTGTCACCTGATCGTAGAATTCTATCAATCCTGTAAGGCAAGATTTACCCTCCCTGAACCCATGTTGATGGGTTGTCACGAAGTCTCTTCTCTCCAGATGTGTTACTAGGTTTTTTCTCACAATCTTCTACATCACCTTGCATGGTATACAAGTTAAGGACACTGGCCTGTAGTTCAGTGCCTCTTGTCTGTCACCCTTTTTGTATATTGGTACTACATTAGCAGTCTTCCATATTTCTGGTAGGTCCCCCGTTTCCAGTGACCTACTATACACTATGGAGAGTGGTAGGCAAAGTGCTCCTGCACACTCTTTCAATACCCATAGCGAGATTCCATCCGGCCCAACAGCTTTTCTCACATCCAGCTCCAATAGGTGCTTCTTGACCTCATCTCTTGTAATTTCGAACCTATCCAAGGTCACCTGGTTTGCTGCCACCTCTTCTAGCGCCGCGACATCTCCCTGTTCTATTGTAAAGACCTCCTGGAACCTTTTGTTGAGCTCTTCACACACCTCTTTGTCATTCTCTGTGTACCTGTCCTCGCCCACCCTAAGTTTCATCACCTGTTCCTTCACTGTTGTCTTCCTCCTGATGTGACTGTGTAGTAGCTTTGGTTCGGTCTTGGCTTTATTAGCAATATCATTTTCATACCTTTTCTCAGCTGCTCTTCTCACACTGACATACTCGTGCCTGGTTCTCTGGTATCTCTCTCTACTTTCTGGTGTTCTGTTATTACGGAAGTTCCTCCATTCCCTTTTGTTCTGCTCCTTTGCTTTCATACATTCCTTATTAAACCACGGATTCTTCCTTTGCTTCTCTGTTTTTTCCTGTCGGGCTGGGACAAACCTGCTTACAGCCTCCTGACATTTTTGGGTGACATAGTCCATCATGTCTTGTACGGACTTGGTTCCGAGTTCTGTGTCCCAATGTATATCCCATAGGAATTTATTCATTTCCTCATAGTTTCCCTTTCGGTACACCAGCCCTTTGGTTCCCAGTTCTTTTTTGGGGGTGATAATTCCCAGCTCAACCAGGTACTCAAAGCTCAATACACTATGATCACTCATTCCCAAGGGGGCTTCCAACTTAACTTCCCTTATATCCGACTCATTTAGGGTAAATATCAGATCAAGCAAGGCTGGTTCATCCCCTCCTCTCATTCTTGTTGGTCCCTTGACGTGTTGACTTAGAAAGTTTCTTGTTGCCACATCCAGCAGCTTAGCTCTCCATGTGTCTGGGCCTCCATGTGGGTCTCTGTTCCCCCAATCTATCTTCCCATGGTTGAAGTCTCCAATGATTAGAAGTCTGGATCCGTTCCTGCAAGCCACAGAAGCTGCTCTCTCTATTATATTGATGGTGGCCAAGTTGTTTCTATCATATTCCTGCCTGGGTCTTCTGTCATTTGGTGGGGGGTTATATATGACTACTACTATAATTTTCTGTCCTCCAGTTGCTATGGTGCCTGAAATGTAGTCACTGAAACCTTCACAGTTCTGAATTACCATCTCTTCGAAACTCCAACCTTCTCTTAGTAGCAGAGCTACACCACCTCCTCCTCTCCCTTCTCTCTCTTTCCTCACTACATAGTAGCCCTGTGGAAACACTGCGTTTGTTATGATTTTCGTTAACTTTGTTTCTGTGAGTGCTATTATGTCTGGGTTTTCTTCTAGTGCCCATTCTCCAAGTTCACTTGTTTTATTTGAAATCCATCTATGTTAGTGTACATCGCCTTGAAGCTCACTCTCTTCTGTTCATTTTCATGTCCCTTTCTTGGCGAGCATTCTGCTGGTGTGGGAAGCTGTTCCGTGGGTGAGAGGATCTGTGAGGTGGTTTGCAGGGTCTCAGAGGATTTTGGGGTGGGGGGTGGGGGTTTAAGGGAAGGGGGGACAGGTAGGGTGTGGGTTAAGGAGGTAGGGGGGACAGGTAGGGTGTGGGTTAAGGAGGTAGGGGTGACATGGAGGATACACAGTGAGGGGGTAGGAGGGATAGGGAGGGTATGGGATGAAGGGGGAGGGGGGACAGGGGAAAAATGGTGGGAGGGGGGACATGATGGGAATGGGGAAGGGGTGTCAGGTTCAGAATGGGGTGGGGTGGGAGGGAGGGTTGGGTGGGGGCAGGTAGGGTGAGGGGAAGGGAGGGTTTCTATGCAGAGGGGGGTGGTGGTGTTGCCTTCCCCTCTGGTGTTGCTGGGATGCTGGTTTTGGGTTCTCCTCTTGTCTCTGGGACTGTTGTGATGAGGGCTGTGATTTTCTGGTTTGCTCCTCTCTCCCTGTGCTTCCTCCTTGCCTCTGCTGCCCTGGCTCTCTCTGTGGGAACCGACCTGTGAGATTTATATTTATTTAATTTATATGAATATATATAGAATTTATATTTACGTTAATTTATATACTTCGATAGCAATTTGTATAATGATAAGTGGACTGTATTTCTGCAATAATCTCAATCTCACAAATCGATCCTCTACACATTAGGGGGGGTTTATATTTATATATATGCAGCCAATCAAACTACAGTATTAACTACATACATTGAAGAGGTTACTTATCTTATAGTACAGCAGGTTAGTCCACCAGGTATAACTAGGGTGTAGACACCAAATTATCCTCTTTGAGGTAGCTTCCATCACCCAGTAACTGGTGCACAAAGTCTTGCTTCCTCGTCTTGACCTGTCAAAAGGGCGCTAGCTGTAAAGCCAGATTCTATATATGACAAGCTATATCAGAGAAAACACTATACATGGAACAATAAAGACCTGGCTTAATTACCTTTAGTTTGAGGCTATGTCGTGCTCTAACCGGACCACCCTATATAATGACATTAATGGCCATAAATGAAAGATACTGGGTTTCGGAAAGAACACTTAACTTGATTTGTTGACAGCGTGTTGAAAATGGTACACCCTTGGTTTCCATAACACTACGTCCAAGTAAAATTAACAGGAGCCGCATTTGCTCCCGTGAGCCTCTGGTCTAGTATAAACAACAATGGCTGCCCTCCTTCCT
The DNA here is from genome assembly GCF_040958095.1 of Procambarus clarkii. Lineage (NCBI taxonomy): Eukaryota > Metazoa > Arthropoda > Malacostraca > Decapoda > Cambaridae > Procambarus > Procambarus clarkii. The sequence goes on along the minus strand of NC_091164.1, from coordinate 31,314,969 downwards.
CCCTGACGCCTGGCTTACATTGTCCAGATTTCAGAAAGTGATAGAAGGGTCACATTTACTCTACTTTAATATTGATAATTAAGTTAATTTATATGAGATGTTTTTATGATGGTAAAGTCTAAAGACTAATGTATTTAAGAATAATTCCCACCATAATAGGTGGTGATTTATAATAGTATGTGGTGATGATATCCTGTTTTCTTTAGATGGTAATTCCACTACAAGTTACGTTTTCTATGGGTTAACTTGTTGGTAATACAGCAGCAATTATTATCTGTATGATTATTAAATGGTGTCGGATTTTCCGACATAATTCCCCAGGGGCTGCTCACGGGTCGAAGTCCTACTTAGAACAGACGAACACCGATACTCCTCCTTCGAATTATTAGATTAATTTGATGTTAGTAGTTAGTAATCACACATTTGTGCGTCTGTTCGTACAGGACGGATGTCCCGTACTAGAGTTGCAGGGGTTAGAAGTCTAATGCGATTTCATTTCCCTGTCAACTCTTGAAAGGCTAATATTCAAGCCTAATTACATATTATTTAACCCAGAAGACTGGATGTGATCAAGTACTACAGTCAAGTATGATTCAGGGACTGCAGTGAGATCAGTGACATTAGATATAACTTGAAGTTTGTTCAGGTAACTGGTCACTGATATATAAACACTGAGGCCCATGGAATACATCTTGATTAAATAATAAATGTATCAAATCAGTCATCAAATTTATTGGGGTTTAATTTAGTTAATTGATTCAGAAGATTGAATAGCTCATCATTAAAGTAAAGTATGGTTCTGAGACTGCAGTGGGTTCAGTGACATTGGTCGCAGTGACTTGTAGCTGTTTTAGGCTACTGTTCACTGATTTGCCACTGAGGCCTCATGAACTCATCTTCAGCTTTAAATGATGATACTAACATCAACCTCTGTTGGTATAGTCAGCTGTAATCTCCTTAGTATAATGCTACTGGAGAAATATAATCAGCTGACAAATTTAGATTTCTACTGGTATTGTTTATCTGCAGGCATAGGTCTCCTCAGGCTTGATACTGGGCCTGAGAGTAATTTACCTCCTGCAGAGTTTAACATGGTTATACCCTGATATTTAGTAGGGCTACCGATGAATCGATGGCAATAGTCTGTCCCAACAAGGAGACCGAAGTCAGTGAGGTGATCAGACTTAATATTATCTGCCAATTTTATTCCTCTATTTCTCAGGAATTTGGCTGTTGCTCTCAGACCTTGAACTTGTAGGTCTACTGGTATTTTGTCCACCACAATGGCTTGTACTCGACAGACGTACCTGCCTAAGCGTACTGATGGTTGTACCACCTGGTAGACTTGAGGTCCTGCATCTGTTACAAACCCTGAGATGTTGAATGACGTCTGGGGTACAGGCCTTAATTGTAGTTCATCTGCCAGCCTTTTAGTGATATATGTTCTCTGGGATCCTTGGTCAAACAACCCACGGGTATGGACCTTGGCCCTCTTATTCAGGATGGTAATTTGGGCAGTAGGCAAAGTCGTATTACCTTTAGACTTTGCCGATTGGACACTCTTTGTTTGTTGCACCTTGCAGTACTGTACTGTGGTGGGAATGCTATCTTCCACCTTGGGTCTTGAATACGTTAATTTCGTATATTTGCACAGTGCTGCATGGTGCCTACCCCTTCTACACCTGTTGCAGGTGTTGAATTGGGTATCACAATAGTCTATGTTGTGTGACTTGAGACACCTTGCACATCTCCCTAATTCCTGGAGTCGCTCAATACGAGTGTCTCTGGTTGGATAATTAGCACAACGGTATGTTGAATGTTTCTTTTTGCAGAACATACATGTCCCCCAACCTACTGCACGTTTGGAAGTTACCGGTTTGGGTGAACTAGTAACAGTAGGCTTGGAGGATGCTGCTGCATTGTCAGATTTTCTGCAACTTGATGTTTGAGTAATTGGTTGATGTTTATTTGGGGTGGTTGTTTTACCCTTTAATTGACTATTATTTTCTATTTCTGAAGGCTTGCAAGAGGCTTTAACTTCCTCATTTGCTCGTCGTTTGTTTATGATGGAATGTAAACCTTCAGTGATGTCCTGTACTGTCAGGATGGTGTTATGTTGATGTGCATATAATTCATCTAGTATATCGCTGGACAATTTTCGTTGAAGGACTACTTTGATCATCCATTCACTAGTAGTTATATCAACCTTAAGACTGAATGTTCTTAGTAGTGACTCAAACTCCATGCTGAAGGATTGTAATGAGTCAGCAGTCTGATCAGGTTGAGGTAAGTCCAACAATTGTAGTACTAGATGTATGACAGTTTTCTCATTGCCAGCATTATCCATACTAGCTAGTTGGTGAAGCCTTGTGGGGCTTGTACTTGGGCTGCTCATAATACTGAACAAACACTAATGGTAGCCTAGGGTAAATTCTGAACTCACTAGGCAATAATCCTACCTCTACTAGAGGTTAGCACTTAAAATTAATACACATTATATATATATACAATCATACACACTAATGATTTGAGTGATAAACCAGTGTCACTGGAAGTACCTTTAGGTTAGCTCCTCTATATCACCCTAGGATGGTAGAGACACTAATTAATCACTCAAAGGTGTAATGATCATAAGTAAATTATTATATATACAACTCAACTTGAGTTGATAAAAATTACACCCAAAATAGGGTCTGCACCATTCATTAATGGTGTTAGGTTATTCAATATAGTACAACTGACTATGGTAATAATGGGACTAGGATGAACGATAATAGTTCAACTAGTCAATAGTTTTATCCTACCCTGTTGTGGGTTGGCAATTAGTAAATATTATACTGTGATCACTAGTGCAATATATATTAAATAATTCTCTATTTGGAGAAATAATATACACAATTATTGATAATAGCCTCTTAATTAGCCTCTATGAAACTTCTAATATTATCTAGAAGTATTAAATATTATTAGTGACCTCGCGAAATAAAGTCCACAAAATTCGTGGATAATCTCTCGCGAAATGTAACACCACGAAATCCGTGAACAATCTTGCGAAGACACAGTCACTAATTTGGTTGGCTTCAATATTAGCGCTGTCATTTCACAGAATAACACGCCACCAAATCTGTGGGTGTGCATGAAACCGCTGACGTAGCTGAACTGAACTGAGCGGGGCTCGTGAACTCGCACGAGTCAACGCCACCGTCATTGACTGCTGGCTTTGTTTAAATAACACTGCACTAGTATTTAATGAATCCACTGGTTAACTGGTTCATCCGGTACTAAGATGACCAAATGTGGGTTCAAAGAATCAAATAATCCGTCATCCGGTTCGAAGATGACCAAATAATGTGGGAACCGACCTGTGAGATTTATATTTATTTAATTTATATGAATATATATAGAATTTATATTTACGTTAATTTATATACTTCGATAGCAATTTGTATAATGATAAGTGGACTGTATTTCTGCAATAATCTCAATCTCACAAATCGATCCTCTACACATTAGGGGGGGTTTATATTTATATATATGCAGCCAATCAAACTACAGTATTAACTACATACATTGAAGAGGTTCCTTATCTTATAGTACAGCAGGTTAGTCCACCAGGTATAACTAGGGTGTAGACACCAAATTATCCTCTTTGAGGTAGCTTCCATCACCCAGTAACTGGTGCACAAAGTCTTGCTTCCTCGTCTTGACCTGTCAAAAGGGCGCTAGCTGTAAAGCCAGATTCTATATATGACAAGCTATATCAGAGAAAACACTATACATGGAACAATAAAGACCTGGCTTAATTACCTTTAGTTTGAGGCTATGTCGTGCTCTAACCGGGCCACCCTATATAATGACATTAATGGCCATAAATGAAAGATACTGGGTTTCGGAAAGAACACTTAACTTGATTTGTTGACAGCGTGTTGAAAATGGTACACCCTTGGTTTCCATAACACTACGTCCAAGTAAAATTAACAGGAGCCGCATTTGCTCCCGTGAGCCTCTGGTCTAGTATAAACAACAATGGCTGCCCTCCTTCCTCCCTGACGCCTGGCTTACATTGTCCAGATTTCAGAAAGTGATAGAAGGGTCACATTTACTCTACTTTAATATTGATAATTAAGTTAATTTATATGAGATGTTTTTATGATGGTAAAGTCTAAAGACTAATGTATTTAAGAATAATTCCCACCATAATAGGTGGTGATTTATAATATTATGTGGTGATGATATCCCGTTTTCTTTAGACGGTAATTCCACTACAAGTTACGTTTTCTATGGGTTAACTTGTTGGTAATACAGCAGCAATTATTATCTGCATGATTATTAAATGGTGTCAGATTTTCCGACACTCTCCTCCTTCGTCCTGTCTCTCTGCAGGAATATTTTTTTGTATCCCTCCATATGCTGCAGACGACTCTTCCTTTCGAGAATGTCCTCCTTCGTGGTTTCGTTTGTAAACACCACCTTTACAAGTCGGTTTCTGTCCTTGTTGTACCAGCCCAACCTGAAAACCTTCTCTATGTTATGTACAGCCCCTTCCATCTGTATCCCCTTCAGTAGCCCATGTACTGCCTCTCTATCCTTGCCATTCCATTCTTGCCTGTTGGATCCTTCCTGTTCTTTGATGCCTACAACTACCACTGATCTTTTCCTCTCCAGAAGTTGAGTGGTGCACCTTGCTGCTTCCTGTGACGTAGCTGGAGTATGTGTATGTGTGTGTGTGTGTGTGTGTGTTTTATCCATATATTTACTATATGTATCTGCAGAATCGAGTTATTAGCTCTTGGACCCCGCCTATCAAATAAATGTATTTATCCTCTTTTATATCTACTACATCTATTTCTTTCTAACTAACACACACACAAACACACACACACACACACATACACACACACACACACACACAAACTGGAGGCCTAGCGTCTAAATGGAGAGAGTTCGATGGTTATAATCCTAATGGTCCCCGATCGAATCCCGGTTGATGCAATAGCAAATCGAAAGATATTCTTTAACCTGATTCGACTGTTCACCTAGCACAAATGTATCCATCAATGTATCCATCTATCTATCTACTTATATCTGTTAATCCATCAATCTATCTTCCCATTAAACCAACCTTTTATCATTATATACATCTATCTATCCATGTATCCGTCCACAAACTCATATTTCTATCCATCCATCTAGTCATCTGTCTTTCCGTCCATCAACTCATCTATGCATCCGTCTATCCGTCAACATATATATTTAGCAATCAATGCATCCATCCATCGATCTACCTATATAAATTTTTCATTAATCTATCCATTTATCATAACCATCTCTCAACACCCTCCCCACTCCCTCTCCTATTTTACTATCAAACTCCCTCCTCTCGTTCTTGCACCTTCTCCTTCCCTTTTTCCTCCCTCTCATAAACCTGCTCATCCTCCATCCTTCAGCCCTTCCCACTCCCGCCCCTATCCCATCCCGCCCTTCCCATCGTCTTCCCTCTCGCCGCAGATCCATCCCTTCGTTCTCATTCCTTCCGCTGCTTCTCACTCTCGCCCTTCCCTCTGTTTTTCCTCCCTCCCGTTGCTAGTCCTTTAGTCCGTTGAGCCTCTGCATCACTCTCTTGAACCTGTGCATTACTCTCTTGAGCCTCTGCATCACTCTCTTAAGCCTCTGCATCTCTCTCTTGAGCCTCTGCATCACTCTCTTAAGCCTCTGCATCTCTCTCTTCAGCCTCTGCATCACTCTCTTTAGCCTCTGCATCCCTCTCTGGAGCCTCAGCATCTCTCTCTTGACCCTCTGCAACACTCTCTAGAGCCTCTGCATCACTCTCATAAGCCTCTGCTTCCATCTCTTGATCCTCTGCATCACTCTCTTGAGCCTCTGCATCACTCTCTTGATCAGCTGCATCACTCTCTTGAGCCTCTGCATCACTCTCTTCACCCTCTGCATCACTCTCCTGAGCCTCTGCATCACTCTCTTAAGCCTCTGCATCTCTCTCTTCAGCCTCTGCATCACTCTCTTTAGCCTCTGCATCCCTCTCTGGAGCCTCAGCATCCCTCTCTTGAGCCTCTGCATCACTCTCTTGAGCCTCTGCATCATTCTCTAGAGCCTCTGCATCACTTTCATAAGCCTCTGCTTCCCTCTCTTGATCCTCTGCATCACTCTCTTGAGCCTCTGCTTCACTCTCTTGATCCTCTGCATCATTCTCTTGAGCCTCTGCATCCCTCTCTTAAGCCTCTACATCATTCTCATGAGCATCTGCATTACTCTCTTGAGCCTCTGCATCACTCTCTTAAGCCTCTGCATCTCTCTCTTCAGCCTCAACATCACTCTCTTTAGCCTCTGCATCCCTCTCTGGAGCCTCAGCATCCCTCTCTTGAGCATCTGCAGCACTCTCTTGAGCCTCTGCATCATTCTCTTGAGCCTCTGCATCCCTCACTTAAGCCTTTGCATCACTCTCTTCAACCTCTTCATCACTCTCTTAAGCCTCTGCATCACTCTCTTGAACTTCTGCATCACTCTCTTGAGCCTCTACATCACTCACTTGAGCCTCTGCATCACTCTCTTGAGCCTCTGCATAACTCTCTTGGGTCTCTGCATCCCTCTCTAGAGCTTCTGCATCCCTCTCTTGAGCCTCTGCAACACTCTCTTCAGCCTCTGCATCTCTCTCTTAAGCCTCTGAATCCCTCTCTTGAGCCGCTGAATCCCTCTCTTGAGCCTCTGCATCACTCTCTCGAGCCTATGCATCACTCTCTTCATACTCTGCATCCCTCTCTTGAGCCTCTGCATCACTCTATTGGGCCTCTGCATCACTTTCTTAAGCCTCAGCATCCCTTTCTTGAGCCTCGGCATCCCTCTCTTGAACTCCTGCATCTTCTCATGAGCCTCTGCATCCCTCTCTTGAGCCTTTGCATCACTCTCTTAAGCCTCTGCATCCCTCTCTTGAGCCTTTGCATCACTCTTGTAAGCCTCTGCATCACTCTCTTGAGCCTCTGCATAACTCTCCTGAGTCTCTGCATCACTCTCTTGAGCCTTTGCATCCCTCTCATGAACTCCTGCATCAGTCTCATGAGCCTCTGCATCCCTCTCTTGAGCCTTTGCATCACTCTCTTAAGCCTCTGCATCCCTCTCTTGAGCCCCTGCATCCCTCTCTTGAGCCACTGCATCGCTCTCTTGAGCCTCTGCATCCCTCTCTTAAGCCTCTACACCATTCTCTTAAGCCTTTGCATCCCTCTCTTAAGCCTCTGCATCACTCTCTTGAGCCTCTGCATCACTTCCTTGAGCCTCTGCATCACTCTCTTGAGCCTCTGCATCACTCTCTTGAGCCTCTGCATCCCTCTCATAAGCCTCTGCAACACTCTCGTCAGCCTCTACATCTCTCTCTTGATCCTCTGCATCACTCTCTTGAGCCTCTGCATCATTCTCTTGTGCCTCTGCATCCCTCTTTTAAGCCTCTACATCATTTTCATGAGCATCTGCATTACTCTCTTGAGCCTTTGCATCACTCTCTTAAGCCTCTGCATCTCTCTCTACAGCCTCGGCATCACTCTCTTTAGCCTTTGCATCCCTCTCTGGAGCCTCAGCATCCCTCTCTTGAGCATCTGCAGCTCTCTCTTGAGCCTCTGCATCATTCTCTTGAGCCTCTGCATCCCTCTCTTAAGCCTCTGCATCACTCTCTTGAGCCTCTGCATCCTTCTCTTCAGCCTTTGCATCACTCGCAAGAGCCTCTGCAACCCTCTCTTGAGCCTCTGCATCCCTCTCTTGAGCCCCTGCATCCCTCTCTTGAGCCTCTGCAACACTCTCTTCAGCCTCTGCATCTCTCTCTTAAGCTTCTGAATCCCTCTCTTGAGCCTCTGAATCCCTCTCTTGAGCCTCTGCATCACTCTCGTAAGCCTCTGCATCACTCTCTTGAGCCTCTGCATAACTCTCTTGAGTCTCTGCATCACTCTCTTGAGCCTCTGCATCCCTCTCTTGAACTCCTGCATCCCTCTCATGAGCCTCTGCTTCCCTCTCTTGAGCCTTTGCCTCACTCTCTTAAGCCTCTGCATCCCTCTCTTGAGCCCCTGCATCCCTCTCTTGAGCCACTGCATCGCTCTCTTGAGCCTCTGCATCCCTCTCTTAAGCCTCTACACCACTCTCTTCAGCCTCTGCATCACTCTCTTTAGCCTCTGCATCCCTCTCTGGAGCCTCAGCATCCCTCTCTTGAGCCTCTGCATCACTCTCTTGAGCCTCTGCATCACTCTCTAGAGCCTCTGCATCACTCTCATAAGCCTCTGCTTCCATCTCTAGATCTTCTGCATCCCTCTCTTGAGCATCTGCATCACTCTCTTGAGCCCCTGCATCCCTCTCTTGAGCATCTGCATCACTCTCTTGGGCCCCTGCATCCCTCTCTTGAGCCTCTGCATCACTCTCTTGAGCCTCTTCATCACCCTCTTAAGCCTCTGCATCCCTATTTTGAGCCTCTGCATCACTTTCTTAAGCCTCAGCATCCCTTTCTTGAGCCTCGGCATCCCTCTCTTGAACTCCTGCATCTTCTCATGAGCCTCTGCATCCCTCTCTTGAGCCTTTGCATCACTCTCTTAAGCCTCTGCATCCCTCTCTTGAGCCTTTGCATCACTCTTGTAAGCCTCTGCATCACTCTCTTGAGCCTCTGCATAACTCTCCTGAGTCTCTGCATCACTCTCTTGAGCCTTTGCATCCCTCTCTTGAACTCCTGCATCAGTCTCATGAGCCTCTGCATCCCTCTCTTGAGCCTTTGCATCACTCTCTTAAGCCTCTGCATCCCTCTCTTGAGCCCCTGCATCCCTCTCTTGAGCCACTGCATCGCTCTCTTGAGCCTCTGCATCCCTCTCTTAAGCTTCTACACCATTCTCTTAAGCCTTTGCATCCCTCTCTTAAGCCTCTGCATCACTCTCTTGAGCCTCTGCATCACTTCCTTGAGCCTCTGCATCACTCTCTTGAGCCTCTGCATCACTCTCTTGAGCCTCTGCATCCCTCTCATAAGCCTCTGCAACACTCTCGTCAGCCTCTACATCTCTCTCTTGATCCTCTGCATCACTCTCTTGAGCCTCTGCATCATTCTCTTGTGCTTCTGCATCCCTCTTTTAAGCCTCTACATCATTTTCATGAGCATCTGCATTACTCTCTTGAGCCTTTGCATCACTCTCTTAAGCCTCTGCATCTCTCTCTACAGCCTCGGCATCACTCTCTTTAGCCTTTGCATCCCTCTCTGGAGCCTCAGCATCCCTCTCTTGAGCATCTGCAGCTCTCTCTTGAGCCTCTGCATCATTCTCTTGAGCCTCTGCATCCCTCTCTTAAGCCTCTGCATCACTCTCTTGAGCCTCTGCATCCTTCTCTTCAGCCTTTGCATCACTCGCAAGAGCCTCTGCAACCCTCTCTTGAGCCTCTGCATCCCTCTCTTGAGCCCCTGCATCCCTCTCTTGAGCCTCTGCAACACTCTCTTCAGCCTCTGCATCTCTCTCTTAAGCTTCTGAATCCCTCTCTTGAGCCTCTGAATCCCTCTCTTGAGCCTCTGCATCACTCTCGTAAGCCTCTGCATCACTCTCTTGAGCCTCTGCATAACTCTCTTGAGTCTCTGCATCACTCTCTTGAGCCTCTGCATCCCTCTCTTGAACTCCTGCATCCCTCTCATGAGCCTCTGCTTCCCTCTCTTGAGCCTTTGCCTCACTCTCTTAAGCCTCTGCATCCCTCTCTTGAGCCCCTGCATCCCTCTCTTGAGCCACTGCATCGCTCTCTTGAGCCTCTGCATCCCTCTCTTAAGCCTCTACAACACTCTCTTCAGCCTCTGCATCACTCTCTTTTGCCTCTCCATCCCTCTCTGGAGCCTCAGCATCCCTCTCTTGAGCCTCTGCATCACTCTCTTGAGCCTCTGCATCACTCTCTAGAGCCTCTGCATCACTCTCATAAGCCTCTGCTTCCATCTCTAGATCTTCTGCATCCCTCTCTTGAGCATCTGCATCACTCTCTTGGGCCCCTGCATCCCTCTCTTGAGCATCTGCATCACTCTCTTGGGCCCCTGCATCCCTCTCTTGAGCCTCTGCATCACTCTCTTGAGCCTCTGCATCACTCTCTTTAGCCTCTGCATCCCTCTCATAAGCCTCTGCAACACTCTCGTCAGCCTCTGCATCTCTCGCTTGATCCTCTGCATCACTCTCTTGAGCCTCTGCATCATTCTCTTGAGCCTCTGCATCCCTCTCTTAAGCCTCTACATCATTCTCAATAACATCTGCATTACTCGCTTGAGCCTCTGCATCACTCTCTTAAGACTCTGCATCTCTCTCCTGAGCCTCTGCATCCTTCTCTTGAGCCCCTGCATCCCTCTCTTGTGCCTCTGCATCCCTCTCTTGAGCCTCTGCATCCTTCTCTTGAGCCCCTGCATCCCTCTCTTGAGCCTCTGCATCCCTCTCTTGAGCCTCTGCATCCCTCACTTAAGCCTCTGCATCACTCTCTTCAACCTCTTCATCACTCTCTTGAGCCTCTGCATCCCCTCTCTTAAGCCTCTGCATCACTCTCTTAAGCCTCTGCATCACTCTCTTGAGCTTCTGCATCACTCTCTTGAGCCTCTACATCCCTCACTTGAGCCTCTGCATCACTCTCTTGAGCCTCTGCATAACTCTCTTGGGTCTCTTCATCCCTCTCTAGAGCTTCTGCATCCCTCTCTTGAGACTCTGCAACACTCGCTTCAGCCTCTGCATCTCTCTCTTAAGCTTCTGAATCTCTCTCTTGAGCATCTGAATCCCTCTCTTGAGCCTCTGCATCACTCTCGTAAGCCTCTGCATCACTCTCTTGAGCCTCTGCATAACTCTCTTGAGTCTCTGCATCACTCTCTTGAGCCTCTGCATCCCTCTCTTGAACTCCTGCATCCCTCTCATGAGCCTCTGCATCCCTCTCTTGAGCCTTTGCATCACTCTCTTAAGCCTCTGCATCCCTCTCTGGAGCCTCAGCATTCCTCTCTTGAGCCTCTGCATCACTCTCTTGAGCCTCTGCATCACTCTCTTGATCCTCTGCATCACTCTCTTGAGCCTCTGCATCACTCTCTTCAGCCTCTGCATCACTCTCCTGAGCCTCTGCATCACTCTCTTAAGCCTCTGCATCTCTATCATCAGCCTCTGCATCACTCTCTTTAGCCTCTGCATCCCTCTCTGGAGCCTCAGCATCCCTCTCATGAGCCTCTGCATCACTCTCTTGAGCCTCTGCATCACTCTCTAGAGCCTCTGCATCACTCTCAAAAGCCTCTGCTTCCCTCTCTTGATCCTCTGTATCACTCTCTAGAGCCTCTGCATCAATCTCTTGATCCTCTGCATCACTCTTGATCCTCTGCATCAATCTCTTCAGCCTCTGCACAACTCTCCTCAGCCTCTGCATCACTCTCCTGAGCCTCTGCATCACTCTCTTAAGCCTCTGCATCCCTATTTTGATCCTCTGCATCACTCTCTTGAGCCTCTGCATCATTCTCTAGAGCCTCTGCATCCCTCTCTTAAGCCTCTACATCACTCTTTTGAGCCTCTGCATCCCTCTCTTAAGCCTCTACATCGCTCTCTGGAGCCTCTGCATCTCTCTCTGGAGCCTCAGCATCCCTCTCTTGAGCCTCTGCAGCACTCTCTTGAGCCTTTTCAACATTCTCCTGAGCCTCTGCATCCCTCTCCTAAGCCTCTACATCACTCTCTTGAGCCTCTGAATCACTCTCTTGAACTCCTGCAACCCTCACATGAGCCTCTGCATCCCTCTCTTGAGCCTTTGCATCACTCTCTTAAGCCTCTGCATCCCTTTCTTTAGCCTCTGCATCACTCTCAAGAAACTCTGCATCCCTCCTTTGTGCCTCTGCATCCCTCACCTGAGCCTCTGCATCCCTCTCTTGGGCCTCTGCATCCCTCTCTTAAGCCTCCGCATCACTCTCTTAAGCCTAAGCATCACTCTCGTAAGCCTCTGAATCACTCTCTTGAGACTCTGCATCACTCTCCTGAGCCCATGCATTCCTCTGTTGAGCCTCTGATCCCTTCTCTCAGAGTGATGCAGAGGCTCTCCTGAGCCTCTGCATCACTCTCTTGAGCCTCTGCATCATTCTCTTGATCCTCTGCATCCCTCTCTTGAACTCCTGCATCCCTCTCATGAGCCCCTGCATCCCTCTCTTGAGCCACTGCATCGCTCTCTTGAGCCTCTGTATCCCTCTCTTAAGCCTCTACACCATTCTCTTAAGCCTCTGCATCACTCTCGCAAGCCTCTGCATCATTCTCTTGAGCCTCTGCATCCCTCTCCTGAGCCTCTCCATCACTCTCTTCGGCCTCTGCATCCCTCTCTTGAGCCTCTGCATCATTCTCTTAGGCCTCTGCATCATTCTCTTGAGCCTCTGCATCATTCTCTTAAGCCTCTACATCCCTCTTTTGAGGCTCTGCATCACTCTCTTGAGCCTCGGCATCCCTCTCATCAGTCTCTGCATCAATCTCTTGAGCCTCTGCATTACTCTCTTAAGCCTCTGCTTGACTCTCTTGAGCCTCTGCATCACTTTCTTGAGCCTCTGCATCACTCTCTTGAGCCTCTGCATCACTCTCTTGAGCCTCTGCATCCCTCTCATAAGCCTCTGCAACACTCTCGTCAGCCTCTGCATCAATCTCTTAAGCCTCTGTATCCCTCTCTTGATCCTCTGCATCACTCTCGTGAGCCTCTGCATCACTCTCTTAAGCCTCTGCATCATTCTCTTGAGCCTCTGCATCCCTCTCTTAAGCCTCTACATCATTCTCTTGAGCATCTGCATTACTCTCTTGAGTCTCTGCATCACTCTCTTAAGCCTCTGCATCTCTCTCTTCAGCCTCGGCATCACTCTCTTAAGCCTCTGCATCCCTCTCTGGAGCCTCAGCATCCCTCTCTTGAGCATCTGCAGCACTCTCTTGAGCCTCTGCATTATTCTCTTGAGCCTCTGCATCCATCTCTTAAGCCTCTGTATCACTCGCTTAAGCCTCTGCATCTTTCTCTTGAGGCTCAGCATCTCTCTCAAGAGCCTCTGCATCCCTCTCTTGAGCCTCTGCATCCCTCTCTTGAGCCCCTGCATCCCTCTCTTGAGCATCTGCATCCCTCTCTTGAGCCTCTGCATTCCTCACTTAAGCCTCTGCATCACTCTCTTCAACCTCTTCATCACTCTCTTGAGCCTCTTCATCCCCTCTCTTAAGCCTCTGCATCACTCTCTTAAGCCTCTGCATCACTCTCTTGAGCTTCTGCATCACTCTCTTGAGCCTCTACATCCCTCACTTGAGCCTCTGCATCACTCTCTTGAGCCTCTGCATAACTCTCTTGGGTATCTGCATCCCTCTCTAGAGCTTCTGCATCCCTCTCTTGAGCCTCTCCAACACTCTCTTCAGCCTCTGCATCTCTCTCTTAAGCCTCTGAACCCCTCTCTTGAGCCTCTGAATCCCTCTCTTGAGCCTCTGCATCACTCTCTCGAGCCTATGCATCACTCTCTTCATCCTCTGCATCCCTCTCTTGAGCATCTGCATCACTCTCTTGGGCCCCTGCATCCCTCTCTTGAGCCTCTGCGTCACTCTCATGAGCCTTTTCATCACTCTCTTAAGCCTCTGCAACCCTATTTTGAGCCTCTGCATCACTTTCTTAAGCATCAGCATCCCTTTCTTCAGCCTCGGCATCCCTCTCGTGAACTCCTGCATCTTCTCATGGGCCTCTGCATCCCTCTCTTGATCCTTTGCATCACTCTCGTAAGCCTCTGCATCACTCTCTTGAGCCTCTGCATAACTCTCTTGAGTCTCTGCATCACTCTCTTGAGCCTCTGCGTCTCTCTCTTGAACTCCTGCATCCCTCTCATGAGCCTCTGCATCCCTCTCTTGAGGCTTTGCATCACTCTCTTAAGCCTCTGCATCCCTCTCTTGATCCCCTGCATCCCTCTCTTGAGCCACTGCATCGCTCTCTTGAGCCTCTGGATCCCTCTCTTAAGCCTCTACACCACTCTCTTAAGCCTCTGCACCACTCTCTTAAGCCTCTGAATCCCTCTCTTGAGCCTCTGAATCCCTCTCTTGATCCTCAGCATCACTCTCTCCATCCTCTGCATCACTCTCTTGATCATCTTCATCACTCTCTTGAGCCTCTGCATCACTCTCCTAAGCTTCTGCATCACTCTCTTGAGCCTCTGCATCCCTCTCTTGAGCCTATGCATCACTCTCTTAAGCCTCTGCATCCCTCTCATGAGCCTCTGCATCACTCTGAGGAGCCTCTGCATCACTCTCTTGTGCCTCTGCATCCCTCACTTGAGCCTCTGCATCCCACTTTTGAGCCTTATGCATCCCTCTCTTGAGCCTCTGCATCCCTCTCATGAGCCTCTGCATCCCTCTCTTGAGGCTTTGCATCACTCTCTTAAGCCTCTGCATCCCTCTCTTGATCCCCTGCATCCCTCTCTTGAGCCACTGCATCGCTCTCTTGAGCCTCTGCATCCCTCTCTTAAGCCTCTACACCACTCTCTTAAGCCTCTGCATCACTCTCGTAAGCCTCTGCATAATTCTTTTGAGCCTCTGCATCCCTCTCCTGAGTCTCTGCATCACTCTCTTAATTCTCTACATCCCTCTTTTGAGCCTCTGCATCACTCTCTTGAGGCTCGGCATCCCGCTCATAAGTCTCTGCATCACTCTCTTGATCCTCTGCATCACACTCTTAAGCCTCTGAATCCCGCTCTTAAGCCTCTGCATCACGCTCTTGAGAGACTGCATCACTTTCTTGAGCCTCTGCATCACTCTCTTGAGCCTCTGCATTACTCTCTTGAGCCTATGCATCCCTCTCATAAGCCTCTGCAACACTCTCATCAGCCTCTGCATCACTCTCTTAAGCCTCTGCATCCCTCTCTTGATCCTCTGCATCACACTCGTAAGCCTCCGCATCACTCTCTTGAGCCTCTGCATAACTCTTTTTAGCCTCTGCATCACTTTCTTGTGCCTCTGCATCCTTCTCTTGAGCCTCTGCAACACTCTCTTCAGCCTCTGCATCACTCTCTTCGGCCTCTACACCACTATCTTAAGCTTGTGCTTCCCTCTCTTGATCCTCTGCGTCACTCTCTTAATCCTCTGCATCACTCTCTTGAGCCTCTGCATCACTCTCTTAAGCCTCTGTATCCCTCTCTTGAGCCTTTGCATCACTCTCGTAAGCCTCTGCATTACTCTCTTGAACCTCTGCATAACTCTCTTGAGTCTCTGCATCACTCTCTTGAGCGTCTGCATCCCTCTCTTGAGCCTCTGCAATACCCTTTTCAGCCTCTGCACCACTCTCTTAACCCTCTGAATCCCTCTCTTGAGCCTCTGAATCCCTCTCTTGATCCTCAGCATCACTCTCTCGATCCTCTGCATCACTCTCTTGATCATCTTCATCACTCTCTTGAGCCTCTGCATCACTCTCCTAAGCCTCTGCATCACTCTCTTGAGCCTCTGCATCCCTCTCTTGAGCCTATGCATCACTCTCTTAAGCTTCTGCATCCCTCTTTTGAGCCTTTTGCATCCCTCTCTTGAGCCTCTGCATCCCTCTCTTGAGCCTCTGCATCACTCTCCTAATCCTCTGCATCACTCTCTTTAGCCTCTGCATCCCTCTCTTGAGCCTTTGCATCACTCTCTTAAGCCTTTGCATCCCTCTCATGAGCCTCTGCATCACTCTCAGGAGCCTCTGCATCACTTTCTTGTGCCTCTGCATCCCTCACTTGAGCCTCTGCATCCCTCTTTTGAGCCTCTGCATCCCTCTCTCGAGCCTCTGCATCCCTCTCTTAAGCCTCTGCATCACTCTCTTGAGCCTCTGCATCCCTCTCTTGAGCCTATGCATCACTCTCTTAAGCCTCTGCATCCCTCTCATGAGCCTCTGCATCACTCTGAGGAGCCTCTGCATCACTCTCTTGTGCCTCTGCATCCCTCACTTGAGCCTCTGCATCCCTCTTTTGAGCCTTTTGCATCCCTCTCTTGAGCCTCTGCATCCCTCTCTTGAGCCTCTGCATCACTCTCCTAAGCCTCTGCATCACTCTCTTTAGCCTCTGCATCCCTCTCTTGAGCCTTTGCATCACTCTCTTAAGCCTTTGCATCCCTCTCATGAGCCTCTGCATCACTCTCAGGAGCCTCTGCATCACTTTCTTGTGCCTCTGCATCCCTCACTTGAGCCTCTGCATCCCTCTTTTGAGCCTCTGCATCCCTCTCTTGAGCCTCTGCATCCCTCTCTTAAGCCTCTGCATTACTCTCTTAAGTCTCTGCATCACTCTCGTAAGCCTCTGAATCACTCTGTTCAGCCTCTGCATCCCTCTCATGAGCCTCTGCATCACTCTCAAGAGCCTCTGCATCCCTCTCTTGTGCCTCTGCATCCCTCACTTGAGCCTCTGTATCACTTTCTTGAACCTCTGCATCCCTCTTTTCAGCCTCTGCAACACCCTCTTCAGCCTCTGCATCACTCTCTTAAGCCTCTGAATCCCTCTCTTGAGCGTCTGAATCCCTCTCTTGAGGGATTCAGAGAGAGTAATGCAGAGGCTTAAGAGAGGGATGCATAGGGTCAAGAGAGTGACGCAGAGGCTTAAGAGAGGAATGCAGAGGCTGAAGAGAATGATACAGAAGCTTAAGAGAGTGATGCAGAGGCTGAAGAGAATGATGCAGAGGCTTAAGAGAGGGATGAAGAGACTCAAGAGAGTGATGCAGAGGCTCAAGACAGGGGATGCAGAGGCTTAAGAGTGGGATGCAGAGACTCAAAAGAGTGATGCAGAGGCTCAAGAGAGGGATGCAGAGGCTTAAGAGAGTTATGCAAAGGCTCAAGAGATTGATGCAGAGGCTCATGAGAGGGATGCTGAGACTCAAGTGAGGGATGGAGAGGCTTAGGAGAATGATGCAGAGGCTAAAGAGAGGGATGCAGAGGCTCAAGAGAGTGATGTAGATGCGCAAGGGAGTGATGCAGAGGCTCAAGAGTGTGATGCAAAGGCTCAACAGAGGGATGCAGAGGCTCAAGAGAGTGATGCAGAGGCTCAAGAGAGTGATGCAGAGGCTAAAAAGAGTGATGCAGAGGATTAAGAGTATGATGCAGAGCCTTAAGAGAGGAATGCAGAGGCTCAAGAGAGTGATGCAGAGGCTCAAGCGAGGGATGCAGAGGCTGAAGAGAGTGATGCAGATGCTTAAGACAATGATGCAGAGGCTCAAGCGAGGGATGCAGAGGCTGAAGAGAGTGATGCAGAGGCTTAGAGTGATGCAGAGGCTTAAGAGAGGGATGCAGAAGCTCAAGAGAGTGATGCAGAGGGTGAAGAGAGAGATGCAGAGGCTAAGGAGAGTGATGCAGAGACTCATAACAGGGATGCAGAGGCTCAAGAGAGTGATGCAGAGGCTCAAAAGAGGGATGCAGAGGCTTAAGAGAGTGACGCAGAGGCTGAAAATAGTGTTGCAGAGGCTCAAGAGAGGGATGTAGAGGCTCAAGAGAGTGATTCTGAGGCTCAAGAGAGTGATGCAGAGACTCAAGAGAGTTATGCAGAGGCTCATGAGAGTGATGCAGAGGCTTACGAGAGTGATGCAGAGGCTCAAGAGAGGGATGCAGAGGATGAAGAGAGTGATGCAGAGGCTTGAGAGAGTGATGCAGAGGCTGAAGAAAGGGATTCAGAGGCACCAGAGAGGGATGCAGAGGCTTAAGAGAATGATGCAGAGTCTGAAGAGAGTGTTGCAGAGGCTCAAGAGTGGGATACAGAGGCTCAAGAGAGTGATGCAGAGACTCAAGAGAGTTGTGCAGAGGCTCAAGAGAGTGATGAAGAGGCATAAGAGGGTGATGCAATGGCTCAAGAGAGTGATGCAGAGGCTCAAAAGAGGGATGCAGGGGCCCAAGAGAGTGATGCAGATGCTCAAGAGAGGGATGCAGAGGATGCAGAGAGTGATGCAGAGGCTCGAGAGAGTGATGCAGAGGCTCAAGAGAGGGATTCAGAGGCTCAAGAGAGGGATGCAGAGGCTTGAGAGAGTGATGCAGAGTCTGAAGAGATTGTTGCAGAGGCTTAAGAGAGGGATGCAGAGGCTCAAGAGAGTGATGCAGAGACTCAACAGAGTTATGCAGAGGCTCAAGAGAGTGATGCAGAGGCTTACAAGAGGGATGCAGAGGCTCAAGAGAGGGATGTAGAGGCTATGGGAGTGATGCAAAAGCTCAAGAGAGTGATGCAGAGGCTTAAGAGAGAGGTGTAGAGGCTTAATAAGAGAGGGGATGCAGAGGCTGAAGAGAGTGATGCAGAGGCTGAAGAGAGTGATGCAGAGGCATAAGAGAGGGATGCAGAGGCTCAAGAGAGGGATGCAGAGGCTCAAGAGAGGGATGCAGGGGCTCAAGAGAGGGATGCAGAGGCTCAAGAGAGGGATGCAGAGACTCTTGAGAGTGATGCATAGGCTCAAGAGAGGGATGCAGAGGCTTAAGAGAGTGATGCCAAGGCTCAATAGAGGGATGCAGAGGCTCATGAGAGGGATGCAGGAGTTCAAGAGAGGGATGCAGAGGCTCAAGAGAGTGATGCAGAGGCTTAAGAGAGGGATGCAGAGGCTCAAGAGAGTGATGCAGAGGCTTAAGGGAGGAATGCAGAGGCTCAAGAGAATGATGCAGAGGCTCAAGATTGTGCTGCTGAGGCTCAAGAGAACGATGCTGAGGCTCCAGAGAGGGATGCAGAGGCTCAAGAGAGTGATGCAGAGGCTGAAGAGAGAGATGCAAATGCTTAAGAGAGTGATGCAAAGGCTCAAGAGAGTAATGCAGAGGCTCAAGAGAATGATGCAGAGGCTCAAGAGAGTGATGCAGAGGATTAAATGAGGGATGCAGAGGCTTAAGAGAGTGATGCAGAGACTCAAGAGAGTGATGCAAAGGCTCAAAAGAGTGATGTAGAGCCTCAAGAGAGAAAGGCAGAGGCTTAAGAGAGTGATGCAGAGGCTTAAGAGAGTGATGCAGAGGCTTACGAGAGGGATGCAGAGGCTCAAGAGAGTGATGCAGAGGCTTAAGAGAGGAATGCAGAGGCTCAAGAGAATGATGCAGAGGCTCAAGAGAGTGATGCAGAGGCTCAAGAGAGGGATGCTGAGGCTCCAGAGAGGGATGTAGAGGCTCAAGCGAGTGATGCAGAGGCTGAAGAGAGAGATGCAGAGGCTTAAGAGAGTGATGCAGAGGCTCAAGAGAGTAATGCAGAGGCTCAAGAGAATGGTGTAGAGGCTTAACAGAGGGATGCAGAGGCACAAGAGAATGATGCAGAGGCTTAAGAGAGTGATGCAGAGGATTAATAGAGGAATGCAAAGGCTTAAGAGAGTGATGCAGAGGCTCAAGAGAGTTATGCAGAGGCTCAAGAGAGTGATGTAAAGGATCAAGAGAGTGATTCAGAGGCTCAAGAGAGTGATGCAGAGGATCATGAGAGTGATGCAGAGGCTAAAAAGAGTGATGAAGAGGCTTAAGAGATTGATGCAGAAGCTTAAGTGAGGGATGCAGAGGCTCAAGAGAGTGATGCAGAGGCTCAAGAGAGTGATGCAGATGCTTAGGAGAATGATGCAGAGGCTCAAGAGAGTGATGCAGAGGCTGAAGAGAGTGATGCAGATACTCAAGAGAGGGATGCAGAGGATGAAGAGAGTGATGCAGAGGCAGGAAAGAGTGATACAGAGGCTCGAGAGAGTGTAGCAGAGGCTCAAGAGAGGGATTCAGAGGCTCTAGAGAGGGATGCAGAGGCTTAAAAGAGTGATGTAGAGTCTGAAGAGAGTGTTGCAGAGGCTCAAGAGAGTTATGCAAAGGCTCA
Organism: Procambarus clarkii; assembly: GCF_040958095.1. NCBI lineage: Eukaryota > Metazoa > Arthropoda > Malacostraca > Decapoda > Cambaridae > Procambarus > Procambarus clarkii. The sequence goes on along the minus strand of NC_091164.1, from coordinate 31,295,222 downwards.
AGAGAGTGATGCAGAGGCTTAAGAGAGTGAAGTAGAGGCTTAAGAGAGGGATGCAGAGGCTGAAGTGAGGGATGCAAAGGCTCAAGAGAGTGATTCAGAGGCTTAAGAGAGTGATGCAAAGGCTTAAGAGAGTGATGCAGAGGCTTAAGAGAGGCATGCAGAGGCTCAAGAGAGGGATGCAGAGGCTCAAGTGAGAGATGCAGAGGCACAAGAGAGGGATGCAGAGGCTGTTGAGAGTGACGCAGAGGCTCAACAGAATGATGCAGAGGCTTAAGCGAGTGATGCAAAGGCTCAGGAGATGGATGCAAAGGCTCATGAGAGGGATTCAGGAGTTCAAGAGAGTGATGCAGACGCTCAAGAAAGGGATGCAGAGGCTTAAGAAAGTGATGCAGAGGCTCAAAAAAGGGATGCAGAGGCTTAAGAGTGTGATGCAGAGGCTCAAGAGAGGGATGCAGAGGCTCAAGCAAGTGATGCAGAGGATCAAGAGAAGCAAGAAGAGACTTAAGAGAGTGATGCAGAAGCTGAAGAGAGTGATGTAGAGGATCAAGAGAGTGATGCAGAGGCTCGAGAGAGTGATGCAGAGGCTCAAAAGAGTTATTCAGAGGCTTAGGAGAGTGATGCAGAGGCCACAAGAGAGTGATACAGAGGCTGAAGAGAGTGTTGCAGAGGCTCAAGAGAGTGATGCAGAGGCTCAAGAGAGTGATGCAGATGCTCAAGAGAGGGATGCAGAGGCTTAAGAGAGTGATGCAGAGGCTGAAGAGAGTGTTGTAGAGGCTTAAGAGATGGATGCAGAGGCTCAAGAGAGGGATGCAAAGGATCAAGAGAGTGATGCAGAGGCTCGAGAGAGTGATGCAGAGCCTCAAAAGAGTTATTCGGAGGCTTAGGAGAGTGACGCAGAGGCCACAAGAGAGTGATGCAGAGGCTGAAGAGAGTGTTGCAGAGGCTCAAGAGAGTGATGCAGAGGCTCAAGAGAGTGATGCAGATGCTCAAGAGAGGGATGCAGAGGCTTAAGAGAGTGATGCAGAGGCTCAAAAGAGTGATGCAGAGGCTGAAGAGAGAGATGCAGAGGCTTTAGAGGGTGATGCAGAGGTTCAAGAGATTGATGCAGAGGTAGAAGAGAATGATGTAGAGGCTTAAGAGAGGGATGCAGAGGCTCTAGAAAATGATGCAGGGGCTCAAGAGAATGATCCAGAGGCTTAAGAGAGGGATGCAGAGGATCAGGAGAGTGATGCAAAGGTTTAAGAGAGGAATTCAGAGGCTGAAGAAAATGATGCAGAGGCTTAAGAGAGGGATGCAGAGGCAAAAGAGAATGATGCAGAGGCTTAAGAGAGGGATGCAGAGGCTGGAGAGAGTGATGCAGAGGCTCAATAGAGTGATGCAGAGGCTTAAGAGAGGGATGCAGAGGCTGAAGAGAATGATGCAGAGGCTTAAAAGAGTAATGCAGAGGCCCAGGAGAGTGATGCAGAGGCTCAAGAGAGTGATGCATAGGCTGAAGAGAATGATGCAGAGGCTTAAGAGAGGTATGAAGAGACTCAAAAGAGTGATGCAGAGGCTCAAGACAGGGGATGCAGAGGCTTAAGCGAGGGATGCAGAGACTCAAAATAGTGATGCAGAGGCTCAAGAGAGGGATGCAGAGGCTTAGGAGAGTGATGCAAAGGCTCAAGAGGGATCCAGAGGCTCATGGGAGGGATGCTGAGGCTAAAGTAAGGGATGGAGAGGTTTAGGAGAATGATCCAGTTGCTCAAGAGACGGATGCAAAAGCTCAAGAGAGTGATGCAGAGGCTAAAGAGAGTGATGCATAGGCTCAAGAGAGTGATGCAGAGGCTCAGGAGAGGGATGCAGAGGCTGAACAGAGTGATGCAGAGACTGAACAGAGTGATGCAGAGGCTCAAGAGAGTGATGCAGAGGCTAAAGAGAGTGATGCAGAGGCTTATGAGAGTGATGCAGACGATCAAGAGAGTGATGCAGAGGCTCAAGAGAGTGATGCAGAGGATCAAGAGAAGGAAGCTGAGGCTTAAGAGAGTGATGCAGAAGCTGAATTAAGAGAGTAATGCAGCGGCTCGAAAGAGTGATGCAGAGGCTAAAGAGAGTGATGCAGAGGCTTAAGAGAGGGATGCAGAGACTCAAGTGAGGGATGCAAACGCTAAAGAGAGTGATTCAGAGGCTTAAGAGAGTGATGCTGAGGCATAAGAGAGTGATGAAGAGGTTTAAGAGAGGGATGCAGAGGCTCAAGAGAGGGATGCAGAGGCTCAGGAGAGGGATGCAGGGGCTCAAGAGAGAGATGCAGAGGCTCAAGTGAGGGATGCAGAGGCACAAGAGAGGGATGCAGAGGCTGTTGAGAGTGACGCAGAGGCTCAAGAGAATGATGCAGAGGCTTAAGCGAGTGATGCAAAGGCTCATGAGAGGGATTCAGGAGTTCAAGAGACTGATGCAGACGCTCAAGAAAAGGATGCAAAGGCGTAAGAAAGTGATGCAGAGGCTCAAAAAAGGGATGCAGAGGCTTAAGAGGGTGATGCAGAGGCTCAAGAGAGTGATGCAGAGGCTCAAGAGAGGGATGCAGAGGCTCAAGCAAGTGATGCAGAGGATCAAGAGAGGGAAGAAGAGGCTTAAGAGAGTGATGCAGAAGCTGAAGAGAGTGATGCAGAGGATCAAGAGAGTGATGCAGAGGCTCGAGAGAGTGATGCAGAGGCTCAAAAGAGTTATTCAGAGGCTTAGGAGAGTGATGCAGAGGCCACAAGAGAGTGAAGCAGAGGCTGAAGAGAGTGTTGCAGAGACTCAAGAGAGGGATGTAGAGGGTCAAGTGAGTGATGCAGTGGCTAAAAAGAGTGTTGCAGAGGCTCAAGAGAGTGTTGCAGAGGCTTAAGAGATGGATGCAGAGGCTCAAGAGAGGGATGTAGAGGCTCAGGTGAGTGATGCAGTGGCTAAAAAGAGTGATGCAGAGGCTGAAGAGAGAGATGCAGAGGCTTTAGAGAGTGATGCATAGGTTCACGAGATTGATGCAGAGGCACAAGAGAATGATGTAGAGGCTTAAGAGAGGGATGCAGAGGCACTAGAAAATGATGCAGGGGCTCAAGAGAATGATGCAGAGGCTTAAGAGAGGGATGCAGAGGATCTGGAGAATGATGCAGAGGTTTAAGAGAGGAATGCAGAGGCTGAAGAAAATGATGCAGGGGTATAAGAGAGGGATGCAGAGGCAAAAGAGAATGATGCAGAGGCTTAAGAGAGGGATGCAGAGGTTGAAGAGAGTGTTGCAGAGGCTCAATAGAGTGATGCAGAGGCTTAAAAGAGTGATGCAGAGGCCCAGGAGAGTGATGCAGAGGCGTAAGAGAGTGATGGATAGGCTGAAGAGAATGATGCAGAGGCTTAAGAGAGGGATGCAGAGACTCAAAAGAGTGATGCAGACGCTCAAGAGAGGGATGCAAAGGCTTAGGAGAGTGATGCAAAGGCTCAAGAGAGGGATGCAGAGGCTCATGAGAGGGATGCTGAGGCACAAGTGAGGGATGGAGAGGCTTAGGAAAATGATGCAGAGGCTCAAGAGACGGATGCAGAAGCTCAAGAGTGTGATGCAGAGGCGGAAGAGAGTGATGCAGAGGCTCAAGAGAGTGATGCAGAGGCTAAAGAGAGTGATGCAGAGGCTTAAGAGAGTGATGCAAAGGTTTAAGAGAGGGATGCAGAGGCTCAAGAGAGTGATGCAAAGGCTCAAGAGAGTGATGCAGATGCATAGGAGAATGATGCAGAGGCTCAAGAGAAGGACGCAGAGGCTGAAGAGAGTGATGCAGAGGCTTAAGTGAGTGATGCAGAGGCTTAGGAGAGGGATGCAGAGGCTCAAGAGAGTGTTGCAGAGGCTTAAGAGAGGGATGCAGAGGCTCAAGAGAATGATGCAGAGACTCAAGAGAGTGATGCAGAGGCTCACGAGATGGATGCTGAGGCTCCAGAGAGGGATGCAGAGGCTCAATAGAGAGATGCAGAGGCTCAAGAGAATGATGTAGAGGCTTAAGAGAAGGATGCAGAGGCTCAAGAGAATGATGCAGAGGCTCAAGAGAGTGATGCAGAGGATAAAGAGAGGGATGCAGAGACTTAAGAGAGTGATGCAGATGCTCAAGAGAGTAATGCAGAGGCTCAAGAGAGTGATGTAGAGGCTCAAGAGAGTGATGCAGAGGCTCAAGAGAGTGATGCAGAGGATCATGAGAGTGATGCAGAGGCTCAAGAGAGTGATGAAGAGGATCAAGAGAGGGAATCAGAGGCTCAAGAGAGTGATGCAGAGGCCGAAGAGAGTGATGCAGAGGCTTAAGTGAGTGATGCAGAGGCGGAAGAGAGTGTTACAGAGGCTTAACAGAGTGATGCAGAGGCTCAATAGAGGGATGCAGAGGCTCAATTAAGAGAGTGACGCAGACGCTTAATAGACGGAGGCAGAGGCTCAAGAGAGTGATACAGAGGCTTAAGAGAGGGATGCAGAGGCTCAAGAGAATGATGCAGAGGCTCAAGAGAGTGCTGCAAAAGGCTCAAGAGAGGGATGCTGAAGCTCCAGAGAGGGATGCAGAGGCTCAAGAGAGTGATGCAGAGGCTCAAGAGAGAAAGGCAGAGGCTTAAGAGAGTGATGCAGAGGCTCAAGCGAGTGATGCAGAGGCTCAAGAGAATGATGTAGAGGCTTTAGAGATGGATGCAGAGTCTCAAGAGAATGATGCAAAGGCTCAAGAGAGTGATGCAGAAGATCAAGAGAGTGGTGCAGAGGCTCAAGAGAGTGATGCAGGCGATAAAGAGAGTGATGCAGAGGCTCAAGATAGTGCTGCAGAGGATCAAGAGAAGGAAGCAGAGGCTTAAGAGAGTGATGCAGAGGCTGAAGAGAGTTATACAGAGGCTCTAGAGAGTGATGCAGAGGCTTAAGAGAGTGATGCAGAGGCTTAAGAGAGGGATGCAGAGGCTCAAGAGAGGGATGCAGAGGCTCAAGAGAGTGATTCAGTGGCTTTTGAGAGTGATGCAGAGGATAAAGAGAGTGATGCAGAGGCTCGAGAGAGTTATGCAGAGGCCTCAAGAGAGGGATTCAGAGGCTTAAGAGAGGGATGCAGAGGCTCAAGAGAGGGATGCAGAGGCTCAAGAGAGTGATTCAGTGGCTTACGAGAGTGATGCAGAGGATAAAGAGAGTGATGCAGAGGCTCGAGAGAGTTATGCAGAGGCTCAAGAGAGTGATGCAGAGGCTCAAGAAAGAGATGCAAGGGCTCAAGAGAGTGATGCAGAGGCTCAAGAGAGTGGTTCAGAGGCTTAAGAGCGTGATGCAGAGGCTTAAGAGAGTGATGCAGAGGCTTAAGAGCGTGATGCAGAGGCTCAAGAGAGGGATGCAGAGGCTCAAGTGAGGGATGCAGAGGCACAAGAGAGGGATGCAGAGTCTCTTGAGAGTGATGCAGAGGCTCAACAGAGGGATGCAGAGGCTTACGAGAGTGATGCAAAGGCTCAAGAGAGGGATGCAGAGGCTCATGAGAGGGATGCAGGAGTTCAAGAGAGGGATGCAGAGGCTCAAGAGAGTGATTCAGACTCTTACGAGAGTGATGCAGAGGCTTAAGAGAGTGAGGTAGAGGCTAAGGAGAGGGATGCAGAGGCTCATGAGAGTGATGCAGAGGCTCAAGAAAGGGATGCAGGGGCTCAAGAGAGTGATGCAGAGGCTCAAGAGAGTGGTTCAGAGGCTTAAGAGCGTGATGCAGAGGCTTAAGAGCGTGATGCAGAGGCTTAAGAGAGGGATTGCAGAGGCTCAAGAGAGGGATGAAGAGGCTCAATTAAGAGAGGGATACAGGGGCTCAAGAGAGGGATGCAGAGGCTCAAGTGAGGGATGCAGAGGCACAAGAGAGGGATGCAGAGGCTCTTGAGAGTGACGCAGAGGCTCAAGAGAGGGATGCAGAGGCTTAAGAGAGTGGTGCAAAGGCTCAGGAGAGGGACGCAAAGGATCATGAGAGGGATTCAGGAGTTCAAGAGAGTGATGCAGAGGCTCAAGAAAGGGATGCAGAGGCTTAAGAAAGTGATGCAAAGGCTCAAGAGAGTGATGCAGAGGCTCAAGAGAGGGATGCAGAGGCTCAAGAGAGGGATGCAGAGGCTCAAGAAAGTGATGCAGAGGATCAAGAGAGGGAATCAGAGGCTTAAGAGAGTGATGCAGAAGCTGAAGAGAGTGATGCAGAGACTCTAGAGAGTGATGCAGAGGCTCAAGAGAGTGACGCAGAGGATCAAGAGAGTGATGCAGAGGCTCGAGAGAGTGATGCATTACAACTCCTGAATTGTTTTGTGATAAAGTATGAAGGTAGCCCGGAGCTCCACGGTGCGTCCGGTCTCCACGATACCCCGTGGAGGTATATATATATGTATATATACCTCCACGGTTATATAGGAGGATATATATATACATATATATATATATATATATATATATATATATATATATATATATATATATATATATATATATATATATATATATGTCGTACCTAGTAGCCGGAACGCACTTCTCAGCCTACTATGCAAGGCCCGATTTGCCTAATAAGCCAAGTTTTTATGAATTAATGTTTTTTCGACTACCTAACCTACCTAACCTAACCTAAACTAGCTTTTTCGGCTACCTAACCGAACCTAACCTATAAAGATAGGTTAGGTTAGGTTAGGTAGGGATGGTTAGGTTTAGTCATATATCTACGTTAATTTTAACTCCAATAAAACAAAATTGACCTCATACATAATGAAATCGGTAGCTTTATCATTTCATACGAAAAAAATTTGAGAAAATTTATTAATTCAGGAAAACTTGGCTTATTAGGCAAATCGGGCCTTGCATAGTAGGCTGACAAGTGCGTTCTGGCTATTAGGAACGACATATATATATATATATATATATATATATATATATATATATATATATATATATATATATATATATATATATATATATATTATGGGTACCACCTCTGGTGCAATTGCAGGGACCCACATCCTCGAAGAAGAAAATAAAGAGCATTCAGAGAAGATCTTGTGGGTTCTCACTGAATATCTTATTCTTTTCTTCTCCTACCACCCCTATTATTTTTTTTGTATGTTTTGTTTTATTTTATTGCAATGCTACAGTTTACAGAGAACACACACACACACAAATATATAACAATTAAACAATCAGCGTTCGAAGACCTCGTCCAGGTCCTCGGAGGTTGGGTGCGTACCCAGGATACAGCACGCATTTCCCCTCTGAACTGCTACACTCAGGCGCTGGAACAGGAAACTGGCTGCTCGTGTGTCTCTAGTTTTCCCAATGAGTTCCTCACCAACCTCCTTTAAAAACTTAAGTGCACATTTATCCCAGGTGCCCAGAGTCTCAGAGCCTATCGGCACGAACCTGTAACAACGTTCTAGGTCTCTGTACTTGTTGATTTTCTGGGTGTCCCTTAAGGTGGCTGCCCCACCTCCCTCCGCTGAGCTGTAACGTAAATAGGTATTAGCCAATGTAGATGCACAGGTTTAATCCCATACTACCTGTTTACCTTCCCTCCATTGCTGCAGGGAGACTCCATCTGGGCGTTTTTGGCTGTTGTCAGGTCTGCACATCTGGGGTTCCCTTTGTGCTGGACACCCAGCTGAAGCCAAACTTCTCTTGATGATGTCATTGACTGCTTCGTGTCTGGCAAATTTTCCCTGTGTCTTACGACAGATGAGACCATGGCTGCCGTATTAGTCTGCCCGTGCATGGCCGCAAACACACCTGTGTTCGGTGGAGATAGGGGCGGCAAGGCGCAGAGCAACACCAATACTTAGGGTCCGATGGTCCAGGCGGGTGCCCAAGGCGGAATTAGGGACTGCCAACAGGTAGTCCCCAGCATGGGGGGGCTTGCACAGCTAGGAGACGCGCTCTGTCCTTCTGAGAAGCTGCCTCCAGCAATGCTTTGGCGATGTTCTCCACTATGGGGCTATCCCATTTGGCCTGTTTACCGTCGTTTGGTAAAGTTGGTCTGGTGTGTGAATTGGCAAGAATGTCCCACTGACCATCTATTTCCACAAATTTGGGATCACGAATCCTAATGGAGTTCATTAGGTATTCTGGTAGTATTTCCTTCACTAATTCACTTGTAGCACTGGTCGAGGATAAGAATGCCGGCAATGCTAACTGTGTCGCCTTGCGAATACCTATCCCCCCGAGTCTAACTGGGAGCGTTGCTTGGCCCCACTGGTCATCTTGCAGGGAGAGGTTTAACACTTTCATAGTTATTGTCTTTAGGAGTGAGTCGTATTCCGTTAATTTTGGGCTGTCAAAGGAAGGAGCACACCTGAGGAAATAGGTAAGTCTGGGCAAGGCCAGGCACCTTGTGAGAAGGTACAAAGCATCGTGAGCATCCAAAGCCCCTATTCGCGCCTCCATCCTCCTCAAGTCTTTAAGCTTTTCTTCGAGGACTACCTCAATGGCGTTCGAGCCCAGAGGTGCCCCTAGCAGCACACGGTCGGTGGGAGCGATCACTTGAGCTCCTGGCAATAAGATTCGTACTGCATCTATGATTGGTTGGCTGGATGAGATGATTTCACACTTTGATGGATTTAGTGTAAGGCCTAACTCCTCTCCCTTAGATTTCACTAGCTGAAGATCTCCTAGCAGGGATTCCTGTGTCCCTGCCAGGGTGCCATCGTCCAGGAACCAGATGTTGAATTCGTTGGACAACCTGCTTGTGACCTCCTTAGCTGCCATGCAGAAAAGGAAAGGGGCAAGTGGATCTCCCTGCTGGACACCTTATGCGGAAACAACTTCATGTTCCCCAAACAGCAGCGTCGATTCCCTACTGTACCCTGCTGAGACGAAGGGGAGTAGAGAAGAAAAGCTGGTTCGAACTGCTTCCAGTACCACATCCCTTTTTACCTGGTTGAAGGCATTTTTAAAGTCTAATTTAATTAATTCCTTATTTTCTGGGAAGTGCTTGATATAGGCTCGTGCTGCATGAGCTGCTGCTTCACAGCCATGGGGGGCACCAAAACCTAGTTGATGGGGTCGAAGCATCGTCGCAGCGTCTATGCTGATTTTTCTGACAGCTGCCCTAGCAACAAGGCGCCGAAGTGTGTTACCCACGGCAATGGGTCTGACTCCAACATCCTTCTTCTTAAGGGCACTAAGGAATGTTCCGAAGAAGAAGGGCTTAATTGTATCTGGGATCAACCCGGAGAGACAGTCGTTGATAAAAACTTTGTGATCTGTGACAGTAGTGTCTTGGCAACTTCGCCGAGAACTGGGTTTGTCATCTCCTTGAGGTGCTGAGGTCTTACTCCAGTGTATCCCCCTGCCGAGCCTGGTGGAAATGACATGATGGCTTTGTATACCTCTGACGCTTGGAGTAATAGAGGTCCCATGTCTGGGACATTTGTGTCCCGAGCAGTGGGTTCCCATGGTACTCTAGGAGGGTGCTTCTCTCTCAGTGAGTCGGCAGTTGCTGTATTTCTAGGGGCGATTGTTTCTTCGCTGGTAAGTAACCTAATTGCCCCTACTGTGTTGCCCTCTTCAATTTTCTTGGTCACTTGTGTTCCAAGCTTAAATTTATCATTGAAACTCTTGGGTCTTCCACGACGGTTTTTGCGTTGAGGAGGGATGGGGATCAAGTTGTCAGCTCTGGGGAAATTATTTATTGCCCTAGTGACTGATGAGGCTAGTGACTTGCCTCCTCTATACATATATATATATATATATATATATATATATATATATATATATATATATATATATATATATATATATATATATATATATATATATATATATATATACATATATATATATATATATATATATATATATATATATATATATATATATATATATATATATATATATATGTCGTACCTTGTAGCCAGAATGCACTTCTCGGCCTACTATGCAAGGCCCGATTTGCCTAATAAGCCAAGTTTTCCTGAATAAATATATTTTCTCTAATTTTTTTCTTATGAAATGATAAAGCTACCCATTTCATTATGTATGAGGTTAATTTTTTTTTATTGGAGTTAAAAATAACGTAGATATATGACCGAACCTAACCAACCCTACCTAACCTAACCTAACCTATCTTTATAGGTTAGGTTAGGTTAGGTAGCCGAAAAAGTTAGGCTAGGTTAGGTTAGGTAGGTTAGGTAGTCGAAAAGCAATTAATTAATGAAAACTTGGCTTATTAGGCAAATCGGGCCTTGCATAGTAGGCTGAAAAGTGCGTTCTGGCTACTAGGTACGACACACACATATATATATATATATATATATATATATATATATATATATATATATATATATATATATATATATATATTATTAAATATGACCGAAAAAGTAAGATTAATAATTCTAACACGAATTTTTTCGATCTTTCGTACATTTCTTTTCACTGTTGGTAGTAATTCAAAAATCAATTCTCCAAAATTCACTTTTATTTCTAGTCTGACGCGACACTTGAGCGCGTTTCGTAAAACTTATTACATTTTCAAAGACTTTAGTTTACACATACACAACCGAATAGAACTTACACATCTTCGATTATCACCTATATATATATATATATATATATATATATATATATATATATATATATATATATATATATATATATATATATATATATATATATATATTATTAGGCAAATTGGGCCTTGCATAGTAGGCTGAGAAGTGCGTTCTGGCTACTAGGTACGACATATATATATATATATATATATATATATATATATATATATATATATATATATATATATATATATATTTATATATATATATATATATATATATATATATATATATATATATATATATATATATATATATATGTCGTACCTAGTAGCCAGAACGCACTTGTCAGCCTACTATGCAAGGCCCGATTTGCCTAAAAAGGCAAGTTTTTATGAATTAATGTTTTTTCGACTACCTAACCTACCTAACCTAACCTAACCTAACTTTTTCGGCTACCTAACCTAATCTAACCTATACAGATAAGTTAGGTTAGGTTAGGTAGGGTTGGTTAGGTTCGGTCAAATATCTACGTTAATTTTAACTCCAATAAAAAAAATTGACCTCATACATCATGAAATGGGTAGCTTCATCATTTCATAAGAAAAAAAATTAGAGAAAATATATTAATTCAGGAAAACTTGGCTTATTAGGCAAATCGGGCCTTGCATAGTAGGCTGAGAAGTGCGTTCTGGCTACTAGGTACGACATATATATATATATATATATATATATATATATATATATTATTAAATATGACCGAAAAAGTAAGATTAATAATTCTAACACGAATTTTTTCGATCTTTCGTACATTTCTTTTCACTGTTGGTAGTAATTCAAAAAATCAATTCTCCAAAATTCACTTTTATTTCTAGTCTGACGCGACACTTGAGCGCGTCTCGTAAGACTTATTACATTTTCAAAGACTTTAGTTTACACATACACAACCGAATAGAACTTACACATCTTCGATTATCACCTATATATATATATATATATATATATATATATATATATATATATATATATATATATATATATATATATATATATATATATATATATATATATATATATATATATATATATATATATATATATTATTAGGCAAATTGGGCCTTGCATAGTAGGCTGAGAAGTGCGTTCTGGCTACTAGGTACGACATATATATATATATGTCGTACCTAATAGCCAGAACGCACTTCTCAGCCTACTATTCAAGGCCCGATTTGCCTAATAAGCCAAGTTTTCATGAATTAATGTTTTTTCGTCTACCTAACCAACCAAACCTAACCTAACCTAGCTTTTTTTGGCTACCTAACCTAACCTTACCTATAAATATAGGTTAGGTTAGGTTAGGTAGGGTTGGTTAGGTTCGGTCATATATCTACGTTAATTTTAACTCCAATAAAAAAAAATTGACCTCATACATAGAGAAAAGGGTTGCTTTATCATTTCATAAGAAAAAAATTATAGTAAATATATTAATTCAGGAAAACTTGGCTTATTAGGCAAATCGGGCCTTGAATAGTAGGCTGAGAAGTGAGTTCTGGCTACTAGGTACGACATATATATATATATATATATATATATATATATATATATATATATATATATATATATATATGTCGTACCTAGTAGCCAGAACGCACTTCTCAGCCTACTATGCAAGGCCCGATTTGCCTAAAAAGGCAAGTTTTTATGAATTAATGTTTTTTCGACTACCTAACCTACCTAACCTAACCTAACCTAACTTTTTCGGCTACCTAACCTAACCTAACCTATACAGATAGGTTAGGTTAGGTTAGGTAGGGTTGGTTAGGTTCGGTCAAATATCTACGTTAATTTTAACTCCAATAAAAAAATTGACCTCATACATCATGAAATGGGTAGCTTCATCATTTCATAAGAAAAAAATTAGAGAAAATATATTAATTCAGGAAAACTTGGCTTATTAGGCAAATCGGGCCTTGAATAGTAGCCTGAGAAGTGCGTTCTGGCTACTAGGTACGACATATATATATATATATATATATATATATATATATATATATATATATATATGACATATTGTGTCACTCAACCTTGGCCAGGATGGACGTCCCAACAACTCCTCTCCTCAGTACATGTGGCACCCCACCCACCGCACGGGGGGAGGGGGGCAGGGGGAGGTTTCTGATAGAGCGAGAATGGGGGTGGTTGTTGATAGAGTGAGGGTGGGGGATGGTTGGGTGGTTGTTGGTAGAGCGAGGTTGGGGTGGTTGTTAGTTTAGAATTGTAGGGATTGGTGAGGTGGTTGTTAATGGAACTAGGGTGGTGGTGGTTGGTGATAGAGCGAGGGTGGGGGTTGGTTGTTAGTAGTGCCGGAGTGGGGGATTGAGGGATGGTATTTGGTATTTGGAGGAACGAGGGTAGGAGTGGTTCTTAGTAGTGAGGGTGGTGGAAGGAGGGTGGTTGTTGATAGTGTGTGTGGGATGTGAGTGTGAGGGTGGGGGATGGTGGGTGGAAATTGGTGAAGCGACGGTGGGGTGAAAGCTAAAGAGTGCAAAATGATAATTAAATTATATCGGAATGTGTTATTGCTGTCTTGGAGAGATTATTTAAATTCACAATGATAGCATGTGTAAATCATTTGAAGAATAAAGATGTCTTATAAATTACAAATGTTAATTAAATAATCTTGGAACGTATTATTGCAGTCTTGGAGCGTTTCTTTAATGAACGAAGATGTTTTAGAGAGTATCTTTCTTAAGTATATAAAACAGAGAAAATCTTTTAATGCTGGAAGAGTATTCTTGAAGTCTTTAAAATTATCTTTGATAACTCTGAGAATAACTTTTGATGACATGAATAGTATTTTGATGTGTGTGTGTGTATTCCTAATGTCTATGAGAATAACTTTGATGGTGTGATTAGTATTTTAATGTCTTTGAGCATATCATTGGAGAATAAAAATGACATGAGAGTATCATTTGAGGAGCAAAGATATCTCGGAGAGTCACTTTAGTTAGAAATATTATTATGAAGAAATTATCTTTTGACAATTTTTCTTACTCAAGGAAACATAATACTAGTTATGAACATATTTGAAAGTTCCTTTTGACTATTTTTGGAACAAAAAGAAGAGTTATTTTAGTTAGAAAATGATGAAAAGATGTTACCTTAAACTAATTTGTGTGTATCCTTAGTTAAGAAACGAGAAAAAGAATGTCTTAGTTAAATTAATACATTATAGAGGATAATACAATTTAAGAAATGATGTAATGATGACGAGCGTGACTATTTTTTAGTTATATGGCAAATTATTTTACTTAAGAAATGGTAAGACAAGAATGTTTTAGTAAATTTGTTACTGTATAGAGTGTAATGTTTTGTTTAAGATCAGTAATAGTAAGAAATATTAAGTTGATAAAGAAATACAGTGACATAGTTGATTGTGAATAAACTTAGGTAAATGAATAAATAAATACTTGTAATAAATAATTTGAAAATACATAAATAATTTGAAAACTAAAATAACTTTTAAATGGCTTAAAAATTTGTAAAGAACTAAATAAATAACTAATAAAACTTTGTTGTAACTTGCTGACAATCAGTAATGCAGTTGATAATATATAACAATGAACTATTTACTGAATGACAGAAACATTTGGTTTAAGAGAGAAGTAGAGAACATGCAGGGGAATGTGATGAACACAGAGAACGTGGGTGGAATTTGAATTGAATTTCCATGAGAACATGAAAATATATATAGTGAGTATACGAAGAATGATCACTGAACTTGTGAAGATCATGCTAAAAACATTATGAGAACATGACACAGAAGACACAGAACATGAGGGAGAATGAAAGAGAATGCGAAGAAGACAGAGGAACGGTGGAAAAGAAATATGAATTGCAATTGCAGAGAATTTGAAGAATACGAAGAAAAAGGCAAAAAGTATGAATTGAGCCTGCAGAGAATATGCCGAGAACATGAATAATGAGTAACAAGTTGTACAGAGAACATTCTGTGAACATTTGCTGAATATGGAGAGAACTTCTAACAAATATGGAAATGACTATTGGAAATAGTTACATTTTAAAATTCTTGAGTGTGCAGAATTGAGAATGAATCTGGGAAGGGGGTGAGATGCATGGGAGTAGTGGGGTGAGGGAGGGGAAGATAAGGGTGTGGGGAGTTGAGAAGGTGAGTGAGGGAAGGAATAAGATGTGGAGGGGAAATATATGGGGGTGAAGGGGAGGGGGGAGCTTGGGGCGAGAGAACAAGTAAGCGAGAGGATGGGCACAAGAAAATGGGGGAGGGGGAGATAATGTATGTTATGACCGTGTGATAATTACCTGATAAGTGTTCATTTACACAGGTGTTGATGGTATGGTTAGACTTGCTAACATTGATGTCGTATGGGATGAGAGGTACTCACTTGCTCTGGAATAATTAAGTTTGATGAACATTGAAATAGAGAGAACAGAAGTTGGAACTCGGTAATTGATTTGATCTGTTTTACGACCTCTGAAATATAGCAGTTTTAAATCTCAGAGGATTTTATCCATTATTAAGGAAGTTGTACGAACGAAGTAAGGCAGGGGATGGGAGCTGAAACTCGGTAACTTTCTAGATCTTATTTACCGCGTCCAAAATACAGTGGGCTTAAAATTTCAGGGAAATTGGGTAGATATTAATGAAGTGTGAATTAAGTAAGTTTGGAGGACAGGAGCTAGAACTCAGTAACTTTATTTTATTTCATTACTATGTCTGAAATAACTATATTTAAAATCTTGAGGAAATTGATCGGATAATAGCGGAGTTACAGGACTAAACTAAGGTGGAGGACAAGAGTTGGAGCTCTGTAACTTTAATGTATTTTATTACTATATATGAAATACAACGGGTTTAAATAATAGAGGATTTGGATAGATTCTAATGAAGGTATGAAAAATTGAAATTGAAATTGAAATAAGTTTATTGAGGTAAAATACACACACAGGGATAAGGTAGCTCAAGCTATTCTCACCCCGTTCAGTACATAGTGTTAATACATACATCACAAACAATAAACATATTACCAAAAGGTATGAGAGTGATCTCAGACGGGGACATCAACTGGAACTCGGTAATTCTATTGGTGTAATTTTCTACAACTGAAATACAGTGATTTTAATTTTCAGAGAAATTGGACACACAATAGCAAAGTTTTACGAATGATCTAAGACGGGGGACGGGAGCTAGAACTTGGTAATTGCTTTGATCTTATTTACTACGTCTGAAATACAGCGGGTTTAAGTCTCATGGAAAATTTAATTATACTAACAAAGTTATGAAAGTTAAGTGAAGTGGGGGACAAGAGCTGAAGCTTGGTAATACTGTTTGTCTTTCTTATTAAGTCTGAATTACAGCAGTTTTAAATTTCGAAGAATTTGAACTGATAATAACAAACTTAAGAGAGCGAAATAAGGCGGGGACTGGAACTCAGTAACTGTCTTTGATCTTATTTGTGTGTTTGAAATGTAGCAGTTTTAAATTTCAGGGGATTTGAACTGATAGTGTCAAAGTTGTACGAATAATGTAAGGCGGGGGACAAAAGCCAGAGCTCGTTAACTAAATTGTTTATTAATACGTCAGATATATGATGTTTTAAATTGGGCGAAATTTGGGCTATTAGTAGCGAAACTACACTTACAAACGGTCAGAGCCTCTCTCCAAGGATTAACTTCTGATGAAGTTTTTAAAAATATTTGCTAAAGTTCATAGAATTTATTTTTTTCCATGAGATCTCTTTAAGACAGCAGGTGTAAGTAAAATTCTGAAAACATTCAGTCTTAAACTGGTCTCTGAAAAGAATTTAGCTGGAAACCAGGTGGAAATGTAGTGACGAATTGGAACTCTGAAAAAAATTCAGTCTTCTTTTTTTTCAGGGATATTCCTGTGCGGGCCCTAAGCTGGCCCACTAAGTGTTTGCTTGTTTCTGTTTTACTTGGGCGGAGTATGAGTATTTATGACTCGTATGGTCGCTTCAGTAAGACTTTGCCATATGTGTTTAACAACTTCTTCTGCTCTGTTGAATCTAAGTTGAAATCTTAATGGGTTTGTAACTCTGCACTGTGTTAGATAATGTTCCAGTGGTCTGTCGGGTATTTCTCCACAGTGCTGACATTTCCTCTCATCTTCTGGAACCTGTAAGTCTATTTCCCATGCACATGGGTATCCAAGCCTGATGCGATGTAAGTGTACTTCTGTTGCTCTACTGCTCCCTTTCATCAAACTAAGTGGTTCGTAGTTGGTTGAATTCTTGTACCAACCCGCAGATCCTGATGTTACAACAGCTGTGTTGTGGTTACTGTACATCTTTTGCATTGCTCTGTTTCTAATTACTTTCTTAATCTGTGTTAGACTCTGTGGTATGTAAATGTCTACATTTCTTCTCTTAGTTGCAAGTTTTGCAGCTTCGTCTGCAGTGTCATTTCCTATTATTCCTACATGACTTGGCACCCAGTTGATAAGTACCCGTCGGCCTTGTCGTTTGAGTGTTTGCATTAATGATATGACATTTGTGATCAGATGTATGCTATCACATATGTGTTCTTTTTGCAAAGTTTCAATGGCGGTTCTCGAATCTGTATGTATGATAACATGATGTCGGTGTTCAGCAAGAGCATGTTCCAAAGCCTTTTGAATGGCTAGCATCTCTGTTTGTAAAGTCGAACACCCATTTGAGAGCCTCCAACAATTTACAGAGTTTCCTGCTTTAACTGCAGGTCCGGTTTCTTGTCCCTGCTGGTCTACTGATCCATCTGTGAAGTAAGTGAAGCTGTCGGAATTCAGTCATAAACTGGTGACTATATATATATGTAAGTGAACCTGAAAAATATTGGTCCTAAACATAGCGGCGGCTTTCCAAGTCTCCCCAGACATTTCTCAGAGTGACGGCTTAGCGGTGCCTTTCCCCAAAGCAAAAAGGCACCGCTAAACCTTTTATCCCACTACTCATTGTCCTTATACTTTGTGAAGGCAGTAGTGTGTTGTGTGGACGGTCCCCTGAGGGGCTCCACTGTCCTCACACTTGGTGGGACCAGTAGTGTGGACGGTCCTCTGAGGGGCTCCACTGTCCTCACACTTGGTGGGAGGAGTAGTGTGGACGGTCCCCTGAGGGGCTCCACTGTCCTCACACTTGGTGGGAGCAGTAGTGTGGACGGTCCCCTGAGGGGTCCACTGTCCTCACACTTGGTGGGAGCAGTAGTGTGGACGGTCCCCTGAGGGGTCCACTGTCCTCACACTTGGTGGGAGCAGTAGTGTGGACGGTCCCCTGAGGGGTCCACTGTCCTCACACTTGGTGGGAGCAGTAGTGTGGACGGTCCCCTGAGGGGCTCCACTGTCCTCACACTTGGTGGGAGCAGTAGTGTGGACGGTCCCCTGAGGGGTCCACTGTCCTCACACTTGGTGGGAGCAGTAGTGTGGACGGTCCCCTGAGGGGTCCACTGTCCTCACACTTGGTGGGAGCAGTAGTGTGGACGGTCCCCTGAGGGGTCCACTGTCCTCACACTTGGTGGAAGCAGTAGTGTGGACGGTCCCCTGATGGGTCCACTGTCCTCATACTTGGTGGGAGCAGTAGTGTGGACGGTCCCCTGAGGGGTCCACTGTCCTCACACTTGGTTAGAGCAGTAGTGTGGACGGTCCCCTGAGGGGTCCACTGTCCTCACACTTGGTACTCACCTAGTTGTGTTTGCGGGGGTTGAGCTCTGGCTCTTTGGTCCCGCTTCTTAACTGTCAATCAACTGGTGCACAGATTCCTGAACCTACTGGGCTCTATCATATCTACACTTGAAGCTGTGTATGGAGTCAGCCTTCCACCACATCATTACTTAATGCATTCCATTTGTTAACTAATCTGACACTGAAAAAAATCTTCCTAATATCTCTGTGGCTCATCCGGGTACTAAGTTTCCACCTTGTTTCCCCTCGTCTCGGGTCTCGTGTACTGTGTAACACCGTGTACCGTCGTATCCTGGGGTACCGTGTCAAGTGGAAGGGCGTGGTACCGCATCCCTGCTGTTGTGCGCTCACCCTGGTCTCCCTAAGCCGGTGTGTTGCGCCACCCTGGTCTCTGTGTGTGGAGCTAACCCCGTGGTCTAGGACCCTGTGCTCCACCTGACCACGTGTAGGAAGTGAGGGCGCCTACGTCATCATCCAGCAGCAGCAGCGGGAGTGTGATTTTGACGTGTGTATGTGTGAGTGCGAGAAGGTTGCGGGCCCGCATGATTGATGTAAGTACACTTTTTCCATTTGGGTAATAAAACTCTGAAGCTGGGTTCGCCCGCAGTGTTCCGTCTGTTCTCTGTCCCTGTGACCACCTGGTGAGGTGAATGGGAATTGGAGACGTGTGAGTCTACCCTGTTTGCCGTCATCAAGTTGAGGTTGGGCCCAACTGTGATTTTTGACGTGTGTGAGGACACCTAGTGACACATTCAGAGGTAGAGTAAAGTGAGTTATTTGCTTCTATTTTTTCTATGTGCCGCATATGTATTCCTGTAATTTGATTCCCTTTTTCAGCAGTGAAAGTGGTAACAGGGAGGTTTCCCTTGGTTATAAATTTTACTGTTGTGTTGTGGTAAAGTGTGAATTATTGGTGGATAATTTACTGGGGGAAGTCATTTACAAGTTTTGCCATGAGTGGCAAGGATGTACTGTGTTGTACTGTGATGTACTGTGTTGTACCGTGTGTAAACCGTAGACAAGTTTGTCCTTGGTGGAAGGCGTTGTGTACTGTGAAGGATTCCGTGAGAATTAAAGTCAGTTAACGTCACCGGGGGTCACGATTTACTTAACGAGGTCATTTGTTCGTTGAACTTTGTTGTGATTAACGTAGAGACGTGTAAAGGCAACAGTCACAGTGAAGTTCACTCAGTGGAGAAATTGTCAAGTGAAGACTAACGTAGTGTTAACGATTTAACGAGCTGTCGTTAATTGAGTGATTAACGTAAGGGGTTGACGGTCTGTTATGATCGGAGTCAATTGCGCTGTAATTAAGCTGCTGTAATTCGTTGGACTGATCAGATCTGTCTGCGGACAGAGGGATTAAGCACTCGTAGCTAATTAAAGAGGATTAGTAACCGCCACTTTAGTGAATTCACCAGGTGTTGATGTTGTTGTTTACACGGAGTGTCTTGTAACCTTGTGTGTGGTACAGTAGTCTACCCTCGTTAATGTAATCTTGTCGTAAGACCGGAAGTGAACTGTCAGTTGAGAGACAGTAGGCTTTATCAATACTCGTCTGAATTAATAGGCTATTGTATTCAGTAATTAATTGGGAAATACTCACCGAATGCTTGACTTTCAAGTTGATGTAATTAATTGATGTATGAGTTATTGCTGCCATTTAAGTGTCGTTGAGACACGTGTGTGTTAACGTAATTGTTT
The DNA here is from genome assembly GCF_040958095.1 of Procambarus clarkii. Classification (NCBI taxonomy): domain Eukaryota; kingdom Metazoa; phylum Arthropoda; class Malacostraca; order Decapoda; family Cambaridae; genus Procambarus; species Procambarus clarkii. Next base: position 31,275,319 of record NC_091164.1, on the reverse strand, counting down.
AAATTCAATTAGAGTAACTTTTGTTTTTGATTGTCCTGAGAGACAAGTGTTAACCTAAGATTTTTTATAAGGGGTTATCATTCTTGGATTAACCGCCTTGTTACTTGGTACCTTGTTGAGGGCAGCGAGCGCCAGTCAAGTTTTTGTGATTATAGTATTGATCACCGTGAAGCCGTGACAATATTGATTGCAAGCTTGCGTCACCAGTGGGCACCACTTTGTTCAGTTAGTGTCATTGTTCAGTCAGCAACGACGGGATAAGGATACCGTGGGTCCATCAGGCTGTTGATTAGCTGTTCTTTAATGTGCCACTGGAGTGACAGTAAAGTAACGTAAATTCACTGTGTAGTAGTTTTAGTTATTGTTTTGTGAATAAATTGTTTTGTTATAGAAAACGGTCGTTTACGTCAAACCTTCCAATATTATTGCCCACATTTATGTTCTGCAACGCTTTGCCTGCTTATGTTCATATTAAGTCTGTATCTAAAGCTCGAGTCCATTGCACAGCACCACACTTCTATAAATAAGAGGTGAGAATCCGTCGGCTACGCTTTATTAGTTTGTTAACTAGGAGGAGCCAGCGACCTATAGTGACAGGTGTTACCCGAGTGGTTTCGCCTGGCGGTTTGCTCCCGCGGTCCTATGATCTTAGGCTTTAAGATTAAATATCTGCCACTGGCAGCTCTTGCTGTTTAAGGTCTGCCTCTCTTGCGAGGTAGTTACGATTAACGTAACATCAATAGGACTTAATGCTTTTGATAATTGTGAAAGAAAAAAAATCTCACATGGACTCCAGGCTGGAGCTGCATACTCCAGGATTGGTCTTACATAAGTGGTATACAGGATCCTGAACGAGTCCTTACACTAGTTTCTAACGGCAGTTCTTATGTTGGCCAGTCTAGCATATGCAGCTGATGATATCCTTTTGATGTCGGCTTCTGAGGACAGGTTCGGTGTGATATCATTCCCCAGATCTTTCTCTCTATTTGACTCTTGCAGGATATCACTTACCAGATGGTACACTGTATTGAGCCTTCTACTCCCTTCGCCTAATTTCATTACTTTACACTTTCCTGAATTGAACTTAAGTATCCATTTTCTAGACCATTCCACCAGTTTGTCCAGGTCGTCCTGTAGTCTTTATCTATCTTCATCTGTTTTGATTCTTCTCATATTTTTTGCATCATCAGCAAACATTGAGAGGAATGAGTCTATACCCTCTGGAAGGCCATTTACATATATATTGGGAACAAGATGGATACAGATTTATACAACCTTTGTATTAACCACAAGTAGTTACTAAAATCACTAATTTGTAGATTTAATCATTATCATGATTTATATTAAATATATTGCCAGATTCTTCCTAGTCAGAGTGACGACGCCAGGAACGACAGGCAGAAACATGAATTCTTTCCACATTTAGTTGGATTTATAACAGAGTTCAGTTTATTATTTCTTTTACTAAAAATAGTTACTAATAAGTTTAATTTCGTAGCATATTACTGCTTACGGGAACTTCTTTATTTAGTTGATATCAAACATTCTAGAGGAAATTATTTTAATGTAAATGATTTCACTTTAATTTCCTCGATTAGCTGCGTGACTGTAGTAAACGAGTTTATGTTGCGATAAATTATATTTTAACACAGAAGAATTAAATGTAACATCAATACTCATCACCATCTCTTCTTTCCTTAGTTAATTCCGATATATATAAATCCATTTACGCTCAAGATGTCTATCGAGAGCCGCGTATGCGCAATCGGGAAGAGGAAAAAGACGCGAGAACGTCGTCATTCACCACGTGACTCGGACGTCATTAGCAACGAGCAACAGAGATCTACGTTTCGATCTTACTAACAGTTTGTATTTCGCTCCCACGACTAACAGAGCAGTGTCACGTCACTTGGCACACCTAGGCAGTGTCCCAGGAACCAATAATTACTCAAACCCACAAGTAACGTCTTATCACGGCAGCTGAGGACGAGGGATCTGGAATCGTTCCTACATCAATGGACACTCGGCCCGGCAACTAACCATTTCTAAACTATAATATTGTGCACATTTCTATATTTAGATTAGTTGTCGTTAGGCTGTGAACTTACAAACAAAATCCCATACGTTTAATCTCCAAATTTATTCCGCTATATTGGAATATATGTTGCACAATTATTTACTTTAGATCTCTGCAATAATAATATTCTGTAGGAATATATTTCATAATTCAGGATGTACTTGTAGTTACCATTGGTGGAATTATACAATGTAACTGCCTACCAGCTTCGGGTCCACGACAACCGAGGTACTAGGCTTCTCTACCTGCACGTGCAGCAATTTACTTGAAGCAACACGCCGTCGGAGGATCGTGACAACCGATTACACCTCTCTAGTTTTACACCTAAGCTGGTCATGTTTATCCGTAGTAATAACTCTGTAGTTATATTAGTGATCTCCCGAGATCAATTATACTAACCCATTGATTTACTGTACTATTCAATATTAGAGTAGTATATTGAGGTGCATTTACCTCTAATTAATATTATATAATCAACCTTATTTACTTTCATAATTTATTTACTCTGGTGAAGAACCAGCACCAGAATAATGCTAGGGATACATTAATCTTTTAGCATCTAACCCTCCATTTTTGTGCAGGTTAATTTGACTCCCTTTACATAAGAAATACAGTTTCACTAAGATCCATAGGGCACTAGTTCTTGGCATCAGTTTAATCCATTGTCTCATTTTGTTTTCCACTTTTTCTCAATAAGTGGAGGTCCTTCACAGCTATCGAATTATTTTATTTTAGTTACAAAATATTGGAGTCAGATTTTCCCACACGGAGCCCTGTGGAACCCCGCTGGTGACATCTCGCCACTCTGATGCCTCACCCCCACAGTTACTCGCTGTTTCCTGTTGCTTAGATACTCCCTTATCCACTGGAGCACCTTACCTTTTACTCCTGCCTGTTGCTTCAAATTTTGTAACAGTCTTGTGTGAGGTACTGTGTCAAAGGCTTTCTGACAGTCCAAGAAAATGCAGTCTGCCCAGCCTTCTCTTTCTTGCCTAATTTGTGTTGCTTGGTCATAGAATTCTATTAGACCTGTGAGGCACGATTTACCATCTCTGAACCCATGCTGGTGGTGTGTTACAAAGCTATTTCCCTCCAGATGCTCTACGAGCCTTTTTCCTCACGATCTTCTCCATCACCTTGCATGGTATACAAGTTAGGGAAACTGGCCTGTAGTAATGTGCCTCTTGCCTGTCACTCTTCTTGAATATTGGGACTACATAAGCTGTCTTCCAACTTTCGGGAAGGTCTCCCATTTCCAGTGACCTGTTATACACCATAGAGAGTGTATACTTAGTGCCTCTAAGTATTATGTAGAGGCACTAAGTGTGCCTCTAAGAGGCACACTTAGTGCCTCTACATCTTCTTTTTGTATCCAAGGTGAGATTCTTTCAGGCCCAACAGCCTTTATCACATTCAGCTCCAACAGATTCCTTTTGACCTCATCCTGGTGAGGTCAAATTCCTTCAAGGTTGCTCGGTTTGCCTCCTCATTTAGTACAGGGACCTCTCTTTGTTCTATTGTGAAGACCTCCTGGAATCTCTTGTTGAGTTCTTCACATCCTTTCTTGTCGTTCTCTGTGTATCTGTTCTCCCCTTTTCTCAGTTTCATAACTTGTTCCTTCATTGCTGATTTTTTTCCTCCTTTTGTGGCTGTGGAGCAGTTTTGGTTGGGTCTTAGGTTTACTTGCGATGTCACGCAAGCACTGGTGGGAGCAGAGGTATGTGTGGTGTGGACGGTCCTCTGAGGGGTCTACTGTCCTCACACCTGGTAGGAGCAGTAGTGTGTGTGTATGGTGTGGACTCCTACATGTCCTCACACTTGTAGGATATAGTAGTGTGAGTAGGGAGACATCAGAGTGGCGAGATGTCACCAGCGGAGTCCCACAGGGCTCTGTGAGACTAATTCCTCTCAATGTTTGCTGATGATGCAAAAATTATGAGAAGAATCAAAACAGTTGAAGATAAACAGAGAATACAGGATGACCTGGGCAAACCGGAGGAATGGTCTAGAAAATGGCTACTAAAGTTCAACTCAGGAAGTGTAAAGTAATGAAATTAGGCGAAGGGAGCAGAAGGCTGATCACAAGGTATCATCTGGGAGGTGAAATCCTGCAAGAGTTAAATTGAGAGAAAGATCAGGGGGTTGATATCACACCGAACCTGTCCCCAGAGGCCCACATCAAAAGGATATCATTAGCGGCGTATGCTAGGTTGGCCAACATAAGAACTGCCTTTAGAAACTTGTGTAAGGAATCGTTCAGGACCTTGTATACCACTTATGTCAGACTAATCCTGGAATATGCAGCGCCAACCTGAAGTCCTTACCTATTTAAACACAAGACAAAGTTAGAGATGATTCGGAGATATGCCACAGACTGGTCCCGGTACTGAGAGGTAGGAGCTATGAGGAAAATCTAAAGGAGCTGAACCTCACGTCAATGGAAAACAGAAGAGTAAGGGGAGACATGATGACCACCTACAAAATTCTCAGGGAAATTGACAGGGTGGACAAAGACAAACTCTTTAGCACTTGCGGAACACGAACAAGGGGACACAGGTAGCAACTTAGTACCCAGATGAGCCACAGAGACATTAGAATGAATTTGTTCAGTGTCAGAGTAGTTAACATATAGTATGCATTAAGCGGTGATGTGGTGGAGGCAGATTCCATACACAGTTTCAAATGTAGATTTGACAGAACCCAGTAGGCTCGAGAATTGTTCACCAGTTAAGTGGCGGGACCAAAGAGCCAAAGCTCTATTTCCACATCACAACTAGGTGAGTACACCCTATCCAAGCAAGCAGAGCTTGACACAAAACAAAGTACAAGTATATTATCATAAAACACATAATATATACATACATATAAAAGAGAAGTATACCATAGCACACCACTGAACACAACACCATAAAAACGAAGAACTAAGACAAATAGTAATACACAACAAGTACTGAACACCGCCCACCTCCCCCCACCGTAAGCATACACACGTACGGGAACATAAACACACCAAACGCACAAACATAATACACCAAAGGTAACCTGACATTTCAAAACACCAATACAATATCTTGAGGTTATCTTGAGATGATTTTGGGGCTTAGAGTCCCCGTGGCCCGGTCCTCGACCAGGCCTCCTTTTTGTCACACACCGCCAGGAAGCAACCCATACCAGCTGTCTAACTCCCAGGTACCTATTTACTGCAAGGTGAGCAGGGGCAACAAGGTTAAATAAACTCTGCCCATTTGTTTCCACCTCCACCGGGGATCAAACCTGGAACCTTAGGACTACGATTCCCAAGCACTGTTCACTCAGCTGTCAAGGCCCCAATAATGTAACAGAATCTTTACAAATAAACGAAAGCACACAAAGGACCCAAACACAAGATACATGCTCCAAAAACCTGCTTAACAGGAGCAGAACAACAGCAACACAATGACATTCTCCAAAACCAAAATAACACCATACACACCACACAAGCAGGTTCTGACCTGAGTTCAGCTCAGCCAGCCGCGTGGGAGGGTCGCTGGGGTCACGCGCTACAATAAACGCCAATATTTTTGGGTTAATTAAGGCTACAGTGACCGATCACAGATCTATGGTTATCACAAAGTGTATAACCACCGCAAATAGGAAAAAAAATACAGTGCTATCACTAGAACTTTGTGTTGAACAGTGAATTCACCAGACAGGCCACGTGGGAGGGCCCACGAGGCTTTGTTTACATATTGGGTCAAGTGATCAGTGGTACAGTGAATTGGTGAACAGTAACACAACAGACACACCGATACAGTGACTGACCCCAGAGATTTGTGTTAGATAGAGAAGAACCGCCATCATCAATCTACTGGATTAGTGAATCACCACGTGGGAGGCGACGACGGAGCACTTCGTCATCCATCATCGTAATTATTCACCTGGTTGTGTGAGCGGGAGGCTGACAGGTAGGTACCACTCTCTGGTCAATTCTTCAGGTGTACAGAGGTAAAATATTACCAAATTCTTGTTCAGTATATCAGATACATTTAAAATATCAAAGTGGCTCATTTTGGGTAGAGGTTGACATTTTCCGGGACCCCCGTAACACACTCACACACACACGCACGCACGCACGCACGCACGCACGCACGCACGCACGCACACGTACGTTTGCAAGCACACGCAAAAACAAACACACGCACACACACATACGTCCATTCAAGCTAGAAGGGATTAACACCTTTCATGGAAAGGGAATACAACCTAACTCATAATCCACCCCTCTCTTACTCCTTCTCTTACCCCCTCTCTTACCTGCTGTAATCTGCAGACAACACCTCACCTCCTCTTAACCCCCATCCCACGCGCACACACGCACACACACACGTTCTCTCTCTCTCTCTCTCTCTCTCTCTCTCTCTCTCTCTCTCTCTCTCTCTCTCTCTCTCTCTCTCTCTCTCTCTCTCTCTCTCTCTCTCTCTCTCTCTCTCTCTCTCTCTCTCTCTCTCTCTCTCTCTCTCTCTCTCTCTCTCTCTCTCTCTCTCTCTCTCTCTCTCTCTCTCTCTCTCTCTCTCTCTCTCTCTCTCTCTCTCTCTCTCTCTCTCTCTTGTTCTCTCTCTCTTGTTCCCTCTCTCTTGTTCTCTCTCTCTTGCACTCTCTTGCTCTCTCTCTTGCTCTCTTGCTCTCTCTCTTGCTCTCTTGCTCTCTCTCTCTCTCTCTCTCTTGCTCTCTCTCTTGATAAGGGGCAAAATGGGAGGAGGATGCAACAGGGACACAGGAAACAGCCAAAGTAACAAAACGAAGGAAATGTTAACCCAAGTTCTGGAGGAATTCAGGAGGGAGATGCATGAAATGAGGATTACAATTAAGAACCAGCAAAGTGAGCTGACATCAGCAAGGGAGGAGATCAAATCCCTCACAGAGAAAAATAAAGAGGCTGAGCATCAGATTATCATCCAAAGGGAAGGTGGAAACGTTACGTTGGAAGGAAATGCCTCTGTACCTGAAACATTTGTGGACATATTGAAAAAGAGCTCAGAAGCAATGGCCACAGTGAGGGAGGTAGCAAGCTGTTACCTCACAGGAAGCAGCAAGGTGCACCACTCAGCTGCTGGAGAGAAAAAGATCAGTGGTAGTTGTAGGTATCAAAGAACAGGAAGGATCCCACAGGCAAGAATGGAATAGCAAGGACAGAGAGGCAGTACAGGGGCTACTGAAGGGGTTACAGATGGAAGGGGCTGAACAAAACATTGAGAAGGTTTTCAGGTAGGGCTGGTACAACAAGGACAGAAACTGACTTGTAAAGGTGGTATTTACAAACGAAACCACGAAGGAGGATATTCTCGTAAGGAAGAGTCGTCTGCAGCATGTGGAGGGATACAAAAAAGTATTCCTGCAGAGGGACAGGACGAAGGAGAAGAGAGCCCGGGCAGCAGAGGCAAGGAGGAAGCGCAGGGAGAGGAGCAAACCAGGAAATCAAAGCCCCCAACACAACAGTCCCAGAGACAAGAGGGGAACCCAAACCCAGCATCCCAGCAACACCAGAGGGGAGGGCAACACCACCACCCCCTCTACATAGAAACCCTCCCTTCCTCCTCACCCTACCTGCCACCCCCCAACCCTCCCTCCCCCCCCCCATCCCATTCTGACCCTGTCACCCCTTCCCCATTCTCATCATGTCCCCCTCCCACCTTTCCCCCTGTCCCCCCTCCCCCTTCATCCCAAACCCTCCCTATCCCCCCTCACCCCGTATCCTCCATGTCCCCCGATCTCCTTAACCCACACCCTACCTGTCCCCCCCTTCCCTTAAACCCCCAACCCCCACCCCAAAATCCTCTGAGACTCTGCAAACCACCTCACAGATCTTCTCACCCACGGAACAGCTTCCCACACCAGCAGAATGCTCGCCAAGAAAGGGACAAGAAAATGAACCGAAGAAAGTGAGCTTCAAGGCGATGTACACTAACATAGAAGGGATAACAAATAAATCAAGTGAACTCGGAGAATGAGCACTAGAAGAAAATCCAGACATAATAGCACTCACAGAAACAATGGTAACGAAAACCATAACAAATGCATTGTTTCCACAGGGCTACTATGTAGTGAGGAAAGAGAGAGAAGGGAGAGGAGGAGGTGGTGTAGCTCTGCTACTAAGAGAAGGTGGGAGTTTCGAAGAGATGGTAATTTAGAACTGTGAAGGTTTCAGTGACTACATATCAGGCACCATAGCAACTGGAGGACAGAAAATTTTAGTAGTAGTCATATATAACCCCCCATCGAATAACAGAAGACCCAGACAGGAATATGATAGAAACAACTTGGCCACGATCAACTTAATAGAGAGAGCAGCTTCTGTGGCTAGCAGGAACGGATCCAGACTACTAATCATGAGAGACTTCAACCATGGGAAGATAGATTGGGGGAACAGAGACCCACATGAAGGCCCAGACACATGGAAAGCTAAGCTGCTGGATGTGGCAACAAGAAACTTTCTAAGTCATCACGTCAAGGTACCGACAAGAATGAGAGGAGGGGATGAACCAGCCTTGCTTGATCTGATATTTACCCTAAATGAGTCGGATATAAGGGAAGTTAAGTTGGAAGCCCCCTTGGGAATGAGTGATCATAGTGTATTGAGCTTTGAGTACCTGGTTGAGCTAGGAATTATCACCCCCCAGAAAAGAACTGGGAAACAAAGGGCTGACGTACCGAAAGGGAAACTATGAGGGGATGAATAAATTCTTATGGGATATACATTGGGACACAGAACTCGGAACCAAGTCCGTACAAGACATGATGGACTATGTCACCCAAAAATGTCAGGAGGCTGTAAGCAGGTTTGTCCCAGCCCAACAGGAAAAAACAGAGAAGCAAAGGAAGAATCCGTGGTTTAATAGGGAATGTCTGAAAGCAAAGGAGCTGAACAAAAGAGCATGGAGGAACTTCCGTAATAACAGAACACCAGAAAGTAGAGAGAGATACCAGAGAACCAGGAACGAGTATGTTAGTGTGAGAAGAGCAGCTGAGAAAAGTATGAAAATGATATAGCTAATAAAGCCAAGGCCGAACCAAAGCTACTACAGAGTCACATCAGGAGGAAGACAACAGTGAAGAAACAGGTGTTGAAACTTAGGGTGGGCGAGGACAGGTACACAGAGAATGACAAAGAGGTGTGTGAAGAACTCAACAAAAGGTTCCAGGAGGTCTTTACAATTGAACAGGGAGATGTCACGGCGCTAGGAGAGGTGGCAGCTAACCAGGTGACCTTGGATAGGTTCGAAATTACAAGGGATGAGGTCAAGAAGCACCTATTGGAGCTTGATGTGAGAAAAGCTGTTGGGCCGGACGGAATCTCACCATGGGTATTGAAAGAGTGTGCAGGAGCACTTTGCTTGCCACTCTCCATAGTGCATAGTAGGTCACTGGAAACGTGAGACCTACCAGAAATATGGAAGACTGCTAATGTAGTACCAATATACAAAAAGGGTGACAGACAAGAGGCACTGAACTACAGGCCAGTGTCCTTAACTTGTATACCATGCAAGGTGATGCAGAAGATTGTGAGAAAAAACCTAGTAACACATCTGAAGAGAAGAGACTTCGTGACAACCCATCAACATTAGTTCAGGGAGGATAAATCTTACCTTACAGGCTTGATAGAATTCTACGATCAGGTGACAATGATTAAGCAAGAAAGAGATGGATGGGCGGACTGCATTTTTTTGGACTGTCGGAAAGCCTTTGACACAGTACCCCATAAAAAGCTGATGCATAAGCTGGAGAAACAGGCAGGAGTAACTTGTAGGGTGCCCCAGTGGATAAGGTTTTACCTAAGCAATAGGGAGCAGAGAGTTACAGTGAGGGGTGAGACCTCAGACTGGCGTGAAGTCACCAGTGGAGTCCCACAGGGCTCTGTACTCGGACCTATCCTGTTTATGATATACATAAATGATCTCCCAGAGGGTATAGACTCATTCCTCTCAATGTCGGAAAGCCTTTGACACAGTACCCCATAAAAGGTTGATGCTTAAGCTGGAGAAACAGGCAGGAGTAACTGGAATGGCGATCTAGTGGAAAAGGGAGTACCTAAGCAATAGGAAGCAGAGAGATACAGTGAGGGGTGAAACCTCAGACTGGCGTGAAGTCACCAGTGAAGTCCTACAGGGCTCTGTACTTGGACCTATCCTGTTTCTGATAAACGTAAATGATCTCCAAGAGGGTATAGACTCATTCCTCTCAATGTTTGCTGACGACGCCAAAATTATGAGAAGGATTAAGACAGAGGAGGACAGCTTGAGGCTTCAAAAAGACCTGGACAAGCTGCAGGAATGGTCGAACAAATGGCTGTTAGAGTTTAACCCAAGCAAATGTAATGTAATGAAGATAGGGGTAGGAAGCAGGAGACCAGATACAAGGTATCATTTGGGAGATGAAATACTTCAAGAGTCAGAGAGAAAGACCTGGGGGTTGATATCACGCCATACCTGTCATCTGAAGCTCATATCAAGAGGATAACATCAGCAGCATATGCCAGGTTGGCTAGCATAAGAACGGCCTTTAGAAACTTGTGTAAGGAATCTTTCAGAACATTATATACCACATATGTCAGACCAATCCTGGAGTATGCTGCTCCAGCATGGAGTCCATATCTAGTCAAGCATAAGACTAAACTGGAAAAGGTTCAAAGGTTTGCCACCAGACTAGTACCCGAGCTGAGAGGTATGAGCTACGAGGAGAGACTACGGGAATTAAACCTCACTTCGTTGGAAGACAGAAGAGTTAGGGGGGACATGGTCCTCACATTCAAGATTCTCAAGGGAATCGACAGGGTTGATAAAGACAGGCTATTTAACACAAGGGGCACACGCACTACAGGACACAGGTGGAAACTGAGTGCCCAAATGAGCCACAGAGATATTAGAAAGAACTTTTTTAGTGTCAGAGTGGTTGACAAATGGAATGCATTAGGAAGTGATATGGTGGAGGCTGACTCCATACAGTTTCAAGTGTAGATATGATAGAGCCCAAAGGCTCAGGAACCTGTACACCTCTCTGCCCACACGCTCACACACGTTCACACACACACACACACACACACACACACACACACACACACACACACACACACACACACACACACACACACACACACACACACACACACACACACACACACACACACACACACACACACACACACACACACACACACACACACACACACACACACACACACACACACACACACACACACACATATAGTCAAGGATAAGACTAAACTGGAAAAGGTTCAAAGGTTTGCCACCAGACTAGTACCCGAGCTGAGAGGTATGAGCTACGAGGAGAGACTACGGGAATTAAACCTCACTTCGCTGGAAGACAGAAGAGTTAGGGGGGACATGATCACCACATTCAAGATTCTGAAGGGGATTGATAGGGTAGATAAAGACAGTCTATTTAACACAAGGGGCACACGTACTAGGGGACACGGGTGGAAACTGAGTGCCCAAATGAGCCACAGAGATATTAGAAAGAACTTTTTTAGTGTCAGAGTGGTTGACAAATGGAATGCATTAGGAAGTGATGTGGTGGAGGCTGACTCCATACACAGTTTCAAGTGTAGATATGACAGAGCCCGATAGGCTCAGGAATCTGTACACCTGTTGATTGACGGTTGAGAGGCGGGACCAAAGAGCCAGAGCTCAACCCCCGCAAACACAACTAGGTGAGTACAACTAGGTGAGTACACACATCAGGACAAAAACAACAGTAAAGGAACAGGTTATGAAATTAAGGATAGGGGCGGAAGGATTCACTACAAATGACAAAGAAGTGTGTGAGGAATTGAATAAGAAATTCCAGGAGGTCTTCACCTTAGAGCAAGGAGAAATTCCAGAGGTAAGTGTGGGAACTGCTAACCAGGAACCACTGGAAGAGTTTGAGATTACCAGCGGGGAAGTAAGGAAGTGTTTACTAGAGTCGGATGTGACAAAGGCTATAGGCCCAGATGGAATCTCCCCTTGGGTTCTAAAGGAAGGAGCAGGAGAACTCTGCCTACCACTCTCCATAGTGTATAATAAATCACTGGCAACAGTTGAACTGCCAGATATTTGGAAAGCAGCTAACGTAGTCCCGATATACAAGAAAGGAGATAGACAGGAGGCACTGAACTACAGGCCTGTGTCCCTAACCTGCATACCATGCACGCTGATGGAGAAGGTTGTGCGAAAAAAAATAGTGGAGCACCTGGAGCGAAGGAACTTTGTAGCACAGCATCAACATGGTTCCAGGGATGGCAGGTCCTGCCTCACTGGGTTACTTGAATTCTACGACCAGGCAACAAAAATAAGGCAAGAAAGAGAAGGGTGGGTAGACTGCATATTTTTGGATTGTTAGAAAGCCTTTGATACAGTGCCACATAAGAGGCTAGTGCGAAAGTTGTAGACGCAGGCTGGAGTGAAAGGGAAGGTACTCCGGTGGATAGAGGAATACCTAAGCAACAGGAGACAACGAGTCTGTGTGAGGGGTGAGGTCTCAGATTGGCGAGACGTTAGAAGTGGAGTCCCGCAGGGGTCAGTCCTTGGACCTATACTGTTTCTGGTATATGTAAATGATCTCCCAGAGGGTATAGATTCGTTCCTCTCAATGTTTGCCGACGATGCAAAAATTATGAGGAGGATTGAAACAGAGGATGATAGTAGGAGGCTACAAGATGACCTAGATAGACTGAGTGAATGGTCCAACAATGGCTGTTGAAGTTCAACCCGAGTAAATGCAAAGTAATGAAACTAGGCAGTGGAAACAGGAGGCCAGACACAGGATACAGAATAGGAGATGAAGTACTTAATGAAACGGACAGAGAGAAAGATCTAGGAGTTGATATCACACCAAACCTGTCTCCTGAAGCCCACATAAAGAGAATAACGTCAGCGGCATATGCGAGGCTGGCTAACATCAGAATGGCGTTCAGGAACCTGTGTAAGGAATCATTCAGAATCTTGTACACAACATATGTAAGACCAATCCTGGAATATGCGGCCCCAGCATGGAGCCCGTACCTTGTCAAGCACAAGACGAAGCTGGAAAAAGTCCAAAGGTATGCTACTAGACTAGTCCCAGAACTAAGAGGCATGAGTTATGAGGAAAGGGTGCGGGAAATGCACCTTACGACACTGGAAGACAGAAGAGTAAGGGGGGACATGATCACAACCTACAAAATCCTCAGGGGAATCGACCGGGTAAACATGGATTAACTATTCAACACTGGAGGGACGCGAACAAGGGGACACAGGTGGAAGCTGAGTACAAAAATGAGCCACAGAGACATTAGAAAGAACTTTTTCAGTGTCAGAGTAGTAAACGAATGGAATGCATTAGGCAGTGATGTGGTGGAGGCTGACTCCATACGCAGTTTCAAATGTAGATATGATAGAGCCCAATAGGCTCAGGAATCTGTACACCAGTTGATTGACGGTTGAGAGGTGTGACCAAAGAGCCAGAGCTCAACCCCCGCAAGCACAATTAGGTGAGTACACACACACAGAACCCAAAACTAAGAGGCAAGAGTTACGAGGAAAGGCTGCGGGAAATGCTCCTTACGACACTGAAAGACAGAAGAGTAAGGGGAGACATAATCACAACCTACAAAATCCTTAGGGGAATCGACCGGGTAAACAAGGATAACTATTCAACACTGGTGGGACGCGAACAAGGGGACTCAGGTGGAAACTGAGTACCCACATGAGCCACAGAGACGTTAGAAGGAACTTTTTCAGTGTCAGAGTAGTTAACGGATAAAATGCATTAGGCAGTGATGTGGTGGAGGCTGACTCCATACACAGTTTCAAATGTAGATATGATAGAGCCCAGTAGGCTCAGGAATCTGTACACCAGGTGATTGACAGTTGAGAGGCGGGACCAAAGAGCTAAAGCTCAACCCCCGCAAGCACAAATAGGTGAACACACACACACACACACACACAACATAAACTCACCAACAAAACACAAAAAACACTCTCACACTACAAAACACACACACCCACAACATACAGGAAACAACACAAGGACACAACACACTGACCGGGACACACGTCCCCGCACACAACAGAAACACTGCTTAACAACCAACCTACACAAGGCCCCCCCCCCAAATATGTTGGGTAGTGGTGGATGGTGGTATGAAGGTGGAGGGTAGTGGGGATGGTGGTTGGTGGTGTGTAGGTGGAAGGTAGTGGGAGATGTCAGGTTGTAGTTGTAGAGCATGGGTGCAGGGTAGTGGATAGATTAGAAAGGGAGGGGGATTATAGGGTGGTTGGTCGTGGTGTGTGCAGCAAAAGGGGTGTTGAGGTAGTAGATGGTTTAGCGAAGGTGGATAGTTGGTATTGGTTTGTGCAAAGAAGGGGGTGACGGGGTAGCGAGGGTGGGGGTGGTACTTACCAATCAGTGACTAAAGGCAGCGCGTCCTCGTAAACGAATGCCAAAGACCATTCTATGCACCCGCCAAACTGCCTGTTTAAGAATGATAAACGGTTTACACACGACTCACGACTGATGACGTCCAATCACTTCCGGAACAAGTGCTTCGCTGACGACTTTTCTTCGAACCACAAAACTGTAAATTTTTATCCAACTTACAACAAATACAAATAATCGCCAACAGAACCTAAACACTTGACCTAACCTAACCAATGCCTATATATGCACAATTTGATAATATATAATATTTTAATTTATATTTGAGAAAATTTCTGTTTTGAATGAACAGAATGTTAAAATTTATGAATGCGTCTTTAGGGTCAACCGCTGGATGGAATGGACAGTCTGAGAACGTGTTGCTAAGGGAAAGTGAAACGTAGCTCTTTCAACCTCGCCTTCTCGGGCCTTGTTGCACTTGTTTACAGTTGCACTTACAGTTTAACTATTCTTGTATTCAAATTCGATTTGGAATCTTTGAAGAGAGGTGGCTTCCGCAACTTCTTCTTTCAGTGCATTCCACTTGTTGCCTACACATACAGGGTATTATTGTCCTATCTTCTACTAATTTGTGTTTCAAACTTCAACTTATGTTCTATTGTTTTTCTCTCATTAAAAAATGTTTTCCCTGTTCACCTTGAACATTACCCTCAGTATCTTGTATGTTATGGTCACATCCCCTCAGTTTGTCACATCCTCCCAGGATGTGAGGCACAGTTCTCTTAACTCTCGTAGCTTAACCTTCTTAGTAACAGATCTCTACATTCTTTCTTATTCATTTATGCTCATTTCTCTCTTGACTTTTACTCTTTGTAAAAGCATGTGTATGAACTGGGTATTTTGAAGGATAGTTTCCTGGTGGTTCATATATTTATCAGTGTGGGCGTTGAGCGCGGTTGTACTTAGTGCGTGGTGACCAGCCAGCGGTCGTGCAGGGTGTTGGTTAGTGTGTAGTGTGAGTGTGGTGGTGAGAGTCATGTCTGTCTGTCTGCTGCCTCTCCTCTGTGTCGTGGTGGGCTGGTCGACCGCCCTCCCGGAGGCCATCATGGGCCACACGGAGGAGTTCGACTTGACCCCTCACGTCATATTTAACCAGATAGCTCTACAACAGCTGCAGGAGGAGCAGCGAGGCGTCGAGGAAGGTAAGAGTAGGAGCAAAGTTATGTTCACAGCTCCTTGTGACTTATTTAATGAGTTAGTAAACAAGATATTTGTTCCTTATATAAAAACCATAAAGCACAAGCTAATCTCTGGTGTTGAACACATCATAGACACACATGTAAGGATACGATCTTAATGGTGGCAACTGTTTACAGGTGTGAAAAGTATACTGATGGTGATGGCCAACCTCACTGAAATGGTCTCCACTCACCTGACTTTTGATGACAAGTATACCCAAGGTAAGGAGTCATATATAGAGTACACGTGTCGATATTTCTATGTCTCTCAGTTTAGTCACTCGATTCATGTCTATTTGACTTCACTCAAGATTTTAGGCACTGAAATGAGTACAACAAGATAATTGTTAAAATAATATTCTCCTGGTCCTGGTGGCATTATGTCTCCAATTTGTTGAAGAATCTTGGGACTGAAGTATTCAGTCTTGTCGCCTTCAGCATCAAGCACAACCTGTTATTCAAAGACGATAGTACCTATAGGCACTATGGATAGACGAGCATTATCTCTATAGTCACTACGGATGGACGTACACAGTACTTATAGTCACTACGGATGGACGTGCACAGTACTTATAGTCACTACGGATGGACGTGCACAGTACTTATAGTCACTACGGATGGACGTACACAGTACTTATAGTCACTACGGATGGACGTGCACAGTACTTATAGTCACTACGGATGGACGTGCACAGTACTTATAGTCACTACGGATGGACGTACACAGTACTTATAGTCACTACGGATGGACGTGCACAGTACTTATAGTCACTACGGATGGACGTGCACAGTACTTATAGTCACTACGGATGGACGTACACAGTACTTATAGTCACTACGGATGGACGTACACAGTACATATAATCACTATGGATGGACGTGAATAGTACCTGTAGTTACTATGTATGCCATTCATAGTTGATCTATAGGCACTGTGAATGTCCATCCATAGTACCTATAGTCACTATGGATGGACGTGAATAGTACCTGTAGTTACTATGTATGCCATTCATAGTTGATTTATAGGCACTGTGAATGTCCATCCATAGTACCTATAGTCACTATGGATGGACGAACATAGTACCTAGAGTCATTATAAATGGACGTACATAGTACGTATAGTTACTATAGATGGACATGCACAATTCGAATTGTCATTATGGACGGACGTACATAGTATCTATAGTTACTAATGATGGACGTAAATAATATCTACAGTCACTATGCATGGACATACACAATATCTATAGTCACTATGGATGGACGTGCACAATATTTATAGTCACTATGGATGGACGTGCACAATATTTATAGTCACTATGGATAGACGTGCACAATATTTATAGTCACTATGGATGGACGTGCACAATATCTATAGTCACTATGGATGGACGTGCACAATATTTATAGTCACTATGGATGGACGTGCACAATATTTATAGTCACTATGGATGGACGTGCACACTATCTATAGTCACTATGGATAAACGTACACAGTACCTATAGTCACTATTAATGGACGTACACAGAACATATTTACCATGGATGGACGTACATAGTTCTTATAGTCACTATAGACGGATGTACTTATTACCTATACTCACTATAGATGAACGTACATATAATCAATAGTCACTATTGATGGAGGTATATAGTACCTATACTTCTTATTGGAGGATGTACTTAGTACGTATAGGCACTTTTGATGGATGAACATAGTACCTATAGTTACTATGCATAGACCTACATAGAAAATATAGTCACTATGGATGGATGCACATATAAATATTGTCACTATAGATGGACTTATATAGAACCTATAGTCACAATTAATGCATGTACACAGTACCTATAATCACTATGGATAGACGTACACAGTTCCTATACTCACTATAGATGGACGTACATATAACCTATAGTCACTATGGATGGCAGTACATAGTACTTATTGTCACTATTGATGGATTTACTTAGTACGTATAGTCACTGTGGATGGATATACACAGTATCTATACTCACTATAGATGGACGTACACAGTACCTATAGTCACTGTGGAAGGACGTACATAAAACCTATTGCTACTGTTGATGGACGTACATAGTACCAATAGTTACTATGAATGGACGTAAATAGTACCTATAGTCACTGTGCATGGACGTGCACAATATCTATAGTCACTATGGATGGACGTACACTGTACCTATAATCACTATAGATGGACGTACATATAACTATAATCACTTACCTATAATAAAGGTAAGAGTAGGAGCAAAGTTATGTTCACAGCTCTTTGTGACTTATTTAATGAGTTAGTAAACAAAATATTTGCTCCTTATATAAAAACCATAAGGCACAAGCTAATCTCTGGTGTTGAACACATCATAGACACACATGTAAGGATACGATCTTAATGGTGGCAACTGTTTACAGGTGTGAAAAGTATACTGATGGTGATGGCCAACCTCACTGAAATGGTCTCCACTCACCTGACTTTTGATGACACGTATACGCAAGGTAAGGAGTCATATATAGAGTACACGTCTCGATATTTCTATGTCTCTCAGTTTAGTCACTCGATTCATGTCTGTTTGACTTCACTCAAGATTTTAGGCACTGAAATGAGTACAACAAGATAATTGTTAAAATAATATTCTCCTGGTCCTGGTGGCATTATGTCTCCAATTTGTTGAAGAATCTTGGGACTGAAGTATTCAGTCTTGTCGCCTTCAGCATCAAGCACAACCTGTTATTCAAAGACGATAGTACCTATAGGCACTATGGATAGACGAGCATTATCTCTATAGTCACTACGGATGGACGTGCACAGTACTTATAGTCACTACGGATGGACGTACACAGTACTTATAGTCACTACGGATGGACGTGCACAGTACTTATAGTCACTATGGATGGACGTACACAGTACTTATAGTCACTACGGATGGACGTGCACAGTACTTATAGTCACTACGGATGGACGTATACAGTACTTATAGTCACTACGGATGGACGTACACAGTACTTATAGTCACTACGGATGGACGTACACAGTACTTATAGTCACTACGGATGGACGTGCACAGCACATATAGTCACTATGGATGGACGTGCACAGTACATATAGTCACTATGGATGGACGTGCACAGTACATATAGTCACTATGGATGGACGTGCACAGTACATATAGTCACTATGGGTGGACGTGCACAGTACTTATAGTCACTACGGATGGACGTGCACAGTACATATAGTCACTATGGATGGACGTGCACAGTACATATAGTCACTATGGATGGACGTGCACAGTACATATAGTCACTATGGATGGACGTGCACAGTACTTATAGTCACTACGGATGGACGTGCACAGTACATATAGTCACTATGGGTGGACGTACATAGTACGTATTGTCACTGTAGATAGACATACACAGTTTGTATAGTCACTATAGACGGACGTACATAATACCTATATTCACTATGGGTGGAAGTAAATAGTACTTATAGTTACTATGTATGACCATCCATAGTGACTATAGGCACTGTGAATGTCCATCCATAGTACCTATAGTCACTATGGATGGACGAACATAGTACCTAGAGTCATTATAAATGAATGTACATGTACGTATAGTCACTAATGATGGACATTAACAGTTCGAGTAGTCGTTATGGATGGACGTACATAGTATCTATAGTTACTAGGGATGGACGTTAATAGAACTTATAGTCACTATGGATGGACATACACAATATCTATAGTCACTATGGATGGACGTACACAATATCTATAGTCACTATGGATGGACGTACACAATATCTATAGTCACTATGATTGAACGTACACATTATCTATAGTCACTTTGGAGGGACGTGCACAATATCTATAGTCACTATGGATGGAAGTACACATTACCTATAGTCACTGTGGATGGACGTACATAGAACCTATAGTCACTGTGGATGGACGTACATAGAACCTAAAGTCACTGTGGATGGACGTACATAGAACCTAAAGTCACTGTGGATGGACGTACATAGAACCTATAGTCACTGTGGATGGACGTACATAGAACCTATAGTCACTGTGGATGGACGTACATAGAACCTATAGTCACTGTGGATGGACGTACATAGAACCTATAGTCACTGTGGATGGACGTACATAATGAATATATTCATTATGAATAAACGTACACAGCACTTATAATCACTATAGTCAGTCCAATTAGTTTATTAAGTTATTATTATAATATTATATTATATTATATTTAGAACATAAATTATTGACTTATTTGTGTTAGTTTATATTACGTTAAGATAGGTTAGGTTAGGTTAGGTAGGGTTGGTTAGGTTTAATCATATATCTACGTTAGTTTTAACTCAAATTTAAAAAAAATGAACACATACGTAATTAAATGAATAGCTTTATCATTTCATAAGAAAAAAAATTAGGAAAATATATAAATTCAGGAAAACTTGGCTTACTACGCAAAACGAGCCTTGCATAGTAGGCCGAGTATTGTGTTCTAGCTACTAGGTACAACATTATATATATATATATATATATATATATATATATATATATATATATATATATATATATATATATATATATATATATATATATATATATATATATATATATATATATATATATATATATACCACCTCTGGTGCCAATGGGGGGACCCATAGCCTCAGAGAAGAAAATAAAAAGTATTCAGAGGAGACCTTGTGGTTTCTCACTGAACACTAATATTATCTTCTCCTACCACCCCCATTCTTTTGTATGTACACATATATATTTACTTTATTTGAACTTTGTTACAAAAAAGGAGTTACATATGGGTTACAAAGATGGTTATCATAGGTTGAACGAGTTCCTCCAGCTCCTCAGATGGCGGGCAGGAACCCTGGATGCAGTGCGCATTTCCCCTCTGTATCGCCACGCTGAGGCGCTGGAAAAGAAAGCTTGCAGCTCTTGGGTCCCTTGTTGTTTCAATGAGCCTAGAACCCAGTTCCTTCAAAAAACTGGTAGCACTTTTACCCCAGGCGCCGAGTGTCTCAGAAGCAATGGGGACAAAATTGTAGTGGTGTTCCAGTTCTCTATACTTACGGGATTTGGCTGCTTCCCTGTGGGTGGCAGCGCCACCTGGTTGTGCAACACTGAGGTTAATGTAGGTGTTAGCAAGGGTTGATACGCACGTGTATTCCCATACCAACTGCTTGCCATTCTTCCAGGGGTTCACTGTGATACCATCCGGGCGACCAATAAGAGCATCAGAGTTTCGGGGCGTTAGGTAACGGGGCTCTCTTTCAGCTGGGCATCCAGCTGTGGTGAGGCTCCTCTTGATGATGTCGTTAACTTCACTGTGCCTCGAGTGCCATCCCCCTGTGCTTTGGCAGAGTAGGCCATGGTGGCCGTACCTGTCAGCCACCACCTCGCCGCAAATACACCTATATCTGGTGTGGATTGGGGCAGCAAGGCGGAGGGCCACAGCAATTCGGAGGGCGTGTGGTGTGAGACGCGTGCCAGTTGCCGACATTGGGGTTGCTAACAGGAAATCCCCTGCATGTGGTGCTGCTACTGCTGTGAGGCGAGCAATGTCGTGTTGTGTTGTTGCAGCACCCAGGCACTCTGCAGCAACTTGGTCTACAATGGGGCCATCCCAGCTGGATTGCTTGTGGGCTTTTGGGGATGGTGGTTGAGGTGATTGGCCTGTACGAGAGGCCCACTCTGTGGCACAGCGTGTAAAATTGGGATCATGTACACCTGCCAGCTGATGTAGGTGGGCAGGTAGAATTTCCTTCACAAGGTCGTCGGATGCTGATAAGGAGGACAGGAAGGCTGGAACAGCGATTTGCGTTGCTGTTCGAACTCCGAGGCCCCCAAGTCTTACGGGAAGAGAGGCTTGTTTCCACTGTAGGTCATCAAGAGAGAGGTTAAGGGCTTTTTCTAGCATTGATTTCAGTAACCGGTCATACTCACTTAGTTTTTGGCTACTGTAAGATGGTGAACACCTCAGAAAGTAGGTTAACCTGGGGAGGGACAGACATCTGGTGATGAGGTAGAGTGCATCATGAGCATCAATATCCTCAATCCTCCCATCCATCCTCTTAAGGTCGGCGATTTTCTTATCAAGGACCTCATCGATGGCTTTCAACCCCAGGGGAGCTCCTAGGAGTGTACATATATATATATATATATATATGTCGTACTTAGTAGCCAGAACTCACTTCTCAGCCTACTATGCAAAGCCCGATTTGCTTAATAAGCCAAGTTTTCATGAATTAATTGTTTTTCGACTACCTAACCTACCTAACCTAACCTAACTTACCTTTTTCAGCTACCTAACCTAACCTAACCTATAAAGATAGGTTAGGTTAGGTTAGGCAGGGTTGGTTAGGTTCGGTCATATATCTACGTTATTTTTAACACAAATAAAAAAAAATTGACCTCATACATCATGAAATGGCTAGCTTTATCATTTCATAAGAAAAAAATTAGAAAAAATTTATTATTTCTGGAAAACTTGGCTTATTAGTTATTAGGCAAATCGGGCCTTGCATAGCAGCCTGAGAAGTGAGTTCTGGCTACTAGGTACGACATATATATATATATATATATATATATATATATATATATATATATATATATATATATATATATATATATATATATATATATATATATATATATATATATATATATATATATATATGTCGTACCTAGTAGCCAGAACTCACTTCTCAGGCTGCTATGCAAGGCCCGATTTGCCTAATAAGCCAAGTTTTCCTGAATTAATATATTTTCTCTAATTTTTTTCTTATGAAATGATAAAGCTACCCATTTCATTATGTATGAGGTCAATTTTTTTTTTATTGGAGTTAAAATTAACGTAGATATATGACCGAACCTAACCAACCCTACCTAACCTAACCTATCTTTATAGGTTAGGTTAGGTTAGGTAGCCGAAAAGTTAGGTTAGGTTAGGTTAGGTAGGTTAGGTAGTCAAAAAACAATTATTTCATGAAAACTTGGCTTATTAGGCAAATTGGGCCTTGCATAGTAGGCTGAGAAGTGCGTTCTGGCTACTAGGTACGACATATATATATATATATATATATATATATATATATATATATATATATATATATATATATATATATATATATATATATATATATATATATATATATATATATATATATGCGGAAAATCCACAGAGAAATATGAAATGAGGTGAACGTTTCGGCTCTGTTAAAGCCTTTGTCAACACCAGACTGACCAAGTTTGTCAGTCTGGTGTTGACAAAGGCTTTAACAGAGCCGAAACGTTCACCTCATTTCATATTTCTCTGTGGATTTTCCGCATAAAATGATCAGTGTTTTGTGATCGTCAATTGCATATATATATATATATATATATATATATATATATATATATATATATATATATATATATATATATATATATATATATATATATATATATATATATATATATATATATATATATATATATGTCGTACCTAGTAGCCAGAATGCACTTCTTGGCCTACTATGCAAGGCCCAATTTGCCTAATAAGCCAAGTTTTCCTGAATTAATATATTTTCTCTAATTTTTTTCTTATGAAATGATAAAGCTACCCATTTCATTATGTATGAGGTCAATTTTTTTCCCCTCTGTATCGCCACGCTGAGGCGCTGGAAAAGAAAGGTGGCAGCTCTAGGGTCCCTTGTTGTTTCAATGAGCTTAGAACCCAGTTCCTTAAAAAAAACTGGCAGCACTTTTACCCCAGGCGCCGAGTGTCTCAGAAGCAATGGGGACAAAATTGTAGTGGGATCCAGTTTTTTGTACTTATGGGATTTGGCTGCTTCCCTGTGGGTGGCAGCGCCACCTGCTTGTGTAACACTGAGGTCAATGTATGTGTTAGCTCTCTCTCTCTCTCTCTCTCTTACCTTTTTTTCTCTAAAATCGAACTAAGACCTTTTGTTCGATTTTTGTTCGATGTTTGCAATCGAACAGAAAGTCTTATTCAACATGAACTTGAAGCCGGCCATATACTGCAAGTATGTTGACGACATTTTTACAGAAGTACCTGATGTTAGACATCCGCAGGAGCTGAAGGAGGCATTTGAGCGGAATTCTGTGTTGCGTTTCACTTACGAGATGGAGAATGATGAGAAACTGCCCTTTCTAGATGTAACAGTCATGGAAAGGAACGGAGGTTTCCACACTGCAGTCTACACTAAGGAAACAAACATAGGAATGTGCCTCAATGCCAACAGTGACTGCCCAGACAGGTACAAGAGGAGTGTTGTTAACGCTTATGTCGACCGTGCTCTCAGCCACAGCTCAGGATGGAAGCAAGTCGATGAACAACTCTGTAGGGTAAGGTAGGTCCTAGTCAACAATGGCTTCTCCAATGGTTTCGTTGAAGACATCATAAGAAGGAAGGTGAAACGCCATGCCGCCTCTGAAGAGACAACAAACACAACACCTGTACCCCCTATTAGACTATTTTACAGGAACTTCTTTTCCACAGCTCATAAAACGGAGGAAAGGGTCCTGAAAGATATTGTTAATAGGTACGTTATCCCTACAGACAAAAATCAGAAGATACAATTGACGATTTACTATAAAACCAGAAAAACGGCCAGCCTACTCATGAGAAACTCTCCAGACACAAAACAAAACGCTTTAAAAGAGACCAACGTCGTCTATGCCTTCAAATGCCCTCTTGGGGACTGTAAGCTCCAAAAAAAAAACAGTATATAGGCAAGAAAACAACATCTCTTTCTAGGCGTTTAACGATGCATAAGCAACAGGGCTCCATTAAGGAACATATAATCTCTTCCCACAACCAAACCATCGCCAGAGAAATTCTAGTAAACAACACAGAAATCATCGATAGATACAGCGATAGCAGACGGCTTGACGTTTGCGAGGCACTACACATTAAGAAGTCAACACCAGCAATCAACAGCCAATTAATGCACAACTATATTCTAACCACCTTAAGACTCCGCTCCAATATAGAAGCATCAAGAAATATGGACCAAAAGGCTTTCTACAATCACTTCCATTCAATACCCATTGTTTCGTGTTCTGTCTTTTGTTGATGAATTTAATACCCTATTAATACCACCTCACCCCATCCACCTCACTCAAATGTAGATATAAACAAATCGGAGATGTGTAAGTTCTATTCAGTTGTGTATGTGTAAACTAAAGTCTTTGAAAATGTAATAAGTTTTACGAAACGCGCTCAAGTGTCGTGTCAGACTAGAAATAAAAATGAATTTTGGAGAATTGTTTTTTGAATTACCACCAGCAGTGAAAAGAAATATACGAAAGATTGAGAAAATTCGTGTTAGAATTATTAATCTTACTTTTTCGGTCATATTTAATAATATATATATATATATATATATATATATATATATATATATATATATATATATATATATATATATATATATATATATATATATACATATATATATATATATATATAGCGACTACAAACATTAATCACAACTGCCACCTAGCAATCAACTACCACCAACAACAACAATCAACCATCACTTCCTCCAATCACATTTTTTTATCACCACTGCCCACAACCACAACCCCTTCTAACAACATCCACACAAATCAACCTACACTGCAACAACCACAATCATCAACCACCACTACCGCAAACAACCACTAACAACAAAAAACCCACCACTAACAACCACTACCACCAACAACTATTACCAATAAAAAACACCAACTACTACCTCCAACAACAACCACCAACTACCACCAACAACCACTACCTAAAAACACTACCACCAACAACCGCTACCTAAAAACACTACCACCAATAACCACTTCCACCAACGACCACTACCACCACCAACAACTATTACCACCAACCACAACAATCAAACACAATAGCCACCAACCACAACCATTACCACACCACTGCCACCAATCACAACCATCAACCACCACTGCGACCAACTACAACCATCAACCACAACCGCCACCAACCAAAACCATCAACTACCACTGCCACCTACCACAACAATCAATTACAACTGCCACCAACCTAAACCAGCAACCATAACTATCAACAACCACTGCAAAAACCACAATAATCAATCACAATTGCCCCCATCCATCACCATCAATCATCACTGCTACCAGCCACAAACATCAACCACCACTACCACTACCAGCATCAACCACCAACAACGACTACCACCAACAATAACAACCATCAAACACTACCTCTAACATCAAGCACCAACAACCACTACCATGACCAAAAACAACTACCAACAACAACCATCAACAATCACTACAACTAACGACAATCACCAACAAACAATACCACCACCAACAACAACAACAACTACTAGAACCAACAACAACAGACCCACTAACAACAACAACAACAACACAAACAACATCAATCACTAACAAGCACAAAAAAACACCCACCAACATCCACTACCACCAACAACAACCACTACAGTAGTGAAATATGTGACTACGACCGTCCCAAACCTGAGGTGAACTCGGTCATTGTCAAAAGTGGTGTGGGAGTCGTAGAATGGGACGGGATGCGTCAGGGGGGACGTTGTGGGTCACAGGGGTAAAATGTATGGGACGTTGTGTGTCATGTAGGTAAGAGGGAAGGGAAGGATAAGTATGTGGGCATGTGTACATCATCTCAAAGGTTTCTGGGGCTTCCCCGGATGTTTTGACGCGTGGCGTCCGGCCAGGCGTCACTTGCAAGAGTGTCATGTTGGGTAGGGGTTGGAAGCTATGTGGTTGGTATGCGGTCATGTAGGGAGGAGGAGGATTATGTAGGTTATGTTGTGGAGGGAGGGGGGAGTCCCCTACATGGGCAGGAAGTATTGAGGGGAGCGTGAGAGTCCAGGGTTTTAAGATTCAAGGGGAGAATGAGGGAGAAGGAGGGGAAAGGGAGGTAACAGCTGGCAGTGGTTTGTGTGTGAAAGTAGAGTCATTATTTTTTCTTAAAGAATGACAGTTTTATGTACCCTCCCTGATTCCAGAGCGCTAAGGATATGCGGGCCATATCTACCACATATCTCTGAGGAGTGACACCACATGACTACATGGGGTTACCTCTTCAAAGGTTGAGGCCTAGCTGTTGCGAATGTCATCATCAACCTCTTTCATAGTCGGTCACGCCCTCCCCTCCCCCTCCATCCACATAGCAGGACATACCACATACCAACACCACCACCACACTGCTGGGAGTGACAGCAGTACCGCGTTCCATACTCCTGACACAGCTCACACCGGCACATAGCAGCAGGCAGACCACATAACGCAATGTATGAGAACTGTACTAAGAGCGATGGGGCTCCTCCATGTCGTGCCCTGACGCTTGAGTGGTCTGTGATCGCAATAAGGAGGTAAGGTTATATGACGCAGCCTCCCCCTCACCCTCCCATGCAGGTGACAGTCATCATCAATCAATCAATTGACAATTCATCACACTTCCTCAGTCCACACCCCCACACGTAGCTTCCAGAGCTGTACATACTCAGCAGCATCACATGACCACATAGTCATGAGGTTCTCACCACATACCAGCAGACCACATAGGAGCCGTGAACTGTACTAGGAGCGGCGTGTACATATGAGGGTGAGAATTTAGCCGAACTGTTTTGTTCGGCTAAATTCTGCCCCCTCTCCCTCCCCTTCGGCTAAGGGGAGGGAGAGGGGTGCCCCCTCTCCCTCCCCTTCCTTACCTTCTAGACTGGTACGGACCAGGACCCCATACCGGCACATAGACCTGAGAAGTGTCATCACACAGCACATCACTTAGTAAACTCAGTCAAAGTCAGTAGGTTAGCGTTTACTGAAAGAGGGAAAACTTTTTTGGCGGGGAGCGAGCCTTCCGAGGCGGCTCGCCTCTGTAAAGGATGACACATGACTGAGGCTAAATGAGGTGACACCGCACACCTTAGCCGACCGCTCCCTCCCCTCACACTTGACACCCGCAAGTTATCAGCTTACACGCCTTTCTCGCTATACAGAATAATAAATAAATAAATAGTTAGGAGAAGTAAACCCATTATATATAATTTTTATTCTTTTATTATTATTTAACATCAATCCCAGGAGCTTCGCAATTACACACATCTGGGGTAGTGGTTTGAGGCGTAGTGAGATGGACGAGGTATTGGGATGACCTTACCCTCACCCCCATCCACCCCCACCAAACCCCAAACCCCTCCCAAGCACAAACCATCAAGCATCACTTCACCCTTCCCAGACCGGGTGTTCTATGCAAAGCCTTTAGTAGTAGTATTATTTTTGTTCATAAGTAGAGTAGTGATCCAGTTCACAAATACACAGATGCTATCCCATTCCACACATGCTCACCAGAGGACATACCATGCTGGAAGACAGAAGAGTTTGGGGAGACGTGATCACTACCTACAAACTCTAATATATTTTTGGTTAACTGTGTGATCACAACATATACCTCACGAATCTTAGTCTTGATATTATTATTATTATTATTATTATTATTATTATTATTATTATATTTTAAAATCATCCCTCAGTAACTCAGTAAGTCAAACATGCAGACCTTGTAACACACAACGTCATTATCATAGCAAGACAATGTCACAAAATGTACAAGGCTCTTATACTGAATAAGTGAAACAGCAGAAAAAAAAACAGAGACTGGTGACCGTGTGCCAGTTTTAGCCCTCTGTAACACATTGTAACGTAACGTAGAAATCAACTTTCTGCAGTTCAAAATAACATTATGAAATGAAAAGTATGACTTAGTCCATCTCCATTACATCTCTTATCAAATATAAACATTACTGTGTGACAGTTTTAGCCCCTGTAACACATTGTAACGTAACGTGGAAATCATCCTTCTGCAGTCCAAATTACACCACATGACTGAGGGAGCAAGCATTATAGCGGTGCACCTCTCGATGTCTGTCCATCACGCGACTGGGTTAATGACCACATTATCCCACACTATACCTGCTCCTGCTTACCCCATACACTTAGTAACATAATGTAACGTGGACATCAACTTTCTGTCGGATGTCCAAATAACATTATATCGTTACGTAATGTAACGTAACGTGGAAATCATTTTCTGTCTGATGACCAAATAACGTTTTTTGAAAAATGTGAAGCTTTGTAGATTTAATTTTAAACAAAGGTGGGCCAACAGTCCATGAACTAAGAGGGAGAGTTCGGAAGAAAGACTTTGTGAAATATGCACAGAAGAGTTTGGGGAGACGCGTTCATCACCTACAAATTCTAATATTTTTGTTAACTGCGTGATCACAACATATACCTCCTGATCTCTTGTTCTACCTCACACTAGGCAATAAACACAATTTTGTGTCATTTCTTGACTAAAATATCACTCCAAAACATCTTTGCACTTTTAATTTTTCATTGACACGTGCACAGCTGTCAAAGGGAATCTCACTACTGCACGGATGTCTTGTGTGTGTGTGTGTTAAATAATCGGTCCTTACCTAGCTTATCATTTTCTTTGAGAAACTTATATGTGGTGATCATATCTCCAGAGTCCACATAATAACCCACACATCACCCAGCTTCTGTTTTCAAATCACAGCTCGCATCTAATTCCCTGTTATTTTGTTTTTTGCAGAAACTATGTTTTGAAAATATGCTCAATGTCAGCAATTACTATTCGTATCATCAAAGTCCTTTCAGGGATCAAAACAAGCAGAGGTGCAGCATAATCCACTAAAGATCTGATGTATGCAAGGTACATCATTTTGACAATTCTGACACCGACCCGCCTTAGCGAGATGACTGTGTGCAACAGTAGCCCCAGCGAAAAACATAGACTTTTAATATCGTAGCAAGACAATGACACAGAATGTTCAGCACTCTTAATAATTTTATTCAAGCACTGATAACAGCATAATGTAAGATTTTTTTTCACATTTCATATCGCGTGTGTAGATTTAGTTTTAACAAAAAGTGAAATACGAGTGCATGAACTAATAGGGTTGAGATAGGAGGAAAGGCTTTGCGGAAGATAGAAGAGCTGAGGAGACATGTTCGCTACCTTCATTACTATTATTTCTTGCAGACCTGCAGACTTGACCAGAAAAGCAGTCAGTCAGTCACTCAGTCAAACTTTTTTATAGTTAAAAGTTTTTCATCTTAAAAACAGGACTACTAGTCTTCATTTTTTCTTTCTATCAAATCAAATAGGCGCGAGGCTCGCTACCACATGACTGCGGGAGCGAGCTTTCGAGCGGAGTAGCTATTGTTGTTGTCTGTCTTTTTCTTGACTAGGTTAAGGAACACAATATCCCACACCATACATGCTACGGGGTCTCACTAGTCAATAAAAACAATTTTTTTTCATTTCTCGACTAAATAGCACCCTAAAACATCTTTGCACATTTTAATTTTACATTGTCACGTGCACAGCCATCAAAGACAAACCTCACTTCTGCATCATTTTCTTTGAGAAACTTATATGTGGTGATCATATCTCCCGAGCCCACACAAATAACCCACATCCATATTGAGAGAGAGAGAGAGAGAGAGAGAGAGAGAGAGAGAGAGAGAGAGAGAGAGAGAGAGAGAGAGAGAGAGAGAGAGAGAGAGAGAGAGAGAGAGAGAGAGAGAGAGAGAGAGAGAGAGAGAGAGAGAGAGAGAGATAGTTTTAAAAAGGGGGTAAGAATAAGAAGAGTCATGTTCCATAAAAAATACTTTACAGCATCCATTATTTATGAGAAGTAAGAGGGAAACGGGATCCGCACATACAATTTCCAAGCATTACAACTCTATCGAGGTAAACCTAACATAAAAAGACAATAATGTAGTATGCTATTAATCAGCTAGTCAAAACTTAACATAACAAATATGATTTCACAGAATTTTAACCTTTGCAAGTTTTTCAATATTTTCTCTTCACTTGTGCTAAGTGAGTCAGACAAAATGTGACATTTCATTATTAGCCAGGCAATGCGCTATTAGCTAGATAGTAAAAACATATAACACGCATTATTTCACAGGAATTTTTTTTTCTAGCAAATAAGGTTCCTTTAAGCACTTCAACACATCAAACACATCAAACACCAGCAGTCCACGAAATAAGAGGCTGACTTAGGAGGAAAGAAAAGGTATTGTGAAATATGCACCACACCAACCTCCCGAAGACAGAGGAGTTTGGGGAGACGTGATCACTACATACATAGCCTCCTCCTCCTCCTCTTTCTCTCTTTAGTCAATAATCATCCTTTACAGTATTTCTTGACTAAAATAGCACTCCAAAACATAAGTGGTCATTTTTATTCTCACTGTCGCACTTATTGTCAATAATTTGTTTCGCAGAGTGACAAGTTATGCTTAGTGACGAGATTTCACGGTGAGCATAGTTTTAAGAGTGTTCACTGTGTATTAATTACGGTCGTGGATATGTTATGTTATGTTTATGACGATCATTACTTCTTATTTTTACCCATTTCCCCGCGCTCTGCTTTTCAGTCTTCTCATATTCTTTTCAAATAAAGTTTGCTTACTGTTTTCCAGTATATTGGCTTCACATTACATATATTAATCAACTTTCAAATTCAGTTCAGTTTCTTTTCAATATCACAGCTTGTTTTTGTTCCCTTGTCAGTATCTAGTTCAAGACCTCGTATTATCAATGTCATTAATACTACTATCATCAACCATGTATTGGATGTCTCAGACATTCAGTTAACAACTTAGTAAGTGTTTATTGAATGTGGGAATCACTTCATGTGTGCTCATTTTAGTTTAGTTTAAAGTTTTCCATCATAAATTAATACTACTATCACCAACTATGTATTGGATAGCTCAGCCATTCAGTTAACAACTCAGTAAGTGAAAATCACTTCATGTGAGCTCATTTTTAGTTTAGGAGGAGGTTTTTCCATCGTAAAATACTATTTTCATCAACCATGTATTGGGTGGCTCAACCATTCAGTTTACAACTCAGTAACTGTTTACTGAACATAGATATCCCTCCATGTGACCTCATTTTTTAGTTTAAAGTTTCTTCATCGTAAAATAAAATATTACTATCACAAACCTTGTATTGGCCGACTCAGGCATTCAATTTACAACTCAGTAAGTGTTTACTGAACGCAAAATCGCTACATGCGTGGTCATTTAGTTTAAAGTTTCCAAATATTAAAATATTACTACCATCATCAACCATGTATTGGCCGGCTCAGGCATTCAGTGTACTCAGGACTTTCAGTGTACTTTAGGGTCTGGAGTGTACTTCAATGTCTGAGGTGTACTTCAGGGTCTGGAGTGCACTTCAGAACCTGGAGTATATTTCAGGGTGTAGAGTAATTTAAGTCCTGGAGTGTACTTTATGGCCTGAAGTGAACTTCTGGGTCTTTAGCGTTTTTAAAGGTCTGAAAGTGTACTTCAGGGTCAGGAGTGTACTTCAGTTTCTGGAGTGTTTTCAGGGTCAGGAGTGTACTTCAGTTTTTGGAGTGTTTTCAGGGTCTGGAGTGTACTTTGGGTACTACAGTAACTTTAGGACTTTGAGTATACGTCAAGGCCTTAATTGTCTGCCGGACTTTGAGAGTAATTCTGGGCCTGGAGTGTACTTCAGGGCCTGGAGTGTACTTCAGGGCTTGGAGTGTACTTCAGGGCCAGGAGTGTACTTCAGGGCCTGGAGTGTACTTCAGGGACAGGAGTGTACTTCAGGGCCTGGAGTGTATTTCAGGGCTTGGAGTGTACTTCAGGGCCTGGAGTGCACTTCAGGGCCTGGAGTGTACTTCAGGGCTTGGAGTGTACTTCAGGCCTGGAGTGTACTGCAGGGTGTGAAGTGCCCTTTACGTCTTGAAGTGTACATCATGGTCTGGAGTGTATTTCAGGGTCCGGAGTAGAGTGTACTTCCATGCCTGAAGTGTACGTCAGGATGTGGAGTGTACTTTATTGCCTGAAGTGTACATCAAGGTCTGAAGAGTAATTCAGGTCCTGGAGCGCACTTCAAGGCCTGTAGTGCACAGTTTGGTCAGGAATGTGCTTTATGAAGAGGTTAACATAATAATATGTTTCCTGTTACATACAAGCAGAAGTGTTTAAGGAAGGGAAGGGAAGGTAATTATCAGGGGGGAAAGTGCCAAGCCAATACGACTATATAGTACTGGGAAGGATTCAGGATGAGGATTTGGGATGGGGGGGTAGGAAGTGTTTAAGGAGTTGCTGGACATTCAGCTGTAATCCTAGAAACAATATCACGGATGATGCTATATCTTTCAATATTTAAATCTAATATATAAAAAACTTTGAATTTATATTTACCAAAAATATAGCTAAATATTTGATGTGTTGGCAGGTGTGAAGGAGAGGGAGAACGCCACCCGCCGCCTCCTGGACACTCTGGACCAGCTGGAGTGCCTCAACATGGCTCACCAAGCTGACAACCTCAAGCTGAAGGAGGAAAACACTCACCTATATACAGCTAATCATTTGCTCGAGGAGGACAACAGGAAGACTAAGAACGAAGTGCGTCTTGCTCAGGAGGAAATTTTGCTATTAAAGTCCCAGATCCGTCAAGTGGAGGAGGACTCGAGGCTGGTCAAGGACGATAACATGAAGACTAAGAACGAAGTGCGCCTTGCTCAGGAGGAAAATATTCAATTAAAGTCCCAGATCCGTCAAGTAGAGGAGGACTCGAGGCTGGTCAAGGAAGAGATCCGTCAAGCGGAGGAGGATTCGAGGCTGGTCAAGGAAGATAACATGAAGACTAAGAACGAAATGCGCCTTGTTCAGGAGGAAAATATTCAATTAAAGTCCCAGATCCGTCAAATGGAGGAGGACTCGAGGCTGGTCAAGGAAGAGATCCGTCAAGCGGAGGAGGATTCGAGGCTGGTCAAGGAAGATAACATGAAGACTAAGAACGAAGTGCGCCTTGCTCAGGAGGAGATTGTGCTATTAAAGTCCCAGATCCGTCAAGTAGAGGAGGACTCGAGGCTGGTCAAGGAAGAGATCCGCCAAGCGGAGGAGGATTCGAGGCTGGTCAAGGAAGATAACATGAAGACTAAGAACGAAGTGCGCCTTGTTCAGGAGGAAAATATTCAATTAAAGTCCCAGATCCGTCAAATGGAGGAGGACTCGAGGCTGGTCAAGGAAGAGATCCGTCAAGCGGAGGAGGATTCGAGGCTGGTCAAGGAAGATAACATGAAG
Organism: Procambarus clarkii; assembly: GCF_040958095.1. Classification (NCBI taxonomy): domain Eukaryota; kingdom Metazoa; phylum Arthropoda; class Malacostraca; order Decapoda; family Cambaridae; genus Procambarus; species Procambarus clarkii. The sequence continues at coordinate 31,241,374 of NC_091164.1, read as the reverse complement.
TCTAAGAACGAAGTGCGCCTTGCTCAGGAGGAGATTGTGCTATTAAAGTCCCAGATCCGTCAAGTAGAGGAGGACTCGAGACTGGTCAAGGAGGAGATCCGTCAAGCGGAGGAGGACTCGAGGCTGCTCAAGGAAGAAAACAGGAAGACTAAGAACGATGTTCGCATAGCAGAGGAGACAAATCGTCGTCTAATGGCTGACATTCATCAAGTGGAGGAGGACTCAAAGCTGGTCAAGACGAGGAACCGAGAACTGGAGCTTGCGGAGACCCGAGCCCAGGAGAGGGTCAAGACGGCGTTGACGAGGGTCAGTGAGCTAGAGCGAGAGACACAACAGCTGCAAGAGTTAAATAATAACACAGTAGGAGAGAAAAGACTTGTTGAAGAGCAACTCTCACTCCTGGAGGAACAGGTCAGGGTCCTTCAAACAGCAAACGTTGTTCTGAAGGAAGAAAAAGAAGAAACAATCAGAAAGACTGAAGTGGAGAAAAGACTTATTGAAGAGCAACTCTCCGTTATTGAAGAAGAGGCCAGTAAGTTACGGGTTGGAAACAAGGCTCTACAGAGCGAAAAAGACAGACAGGCACAGCAGCTCAGAAATACTCAAGAGGAGAAGAACAAAATGGCAGAAAAAAGTAGCTTGATGGAAGAGGAACACGAGAAGTGCAAGAGGAATGTCAGTGAGCTGTCCACTAGGTAAACTGTGCTAGTTCACTTCTGACCTTCACTCTCCTTCCGCCTTCCTGCTTCGTTTGCCTTACTTCTCAGGGAGTAAGAAGGAGTGCTGTGTGTATGAATGTGTGTATGAATGTGTGTGTGAATGTGTGTATAAATGTGTGTGTGAATGTGTGTGTGAATGTGTGTATG
>NC_091164.1:31205508-31235508 GCF_040958095.1 Procambarus clarkii | reverse complement strand
GTGGTGATATGTATGGTGTGTGTAGGTGGTGATGGGAATGGTGTGTGTAGGTGGTGATGGGTATGGTGTGTGTAGGTGGTGATGGGTATGGTGTGTGTAGGTGGTGATGGGAATGGTGTGTGTAGGTGGTGATGGGAATGGTGTGTGTAGGTGGTGATGGGTATTGTGTGTGTACGTGGTGATGTGTATGGTGTGTGTAGGTGGTGTTGGGTATGGTGTGTGTATGTGGTGATGGGAATGGTGTGTGTAGGTGGTGATGGGTATTGTGTATGTAGGTGGTGATGGGTATGGTGTGTGTAGGTAGTGATGGTATGGTGTGTGTGTAGGTGGTGATGGGTATTGTGTATGTAGGTGGTGAAGGGTATGGTGTGTGTAGGTGGTGATGGGTATTGTGTATGTAGGTGGTGAAGGGTATGGTGTGTGTAGGTGGTGATGGGTATGGTGTGTGTAGGTGGTGATAGGTACGGTGTGTGTGTGTGTAGGTAGTGATGGGTATGGTGTGTGTACGTGTAGGTAGTGATGGTATGGTGTGTGTGTAGATGGTGATGGGTATGGTGTGTGTGTAGGTGGTGTTGGGTATGGTGTGTGTAGGTGGTGTTGGGTATGGTGTGTGTAGGTGGTGTTGGGTATGGTGTGTGTAGGTGGTGATGAGTATGGTGTGTGTAGGTGGTGAAGGGTATGGTGTGTGTAGGTGGTGATGGGTATGGTATGTGTAGGTGGTGAAGGGTATGGTGTGTTTAGGTGGTGATGGGTATGGTGTGTGTAGGTGGTGATGGGTATGGTGTGTGTAGGTGGTGATGGGTATTGTGTGTGTAGATGGTGAAGGGTATGGTGTGTGTAGGTGGTGATGGGTATGGTGTGTGTAGGTGGTGAAGGGTATGGTGTGTGTAGGTGGTGAAGGGTATGGTGTGTGTAGGTGGTGATGGGTATGGTGTGTGTAGGTGGTGATGGGTATGGTGTGTGTAGGTGGTGATGGGTATTGTGTGTGTAGATGGTGAAGGGTATGGTGTGTGTAGGTGGTGAAGGGTATGGTGTGTGTAGGTGGTGATGGGTATGGTGTGTGTAGGTGGCAGGTTTGGGATGGCAGCTTAGCGGTTCCTGTTTTTTTAGGTGGGGGGGCCGGAAAATAGAAGGCTTAGCGGCTCCTTTTCTTAGGGGGGGGGGGGGGTAGGGTCCGCTAAGGTCTGAAAGGTTTCTTATGGGGGAAAATTAAAAAATTTCAGAGTTCAGTTTTTATGGAAATATTTTCGAGTTCATCTAACCATAGAAGTTTATTTAAGAGTGTAAGACCGAAATTATTAAAAAAAAGACCATTTTCAGAGAATATTGTTATAGAAGTTTTGTTAAGGAAAATAGACACCTTACCCATAACTTTTAGTTTGTATATCTATTTACAGCTATTTCACCTGTAAAAAGACCGAAAATTATTCAGAGACCATTTGAAGACCGATTTTCATCAGAAACCAATAATATGACAGAGACCATTTACAGACCAAAAATAGTCAAAGACCATTTAAAACCAAAATATGACAGCGCCCATTTGAAGACGATATTTACCGAAATTTGACAGATTATTTTAGACCCAAATAATGTCAGAGACCAATAAAAGACCTAAATTATTCAGAGTTCAGTAGAAATCTGAAATTAGTCAGAGACCAGTCAAAAGACCAAAATTAGTCAGAGACCAGTTTATGTCCCAAATTCCTAGAGTCCAGTAAAGACCAAAAAATATTATGAGTCCCATAAAGACCAAAAAATATTCCGAGTCCCATAAAGACCAAAAATTTATCAGAGTCAAGTTGTAGACAGAGACCAGTTGCAGACCAAAATAAGACAGAGTTCAGCTGTAGGACCGATATATAACAGAGTTCCCTAAAGACCGAAAAATAGTCAGAGTCCACTTTGAGACTAAATATTTCAGAGTTTTACTTGCACCTGCATTTTTAAAGGGGTGGAGGAAATTCAAATATTATCAGAGTCCAGTGGAGACCAAAAAATTTGACAGAGACCATTTTACGACTAAATTTATTTGAGACCGCATTTATAAGTGTAGTTTCGCTACGTATTTCAAACGTCATATTTCAAACGTGGTAAATGAAATCAAGTCAGTAAGCAAGTTCTAGATCCTGTCCCCCGCTTTACATTACCCCATAACATCTTTACTAACAGTCCAATCCCTAGTATTTTAAACATAGCTATTACAGAAGTAGTTCAATACGACAATTTTGTTACTGAGCTCTAGCTCTCATCCTCAGCCTTAGATCCCACTCTTATGTTCGTTAATAGCCCCTCAATTCTCCTGAAATTTAAACGTGCTGTATTTCAGACACAGTAAATAAGATCCAAACAATTATCGAGCTCCAGCTCTTTCCCCTCCACCTTAACCCCCTCTCATAATTCATTAGTAGCGGATCAATTTCCCTGAAATTTAAAGCCGCAGTATTTCAGACACAGTAAATAAGATCCAAACAATTACCATGCTCCAGTTCCTGTTCCCCACCTTAGTTCTCTCTCGCATCTTCTTTAGTATCTAAGCAAATCCCCTAAAGATTTAAAACATAGCTAGTTCAGATGCAGTAAATAAGACCAAAGCAATTACTGCATTTCAGCATTTGTCCCCATCCCTAGGTCACTCCTGTAAATTCCCAATATCAGCCCAAATCCCCCAAGATTTAGGATCACAATATTTCTAACGTAGTAAAATATATCAAGACATTAAACGGGCTTCAACTCCCGTCCTCCCCTTCAGTTCATCAAATATAATTCAGATCAAGATGCTCTCCAGTATATCGAAGTAAAGATATCCTGTCCCTTAATACCCTTTTTGTACTCAGTTATGTAAATAATCACTAACAAGCTAATATTCACACGGTCATATAGCACCTTACCTTCAATACCCTTTGTTTACTCAACTAAGCAATAATCCCATGGTCAGAAATCAAACCTTACCTTCTCATCCCTTACCTCCTCTGCCCTTACCCCCTTACAATCCCATCCCTTACCCCACCCCCTCCCTTAACCCCACCAACTCCCCCTTCATTTCGCCCATTTCCATCTTATCCAAACATTCAATAATGCTGCTGTATTTGTATATTTTCTCTATATATTACTATGTTTTTTGCATTCTCATCCATGTTCACTCCAAGTTCTGCAAATATTCACAGCATGTTCAGTTCATATTTTTCACCCGTTTTCTCCATTTTTCTGTGTTTTTGTCATTTTCCCCACATGTTCACTGTATTTCTTGTCATGTTTTCATGTTCATCACATGTTCTCTATACAACTTTTATACTGAATATTCATGTTCTCAATGTTTATAGCATGTTCTTCACATGTTCAGTGTTCATTTTTTGTACTCCCTATGTTCCTTATCATGTTTTCATGTTCTCTGTAAGTTCATATTCCCCACAAGTTCAATGTGCTTATGGCATTCACTTACATGTTCTATAAAACCAAATGTACCAAGACACTCATTTCTTAACGTTCCTTAAATAAAATCCTTCGCCAATCAACTAAAAAATGTCAAGGAAAAATAAAATTATTCTCCAATCAACTGAAAATAGCCATATTCTTTATTTTTAACTAAAATAGCTAAATAGTCAAATAAAACTTTCCAACACTGTTCATAACTAACTTTATCCATCGTCAATCAACTAAAAAATAGTCACTTTCATCATTACTTAACAAAAAATATTCGTCAATAAACTGAAAATAGCCATGTTCATCATGTCTTCTTGTCTTTTCCTAACTAAAATAACACTTCTCTCAACTGAAATAGTCAAGTGTAGCTTCGTTCAACACCATTCTTAACTAAAGTAACCTTTCACTTCGCTAAAAATAGTCAAAAGAAACTTTCCAACACTGTTCATAACTACCTATATCCATCCTCAATGAACTGAAAATAGCCACGTTCATTATCTTTTCTTGTCGTTTCGTAACTAAAATATTCACCAATCAACAGAAAATAGTCATGTTCAACATTTTTTCTTGTCGTTTAGGAACTAAAATAACTCTTCTCTCAACTAAAAATATCCATGTTCATCATGTTTTCTTGTCTTTTCTTAACTAAAATTATTCTTCCTCTCAACTAAAAATAGTCAAATGTAACTTTTTTCAGACCTTTCGTAAATAAAATTATGTGTCGTTAAGTAAGAAATATAGTCAAAAACACTCTTCGAGACATTAAGGACACACTCAGACACACCAAAGTTACTCCTAAAGACGTCAAGGAAACTCTTCGAGACTTCAAGTACAGAGTCAAAAGACACCAAAAACACACTCAGAAACACAAAATTTACTCTTCGAAACATCAAGGACACAGTCAAAGACATTACAGACACTTTTCGAGATATCAATTTCACAATCAAAGATATCAATGACACACTCAAACACGTCAAAAATACTACTCGTGTCCTGAAGAGTTATTCTCAGTCATCAAAAGTTATTCTAAGACATCAAAAGTTATTCACAGAGCTATCAAAAAGCTATTCTCAGAGCCAACAGAAGTCATTCTCAGTAATCAAAGTTATTCTCAGAGTCATCAAAAGTTATTATCGGTCATCAAAGGAAATCTCTAAGACATCAAAGTTATTCTCAGAGTCATCAAAAAGTTGTTCTCTAAGACATTAAAGTTATTCTCAGAGTCATCAAACGGTATTCTCATGCCATCAAATGTTAATCTCTAAGTCATCAAAGTTGTTCTGTAAGATATCTTCGTTCATCAAAGTTATTCTCTGAGCCATCAAAGGAAATTTCTAAATCACCTTCGTTCATCAAATTTGATCTCTAAGATATTAATGTTGTTCTCTAAGACATCTTCAGGCATAAAATTTCTCACCAAAATGTAACTAGTTCAGCTTTTCATGTCAAACATGTACTACTGTTAAAATATATATGTAACCTACCCTAATCTATTCTATCATATTCCTCCCCTAACTGATGTAACTTGCCTAATCAAACTTATCTAACCTAACCTAATGTAACTTACCTAACTTAACTTTCATAACCTTACCCAACCAAACCTATCCTAATCCAACCTAATCTAACTTAGCCTAACCTATCCTAACTTAACTAACCTGACTTAATTTAACCTAACCTATCCTAATTTAACTAACCAAACCTAACTTAACTTGCTTAAACTCTCATATCCTATCCTAACTTAACTAACCTAACCCAACCCAACGTAACCTCACCAAACCTAACTTACCCTAACCTAACTAACCCTAACCTAACTTAACCTAACCTAACTTAACTTACATAACCTAACTTAACTTAACTTACATAACCTAACCTAACCTAACTTAACTTGCTTAATCCAACCTATCCTAACCTAACTTAACTTAACCTAACCTAACTTAACTAACCTAACCTAACTTAACATAAATTACCTAACTTAACTTAACTTATCCTAACTTAACTAACCTAACCTAACCCAGCCTAACTTAACCTAACCTAACTTAACTTAACCTAACTTAACATACCTAACCTAACCTATCCTAAGATAACTTATCTAACCTCCTCTACCTAATGTTACTTATCTAACAAAACTTACCCAAACTGACTTAACCTACCTCACCCAACCAGACATGACCTAACTTATATAAATATTCCTGCTTGTTTTTTTTTGTGTTTCGTGAATCAATGTCTCATAATCATTTGTTCGGTTCAAAGGTTCATTTCTCAAATGTTCATTTATGCATTTCAAGTGCTTTTTTGTTTAATATTGGGTATTTAAGCATTTCAAAGAATTTTGTTATATATAGGCATTTACTCGTTTCAAGGGTTAATTTCTCAAATGGATGTTTATGCATTTCAAGGGTTATTCGTTAAAGATATGGTATTTTTGCATTAAAAGGGATATTCGTTAGATATGACTGTTTATGCATTTTTTAACCTTTTTACTTAAACTTCCTCAAGTTGCTCATAAGTTGTATTTATTATGAAATCCTTTGAAATGCTGAAATACCCAGTGTTAAACAAATTGCACTTGAAATGCATAAATGAACATTTTGAGAAATGAACCTTTGAAACCAACAAATAAGTTTTGGGTAAGTTTTGTTAGATAAGTTACATTAGGTAGAGGAGGTTAGGTAAGTTATCTTAGGATAGGTTAGGTTAGGTGAGTTAAGTTAGGTTAAGTAAGTTATCTTTAGTTAGGTTAGGTTAGGTTAAGTTAGGATGGGTTACGTTAGGTTAGTTAAGTTAGGATAGGTTAGGTTAAGTTAGGTTAGGTTAAGTTAGGTTAGGTTAGTTTAAGCTAGGTAATTTACATTAAGTTAGTTTAGGTTAGTTAAGTTAGGTTAGGATAGGTTAAGTTAAGCAAGTTAAGTTAAGCAAGTTAAGTTAGGTTAGGTTAAGTTAAGCAAGTTAAGTTAGGTTAGGTTAAGTTAGGTTAGATTAGGTTAGGTTATGTTAAAAAAAGTTAGGTTAGTGTAGGTTATGTTAGTTAAGTGAGGATAGATTAGGTTAAGTTAGTTAAGTTACGATAGGTTTGGTTAAAAAAAAGTTAGGTTAGGGTAAGTTATGTTAGTTAAGTTAGGATAGGGTAAGTTAGTTAAGTTAGGATAGGTTGGGTAATGTGAGATAAGTTAGGTTAGCTTAAGTTAGGTTAGGTTAGGTTAAGTTAGGTTAGGGTAAATTAGGTTAGGTTAGGTTAGGTTGAGTTAGGTTAGTTAAGATAGCATAGGACAGGTTAAGCATGTTAGTTAGGTTGGGTTATGTTAGGTTAAGTTAGGATAAGTTAGGTTATGCAAGCTAAGTTAGGTTAGGTTAAGTTAATTTAGGTTGGGTTAGGATAGGTTTGGTTGGGTTATGCAAGGTATGTTAGGTAAGTTACATTAGGTTAGGTTAGTTAGGTTAGGTTAGGTTAAGCAAGTTAGATTAGGTTAGGTTATGAGAGTTAAGTTAGGATAGGTTTGGTTAGGTTAAGTTAGATAATTTAGGATAGGTTAGGATATGCAAGTTAAGTTAGGTTAGGTTAAGTTAGGTTAGGGTAAGTTAAGTTAGGTTAGGTTAGGTTAGGTTGGGTTAGGTTAGTTAAGTTAGGATAGGATAGGATAGGTTAAGCAAGTTAAGTTAGGTTAGGTTAAATAAGGTTAGGTTAGTTAAGTTAGGATAAGTTAGGTTATGCAAGTTAGGAATTGTTAGGTTAAGTTAGGTTAGATTGGGTTAGGATAGATTTTGTTGGGTTAGGATAGGTTAGGTTATGCTAGTTAAGTTAGGTAAGTTACATTAGGTTAGGTTAGTTAGGTTAGGTTAGGTAAGTTTGATTAGGTAAGTTACATCAGTTAGGGGAGGAATAGGATAGAATAGATTAGGTTAGTTTAGATATATATTTTAACAGAAGTGCAAGTTTGATATGAAAAGCTGAACTAGTTACATTTTGGAGAGAAATTTTATGCCTTGAGATGTCTTAGAGAACAACATTGATGTCTTAGAGAACAAATTTGATGAACGAAGGTGAGTTAGATATTACCTTTGATGATTGAGAATAACTTTGATGAGCGAAGATATCTTACAGAACAGCTATGATAACTGAGATTAACTTTGATGACTTAGAGATTAACTTTTGAGGACATGAGAATACCATTTGATGACTCTGAGAATAACTTTAATGTCTTAAAGAATAACTTTTTGATGACTCTGAGAATAACTTTGATGACTTAGAGAATAACTTTGATGATTGAGAATAACTTCTGATGACTCTGAGAATAACTTTTGTTGGCTCTGAGAATAACATTTTGCTAAAGTAACTTTTGCTAAAGTAAAGTAAAGTAACTTTTTTGGAGTAACTTCGGTGTGTCTGAGTTTGTCCTTGATGTTTCAAAGAGTAAATTTTGAGTCTCTGAGTGTGTCTTTGGTGTCTTTTGACTCTGTTATTGATGTCTCAAAGAGTTTCCTTGATGTCTTCAGGAATCCCTTTGTTGTGTCTGAGTGTGTCCTTAATGGAGTGTGTCTCGAAGAGTGTTTTTGTCTATATTTCTTATTTAACGACACATAATTTTAGTTACGAAAGTGCTGAAGGAAGTTACATTTGATTATTTTAAGTTGAGGGGAAAAATAATTTTATTTAAGAAAAGACAAGAAAACATGATGATCATGGATATTTTTAGTTGAGAGAAGAGTTATTTTAGCTCCTAAACGACAAGAAAAGATGTTGAACATGACTATTTTCTGTTGATTTGTGAATATTTTAGTTACAAAACGACAAGAAAAGATGAAGAACGTGGCTATTTTCAGTTGATTGACGCTGGATAAAGTTAGTTATGAACAATGTTGGAAAATTTCCTTTGACTATTTAGCTATGAGAAAAAAGTTATTTTAGTTAAGAATAGTATTGAACGAAGTTAATCCTGACTATTTTGTAGGTGATTGATGAATATTTTAGTTAAAAATGAAGAAAATAACTCTTTTCAGATGATTGGAGAATACTTTTAGTTTCTCTTGGCTATGTTTTAGTTGATTTGCGAATGATTTTAGTTAAGGAACGTTAAGAAATGAATGTCTTGATAGATTTGATTTTATTGAACATGTAAGAGAATGCGATGAGCACAATGAACTTGTGGGGAATATGAACTTACAGATAGTTTCCTTATCATGAAAACATGATAAGGAACATAGGGAATTCAAAGAATGAACACTGAACATGTGAAGAACATGCTAAGAACATTGAGAACATGAATATTGAGTATAACATTTCCATAGAGAACATGTGATGAACATGAAAACATGAAAAAGAATACAGTGAACATGTAGGGAAAATGGCAAAAACACAGAAAATTGGAGAAAACTGTGAAAAATATGAACTGAACATGCTGTGAATATTTTCAGAACATGGAGTGAACATGGATGAGAATGTGAAGAACACAGTAAATATAGAGAAAATATACAAATACAGTAGCATTATTGAATGTTTGGATAAAATGGGAATGGGCGAGATGAAGGGGGAGTTGGTGGGGTTTAGGGAGGGGGTGGGGTAAGGGATGGGAAGGTATGAGGGTAAGGGCAAGGGAGGTAAGAGATGGGAAGGTAAGGTGTGATTTCTGACCGTGGGATTATTGCTTAGTTGAGTAAACAACTCAAGTAATATTCACACATACTGTGTGAATATTAGCTCGTTAGTGATTATTTACATAGCTGAGTACAAAATGGTTATTAATGGACAGGATATGTTTACTTTGATAGACTAGAGAGCATCTTGATCTGAATTAAATTTGATGAACTAAAGGGGTGGACGGGAGTTGAATCTTGGGGAATTTGGGCTGATATAGGTAATTTACAGGAGTGAACTATGGAAGGGGACAAATGCTGAAACTCAGTAATTGCTTTGGTCTTATTTACTGCATCTGAACTAGCTATGTTTTAAATTTTTAGGGGATTTGCTTAGATACTAAAGAAGATGCGAGAGAGAACTAAGGTGGGGAACAGGAACTGAAGCTTGGTAATTGTTTGGATCCTATTTACTGTGTCTGAAATACATAGGTTTTAAATTTCATGGAAATTGTTCTGCTACTAACGAAATATGAGAGAGGGTTAATGTGGGGGTAAGGAGTTGGAGGTCGATAATTGTTTGTACCTTATTTACTGTGTCTGAAATACAGCACGTTTAAATTTCAGGAAAATTGATGGGTTTTTAACGAAGATACGGGTGGAAACTTAGGCTGAGGATGAGAGCTGGAGCTCGGTAACTTAATTGTCGTATTGTACTACGTCTGAAATAGCTATGTTTAAAATTTCAGGGGGATTGGACTGTTAGTAAAGATGTGTGATGGGTAATGTAAAGCGGGGGACAGGAGCTAGAACTTGCTTAGAATTGGGCATAAATTGGGCTGTTAGTAGCGAAACTACACTTATAAATGCGGTCTCTAATAAATTTAGACTTAAAATGGTCTCTGTCAAATTTTTGGGTCTCCACTGGATTCTGATACTATTTGAATTTCCTCCATTAGAACTCTTTAAGAACGCAGGTGTAAGTAAAACTCTGAAACATTTTGGTCTCAAAGTGGACACAAAGTGGAATATTTTTCGGTCTTTAGGGGACTCCTAAAGTACTCAACGGACTCTGCCTAATTTTCGGTAATGAACTGGACTCTGAGTTGAGTCCAGTTCAGACTAATTTTGGGTCTTTACGGGACTCTGTTAAATTTCGGTCTTACAGCTGAACTCTGTCTTATTTTGGTCTGCAACTGGTCTCTGACGAATTTCTTTCTATAACTTGACTCTGACGAATTTTCGGTCTTTATAGGATTCTGAAAATTTTTGGGTCTTTACTGGACTCTGATGAATTTGGGGCATAAACTGGTCTCTGACTGATTTTCAGGATAAACAGGTCTCTGACTAATTTTGGTCTTTTGACTTGTCTCTGACTAATTTCAGATTTCTACTGGACTCTGAATAATTTAGGTGTTTTACTGGTCTCTGACAATATTTGGGTCTAAAATAATGTCAAATTTCAGCAAATTTTGGTCTTCAAATTGGCTCTGTCATGTTTTTCGTCTCAGATGAAAATCGGTCTTCAAATGGTCTCTGAATAACTTTCGGTCTTTTTACAGGTGAAATAGCTGTAAATGGATATACAAACTAAAAGTTATGGGTAAGATGTTTGTTTTCCTTCACAAAACTTCTATAACAATATTCTCAGAAAATGGTAATTTTTAAAAATTGACGGAACGAAAATTGACGAAAATATATATATATGTATATATATATATATATATATATATATATATATATATATATATATATATATATATATATATATATATATATATATATATATATATATATATATATATATATATATGTCGTACCTAGTAGCCAGAACGCACTTCTCAGACTACTATGCAAGGCTCGATTTGCCTAATAAGCCAAGTTTTCATGAAATAATAGTTTTTCGACTACCTAACCTACCTAACCTAACCTAACCTAACTTTTTCGGCTACCTAACCTAACCTAACCTATAAGGATAGGTTAGGTTAGGTTAGGTATGGTTGGTTAGGTTCGGTCATATATCTACGTTAATTTTAACTCCATTAAAAAAAAAATTGACCTCATACATAATGAAATGGGTAGCTTTATCATTTCATAAGAAAAAAATTAGAGAAAATATATTAATTCAGGAAAACTTGGCTTATTAGGCAAATCGGGCCTTGCATAGTAGGCTGAGAAGTGAGTTCTGGCTACTAGGTACGACATATATATATATATATATATATATATATATATATATATATATATGTCGTACCTAGTAGCCAGAACGCACTTCTCAGCCTACTATGCAAGGCCCGATTTGCCTAATAAGCCAAGTTTTCCTGAATTAATATATTTTCTCTAATTTTTTTCTTATGAAATGATAAAGCTACCCATTTCATTATGTATGAGGTCAATTTTTTTTATTGGAGTTAAAATTAACGTAGATATATGACCGAACCTAACCAACCCAACCTAACCTAACCTAACCTATCTTTATAGTTTAGGTTAGGTTAGGTAGCCGAAAAAGTTAGGTTAGGTTAGGTTAGGTAGGTTAGGTAGTCGAAAAACCATTAATTCATGAAAACTTGGCTTAATAGGCAAATCGGGCCTTGCATAGTAGGCTGAGAAGTGCGTTCTGGCTACTAGGTACGACATATATATATATATATATATAACCTACCTACCTACCTAAATATATATATATATATATATATATATATATATATATATATATATATATATATATATATATATTATTAAATATGACCGAAAAAGTAAGATTAATAATTCTAACACGAATTTTCTCTATCTTTCTTATGTTTCTTTACACTGTTGATAGTAATTCAAAGATCAATTCTCCAAAATTCATTTTTATTTCTAGTCTGACGCGACACTTGAGCGCGTTTCGTAAAACTTATTACATTTTTAAAGACTTTAGTTTACAAACACACAACTGTAACTGAATAGAGCTTTACACATCTTCGAGGTTTATATCTACATTTGGGTGAGGTGGATGAGGTGAAAAACAAACTTTCAACAATATGTATTAAATTCCAACACAAGACAGAACACGAAACAATGGGTATTGAATAGGTATTAAATTCAAACACAAGACAGAACACGAAACAATGGGTATTGAATGGAAGTAATTGTAGAAAGCCTATTGGTCCAAATTTCTTGATGCTTCTATATTGGAGCGGAGTCTTGAAGTGGGTAGAATATAGTTGTGCATTAATTGGCTGTTGATTGCTGGTGTTGACTTCTTGATATGTAGTGCCTCGTAGACGTCAAGCCGCCTGCTATCGCTGTATCTATCGATGATTTCTGTGTTGTTTGCTAAGATTTCTCTGGTGATGGTTTGTTTATGGGAAGAGATTATATGTTCCTTAATGGAGCCCTGTTGCTTATGCATTGTTAAACGCCTGGAAAGAGATGTTGTTGTCTTGCCTATATACTGGTTTTATTTGAAAGTGAAACGCCATGCAACCTCTGAAGAGACAACTAACACAACACCTATACCCCCTATTAGACTATTTTACAGGAACTTCTTTTCCACAGCCCATAAAACGGAGGAAAGGGTCCTGAAAGATACTGTCAGTAGAAACGTTATCCCTACAGACAAAAATCAGAGGATACAACTGACGATTTACTTTAAAACCAGAAAAACGGCCAGCCTACTCATGAGAAACTCTCCAGACACAAAGCAGAACGCTTTAAAAGAGACCAACGTCGTCTATGCCTTCAAATGCCCTCTTGGGGACTGTAAGCTCCAAAAAAAAACAGTATATAGGCAAGACAACAACATCTCTTTCCAGGCGTTTAACAATGCATAAGCAACAGGGCTCCATTAAGGAACATATAATCTCTTCCCACAAACAAACCATCACCAGAGAAATCTTAGCAAACAACACAGAAATCATCGATTTCTATGTTGTTTGTCATATATATATATATATATATATATATATATATATATATATATATATATATATATATATATATATATATATATATATATATATATATATATATATATATTTTAGTCCAAAAAAGAGTACCACCTCTAGCTGGAAGAAGGGGGACCCATAGCCTCGGAGGAAACCACGCATAACGCATTAGAGGGAATGTTTAGATCCCCTCCAATACAGTTTCTGTGTGCTTTTCTCCTACCACCCCCTTCCTTTTTTATTTTTTGTGCTTTATTATGCATTTGATGGTTACAAAATATACATGGGTTGATACAAAAATAATAATGCAAAAAGGTGCTTAAAGGTTATGGATCTCTTGAATAACACAACAATGGGAAACATTGATGAATGTCACAGACGGGTTCGATCATTGTTGCAAGTCAAACACTTCTTCGAATTCCTCTGAAGTTGGACTAGTGCCCAAGACGCAACAGGCATTTCCCCTCTGAATCGCAACACTGAGGCGCTGGAACAAGAAACTTTTTGCTCTCTGGTCTTTTGTAGCGCTGATCAATTTGTCCCCCAATTCCTTCAGGAACTTATATATATATATATATATATATATATAACCTAACCTAATATATATATATATATATATATATATATATATATATATATATATATATATATATATATATATATATATATATATACATATATATATATACATACATACATAAATACACATATATTTGGGGTGTAATTTGAATGTGAAATAACGAGCATTTTTTTCTGAAATTGAAACAATTGATAACAATTGATTATTCAAACTGACATTACAATACTATAATATTGGCAGGGCGACAACGGCCAAGGACTGTTCTGAACTGTACTGCCGGGGAGCGAGGATGGATGGCGTCTACTTCATCAAACCTGACAGGTAATATTATATCATCCAAACTATGCCAGGTTAACTTTCCAGGTCGAGCCAAGTTAATTATCCAGGTTGTACCTGGTTAACTATCCAGGTCGGGCCAGGTCAACCATTCAAGTTGAGTGAGATGAACCATTCAGGTCGACAATCCAGTCATGTCAGGTCGACAGTACAGGTCGTGCCAGGTCGATAATTTAGGTCATGCCAAGTCATCTATCCATGTTATCTACCAAGGTCGTGCTAGGCCAACAATCATCGTCATGCCAGGTCAGCCATCACGTTCGTGCCTGGTCAATCATCGAGGTCGTACATGGTCAATTATCAAAGTCATGTTAGGTCAACCAGACAGGTGGTGCCAGGTCGTCCATCTGGATGGTGTCAAGTCAGCAAAGATTATGCCAGCAGCTCTTTCAATGTAAGGTACGGGAAGTAACAGAGTTCCCAGAAGTAACACATTTTACCTCTGGTAACTAAATTGTATTAGTTGGTAAGGCTACAAGTAAACACATTTTTGTATCACAATATTTCCCTCTCCGATTCACGGAGGACTAAAATACTTGTTTAGAAACTTTGTATCCTAACCATCTATATACTCATAATTATTTTAATCTAAAATTTATTTAAAATAAAATCAAAAATAATATTAACGAAAGAGGCTTAACTGTATAAGCTGACTTGTTTATGCTCCAGTAAAGATGTCAGGAATTTCTACACTTATTTACCATCCCCTGGCAAAATAAGTTAAAATGGTTGTGTTAGGAGTATACTAACATTACTAATTTACTAACCTTTCACAGAAAACAAATTTAACAACATATTAGGGAGAATGGGATGTTGCCACATAAGCATATTTACGATTTATGAGGGATATTTACTTCTGTGAATAACTAAAACTTTCAGTCTAAAGTTTATATTCACAAAAAAGTGTTCTGTGTGACTAATCGTAATTAACTGATACATAAATCCAAGCTTCCTCCTCTAAGTCCACAATATCGAAAATTTATCTGTGCTTCTATTATATATGTGCTTATTATCTGGTCGGGGCGTCCCAAGCCGAGGAGGAAGTGGACCCGCATATTGTGTGCATGGCACTTGATACGTCAACACGTACTAGGTTTACTTAAGAATTCACATGTGAACATACCAGATATTTCCCGTGATTCATGGCACAGGATACATAGAAGCCCACCTAATCCACGATTTCGCTAGTTCGGAAGTATCGTTTCCTGTCTACTAGTAAGAAATATCAGTAAATCTGCCCAGTAGTATAGATAATTCTTGTACTCACCTAGTTGTGGCTTGCGGGGGTTGAGCTTTGGCTCTTTGGTCCCGCCTTTCACCCGTCGGTCAACTGGTGTAGAGATTCTTGAGCCTACTGGGCTCAGTCAAATCTTCATTTGAAACTGTGTATGGAATTTGCCTCCACCACATCACTGCTTAATGCATTCAATTTCTTAACTACTCTGACACTGAAAAAATTATTGTTAAAGTCTCTGTGGCTCATTTGGGTACTAAGTTTGCACCTGTGTCCCCTTGTTCGTATTCCACCTGTGCTAAAGTGTTTCTCTTTGTTCACCCTGTCAATTCCCCTGAAAATTTTGTAGGTGGTTATCATGTCTTCCCTTACTCCTCAGTTTTCCAGGGACGTGAGGTGTAGTTCCCTTAGCCTTTCCTCGTGGCTCATACCTGTCAGTTCCGGGACTAGTCTGTTGGCATATCTCTGAATCTACTCTAACTTTGTCTTGTGTTTAACTTGGTATAGCCTCCAGACTGGAGCTGCATATTCCAGGATTGATCTGACATAAGTGGTATACAAGGTCCCGAATGACTCCTTACATAAGTTGCTAAAGCCAGTTCTTATTTTGACCAATTTAGCATATCCCGCTGATGATAGCCTTTTCATGTGGGTCTCTGGGGCCAGGTTCGGTGTGATATCACCCCAGATATTTATCTCTATTTGACTCTTCCAGGATTTCACCTCCCAGATGGTACTGTGTGTTCAGCCTTCTGCTCCCTTCGACTAATTTCATTTACATTTTTCTGAGTTGTACTTTAGAAGCCATTTTTAGACCATTCCTCCAGTTTGTTCAGGTCG
The DNA here is from genome assembly GCF_040958095.1 of Procambarus clarkii. Classification (NCBI taxonomy): domain Eukaryota; kingdom Metazoa; phylum Arthropoda; class Malacostraca; order Decapoda; family Cambaridae; genus Procambarus; species Procambarus clarkii. The sequence continues at coordinate 31,219,601 of NC_091164.1, read as the reverse complement.
TCCTTTAGCTACGTCTATCTTCTTCTGTCTTGATTCTTCACATAATTTTTGCATCGTCAGCAAAAATTTAGAGGAATGAGTCTATACCCTCTGGAAGATCGTTTAAATATATTAGAAACAGGATAGATCCAAGTACACAGCTCTGTGGGAATCCGCTGGTGACATCTCGCTTCTCTGATGTCTCCCCCCCCCCTCAGAGTTACTCGCTGTTTCCTGTTGCTTAGGTACTCCCGTTTCCACTGGAGCACCTTACCTTTTATTCCTGACTGTTGCTCCAACTTTTGTAACAGCCTTTTATGGGGTACTGTGTCAAAGGCTTGCTTACCTAATTTTTGTTGCTTGATCATAGAATTCTATTAAACCTGCGAGGTACGATTTACCGTCTCTGATGGTATATCGTGGTGGTGTTGTGTGGTATGTTACAAAGCTATTGCCCTCCAGATGCTCTACGAAACTTTTCCTCACGATTTTCACTACACTAAATGAGGTGAAAACCTAACCTAACCTAACCTAACCTATCTTTATAGGTTAGGTTAGGTTAGGTGGCCGAAAAAGTTAGGTTAGGTTAGGTTAGGTAGGTTAGGTAGTCGAAAAACAATTAATTCATGAAAACTTGGCTTATTAGGCAAATCGGGCCTTGCATAGTAGGCAGACAAGTGCGTTCTGGCTATTAGGTACGACATATATATATATATATATATATATATATATATATATATATATATATATATATATATATATATATATATATAATGTTGTACCTAGTAGCCAGAATGCAGTTCTTGGCCTATTATGCAAGGCCCGATTTGCCTAATAAGCCAAGTTTTCCAGAATTTCTATATTTTTCTATTTTTTTTCTTATGAAGTTATAAAGCTATTCATTTCATAGTGTACGAACTAATTTTTTTTAAATTTGAGTTAAAACTAACGTAGATATATACATATATATATATATATATATATATATATATATATATATATATATATATATATATATATATATATATATATATATATATATAAATATATATATATATATATATATATATATATATATATATATATATATATATATATATATATATATATATATATATATATATATATATATATATATATATATATATATACGTACATATATATACGTATAAATATACGTAGATATATACGTACTGTGACGGTGTTCCCCCCCCCCTTATATTTCTCCCACGCCTGCTATAAGAGTCATGTCCACTTTACCCGAGCGTTCTCTACGTCGCAGGCATCAGTTTGATATATGTGGAAGAGTGTAGTGTTCTCGAGGTGGCGAGAAATTTGTAAAAGAAGAGTATTTTGGCCTGTGGTATAGGTCCTTTAGGGAGCCAATATGGCGCGGGCTCCTCCGTTTTGCCGCCAAAACTGTGTGACGTCAGTGGCGCCAGATTGGTCACCGACAGCGACGTGGCACAGGGAGCCAATGAAAACCTCTCTTGGCAAGTATGACGTCACAAAAGAAGGGGAGTCCGGTCATCGCACCACGGTGGCACCATCAGTCTAAGACAGCACGTCAAGGAGGTCGGACGTGCGCTGGGGGGTCCTGTCAGTTGGACAGTTTACCCCATCTCCGGAGGATTTACGCATCACCGGTGGTCTGCCAGCACCTGTGGGGTCTTCCTTCGTTCATGTGTTGGACCAGAGAAGGAATTGACAGAGTATTAAGCATCAAGTGCTCCATGGACAGGTGTTGTGCAAGAGTGGAGTCTAGGCAGCAACGTATGCGACGGCTGATAGCTTCACAGTGATGACGTAGTGGCTGGGCCAATCCTCCGTGAGGGAATCAGTCTGACACGACACGTCAAGGTGGACGGATGTGTGAAGGTTGATCCTGTCAATCTGACAGTAATACGCCACTCCCATGGATCTTACGCGTCACCCGTAGTCTGCAAATACGCCGAGAGGTCTTCTTTCATTCCATGTGTGGACCGAAGAGGGAATTGACGGCATACTGAGCATCAAGTACTCCAGGGTCGGGTGCTGTGCAGGTGAAGTCTAGGCAGTATTGTCTGGGACGTCTGATAGCTTCACAGTGATGACGTAGCGGCTGGGCCAATCCACTGGGAAGCAGTGAAAGAAGATACTAATTGGGAATCTGTACGACTGCAGCCGAGACGTAGGTTGGCAGCCATAGTTGGGAGGAGAAGTTGACGGCCGGGAGACCGACTCCGACCCTACAAGACGTGGAGGAGGAGCACGGACCCGCGGAGGACAGAACACGGAGACGACGTGTTTATTTTGGGACGTTGATTGGGTTCCTGGAGGACACGACAGGGTGTGTGTGGGGGCGTTCCCTACACGAGGCGGGAACCTGGACCAGGAGCTACAACTCAACTCTCACCGGAGGATAGGTGGAAGTAGGTGATTAAAGTTTCCCTCCCAATTCCCCTTTAGTCAGCTATATTATTTAGCCAGAGTATTTTGTATGTCGTGAGCAAGGCTCACCTATGTCACAGTAAGGCACAAGTGTGCAGAGTGGGGCTACATAGAGCACTCACGGTATTATTATTATTATTGGTGTGTGCAGGCACCCGGAGTAATTGATGAATTTACTGTGTTGATAATGTCTTTCATGAGACTTTAATATGATCATTTAGTGAGAGAATATATATATATATATATATATATATATATATATATATATATATATATATATATATATATATATATATAAATGTGCCAGTATTTGGTGTTAGGCTATGTGCCCAGTAACTATATTATTACTATTATTGATATCTATGATTTATCTATATATATATATGTCTATTGTTGTGTATTGAATAACCATTCATGTGTGCAGTGATCAATTGAATATTCGCCCACGAAAGGAATTACTGAGAACTCCAGTAATATATACTTGCATGCATTATCATTAAATGAGGTGCAGTGTGTTACACCATGATAGTGAATTATTGTGTTCATTAATATAGAAATGTTTGATTGAGCTCAAGATCAGTGCAGCGAAGTATTTACGTTCTATTGCTATTGTCGCAGATATTGTGTTGTTTGAACATTTAGTGATCCTTGAGAATTTAAAGAAATAGGCATATTTCGCCAACAAACAAGTGCAGTAAGAGATCACACAGTAGGGGGGGGAGTCGCCCAGCTGATTTTGACATTGATGTGAGGGGGAGCATTGCCAGCTTGGCGAGTTCATGATTATATGTGGGAACGAGCGACTTACGCATGAAATAGCTGTTTACTTGTTGATATACAGATGTGATGTCTTGAGTTTTAAGTAAAACACAAAATACCTTGGCGTTTGTATCATCCCCTCCATATTTCTTGTGGCTATATAATACATGAAAGGAAATAGAGTGATAGAAATAAATACCTGCCTGATATCAGACATATTGAGTGTGCTCTTGCCACTGTTACCCCAATTCAACGAAACCACTGACGTGTTACTGGACACAGGAAACACCAGATGGCGACCTTGTGGTTAATAGTAGAGCCCTAGCCGGGGTGGGCACACAGCTGTAAAGAGAACAAGCTGTGTTCTCACTCATTCTCGATCAGAGGGCCGGTTGGGATTGACTGGGATACTCTCCTGGCGTACAGTGGCGCCGCGAGGATAGAGTGAAGACCCGCAGGGCTACGGTGAGTGAACTTGTGTATACTGTTCTTCACCCTCTTATGGTGAACCCTGACAGTACCTAGGTGTATATATACCTATTCTACTAGGTATGACATATATATATATATATATATATATATATATATATATATATATATATATATATATATATATATATATATATATATATATATTGTGACGGTAACGCGTTGGAGTTCGGCTGTTCAAAGGTAGGGGTATGGCCTCGTCACATAGAATAAAAAAAAAATAGAAAATCTGGAACTTCGTCTGTGGTAAGGTAAGGAGAAGACACACAAAACACAAGTAAATTTTAACAATGGAATTTTAATTACGTTAGATAAACAAAACATGAATAAAATGGACATACAAATTCGTATAATAAAATCAATCAAAATAATAAGAATAATCAAATGACAAAATGAAAAGTTACGTTAAGACAAGTGAGCAATAACAAGCTGTGCAATATACAATAAAATGAGAGGTGCAGGAATATTGGCTTTAAGCTATCACCTCTCTTAGTACACGTAAGCCACAGCTTAGTCTACGAAGAAGACGTGTTAACCGTATGAAAGCACTGAATATTCTGAAGACTGAGGTCGTGGCGGCCCCAGACATCAAGTAGTATGGTGGGTGGAGTACAGTTGCAGCTGGACCCCGCAGCCAATCAGCGATGAGCCGGCAACAAGACAGGTAGTTTGGTGGTTCGAGGTGGAGCAGGTGTTCCTGGCTGAATACGTTTTGCTCTCTGGCAAACCTTGGAGATGTTGTTGTCATTGTTGGATATTTCTTCCATACTAGTTTTATATAGATGTTTAGCGACGTAATTTGGAGGAAGAGCAGGCTCAATCTCTTGAAGGAGATTATCGTCACAATATATATATATATATATATATATATATATATATATATATATATATATATATATATATATATATATATATATATATATATATATATATATATATATATATATATTTAAAGAAAAACTCACACCCCAGAAGTGACTCGAACCCATACTGCCAGGAGCACTCTGCTGGCATACAGGACACCATAACCGCTCGACCAACACGACCGGACAAAAGAGGATGGTAGCCGAGGCTATTTCCATTCCCCCGCCGGCACTCAGTTGGTAATCTTGGGCATGGTATTTTATCAAATCACTTCATTCTTTGGGGCACACGTGAGGAACACAAATGCGAACAAGCCTGAATGGTCCCCAGGACTATATGCAATTGAAAACACACACCCCAGAAGTGACTCGAACCCATACTGCCAGGAGCACTCTGATGGCATACAGGACACCTTAACCGCTCGTCCAACATGCCTTGACAAAAGGGTGATGGTAGCCGAGGTTATTTCCATGCCCCCACTGGCACTCGGTTGGTAATCATGGGCATGGTATTTTATCAAATCACCTCACTCTTTGGGGCACACGTGAGGAACACAAATGCGAACATATGTTTACAAGAAAGGCTGCTACCTAAATATACTAATATATATATGTATATATATATATATATATATATATATATATATATATATATATATATATATATATATATATATATATATATATATATATATATATATATACATATGTCGTACCTAGTAGCCAGATCGCACTTCTCAGCCTACTATGCAAGGCCCGATTTGCCTAATAAGCCAAGTTTTACTGAATTAATATATTTTCTCTAATTTTTTTCTTATGAAATGATAAAGCTACCCATTTTATTATCTATGAGGTCAATTTTTTTTTCTTGGAGTTAAAATTAACGTAGATATATGACCGAATCTAACCAACCCTACATAACCTAACCTAACCTATCTTTATAGGTTAGGTGAGATTAGGTAGCCGAAAAAGTTTGGTTAGGTTAGGTTGGGTAGGTTAGGTAGTCGAAAAACAATTAATTCATGAAAACTTGGCTTATTAGGCAAATCGAGCCTTGCATAGTAGGCTGAGAAGTGCGTTCTGGCTACTATGTACGACATATATATATACACATATATATGTTGTTATATGTGACCGAAAAAGTAAAATTAATAATTCTAACACGAATTTTCTCAATATTCCTTATGTTTCTTTTTACTGTCGTTGGTAATTGAAAAATCAATTCTCCAAAATTCATTTTTATTTGTAGTCTGACGCGACGTTTGAATGCGTTTCGTAATTACTTATTACATTTTCAAAGACTTTAGTTTACACACACACAACTGTAACCTTAAAACACTAAACAGAGTTTTACTTAATGCTAACATTGAACAGCTTGGCTCATATCCTCGCATTTGGGTGAGGGGATATGTTGCAACAGTTTTGGATGAGGTGAACAAACTTTTGACCAACACAAGACAGAACACAGTGCAATGGGTATAAATTGGATAAATGAGAGGGAAAAATGGAAGTAACTGCAAATGGTCTATTGGCCCATACTTCCTCTTGATGCATCTATATTGGTACAGAGTCTTGAAGAGGGTAGAATATAGTTGTGCATTAATTGGCTGTTGATTGCTGGTGTTGACTTTTTGATGTGTAGTTTTTGATGACCAACACATCAAAAAGTCAACACCAGCAATCAACAGCCTATTAATGCACAACTATAACGCTAATCTCCGAAAGTTCTTCACTTATTGCTTTGAAACTTTCACACAATCTTCCATTCGCATCCCAGCGGGATTTTATATACATATTATATAGATGTCACGACTGTGACGGGAAAAAACATGCTTTTTTTAAAAAACTTTTTTTTTCATGTGTTTTTAATGTGAGGGAAATCTTCGTAACGACTTTACCGATTGCTTTGAAATTTTGACACACCGTTACATTCAAATAGGCTCGTATTTTTATATACCTAATATATACATGCCTCACCTATGACAGGAAAAAACAAGCTTTTTTTAAAAAAAACTGCGCCATCTGTTGGACGTAAGATCAACATATGTTGTAATCTCTGAAAGTTCTTCACCGATTGCTTTGAAATTCTGACACAACGTTCAATTCGTTTATGTACATGTTTTTAAATACCTACTATATGGATGCTACACCTGTGACAGTTAAAACATACTTTTTTTCGAAAATAGCGCCATCTGTTGCACATAATAGCAACACACTTGCAATACTAAATATGTTACGAATTCCTTCTGAATGTTTTCGATTGCACTGATAAATGAAATTTTCATAGATTTCGATTTATTTTAATTTGTATTGAATGATTTTGTATGCCATTGTGTCGGAATTGAGATGTGTTGTTTACCATACCGTTCATTTCATAAATATACGTATAAATGCCACACCTGTGACAGGTAAAAATATTCTATTTTTTTAAGAAATAGTGCCATCTGTTGCACGTAAGAGCCACACACAATATTCTAAATATGTTACGATTCCATTTCATTTTTTCCGATTGCATTGATAAATTGAATTTTCACAGATTTTGATTTATTTTAATTTTGATTTAATAATTTTGTGCAACATTGCATTGGAATTGAGCTATGTTGTTTTCCATACCATTCATTTTGTGAGTATAAGTATAGATGCCACACCTGTGACAGGTAAAAATATGCATTATTTTTTAAACAGTGCCATCTGTTGCAAGTAAGAGCAACTCAAGCTATACTAAATATGTTACGATTCTATTTCAATGTTTCAAATTTCATTGATAAATTGAATTTTCATATATATCAAATTATTTTCCTGTTGATTTAATTATTTTGTGAGACATTGCGATGAAATTGAGTAATTGGGCTTTGTTGTTTACCATACCGTTCATTTCATGAGTGTAGTTTATTTTTTAATTTTTCATTGTTTTTCATTCCATTTTTTAATTGTTTTTCTTATATATCAGTGATGGGAACATCAGATTATTTGATGTTCCCATTTTTCTGATGGGAACATCAGATCACATGTGAATGCATCGGATGAGGGAGTTGGGAATGGTGGGGAGGACAAGGGGACGGAAGTGGGGAAAGTATTGAGAACGATGGGACAGAGGAGGGGGTAATGGTGGGGAAAATGAGGGGACGGGGGAGTTAGGGATGGTGGGGACGAGGAGATAGGGGAATGAAGAATGGTGTGAAGGACAAGGGGAACAGGTAAATGGGGGATGGTGCAGAGGACGAGGGAAGTGGGGAGGGGGGGGGGAATGATAGGGAGGACGAGGGGATGGGGGATGGTGGGGAGGACTCAGGGATGGGGGTGTGGGGGACACAGGGATGGGGGAGGGAGGAAATGGCAGGGAGAAAGAGAGGACGGAAGAGGGGGAATTGTGGGGAGGACAGGGAGACAAGGGAAAGGTTGTTGGGGCTCAGACACGCACATGCATTACTGAGCCACAGCAATGCGTGGCTCAGCTAGTGTAAAAATAAAAATGGAAATGTTCGTTTGTTCAAAATCGCTAATCTCCTAAAGTTCTTCACTGATTGCTTTGAAATTTTCACACAACATTCCATTTGTATTCGAGCGGATTTTTAAACATACCATATAGATGTCAGGTCTTTGACCAGAAAAAAACTGTTTTTTTCTGAAAAATTCATGTGTTTTTCATGTGAGGTAAATCTTCGAAACCTCTTTACTGATTGCTTTGAAATTTTGACACATCGTTGCATTCAAATAGGCGCATGTTTTAATACACTTAATATATACAGGCCTCACCTGTGACAGGGAAAAACTTTTTTATTTAAATAGCACCATTTGTTGGGCATAAGAGCAACACATTCTGTAATTTCCGAAAGTTCTTCACCAATTGCTTTGAAAATTTTACACAACATTTCATTTGAATACATGCATGTTTTTGTATACCTACTATATAATTCCCACACCTGTGGCTGGTAAAAACACGCTTTTTTGACAAACAGCGCTATCTATTGCATGTAATAGCAACACACGTTATCCTAAATATGTTACAATTCCATTTGAATGTTTCCGATTGCATTGATAAATGGAATTTTCATAGATATCGATTTATTTTACATTTTGATATATTTATTTTATGTAACATGGCGTTGGAATTGAGCTGTGTTGTTTTCAATACTGTTCACTTCATAAGTATAAGTATAGATGCTACACTTGTGACAGGTAATTATTTTTTTTTAAGAAACACATACCATACATCTGGTAAACACATGCTCTTACATCTGTTGCATGTAAGAGCAACACACGTTATACTAATTATGTTACAATTCCATTTAAATGTTTCTGATTGCTTAGACAAATTGAATTTTCCTAGATTTCGATTTATATTCATTTTGATTTAAGTATTTTGTGTTACATTGTGCTGGAATTGAGCTGTGTTGTTTACCATATTGCTCATTTCGTGAGTATAACTATAGATGCCACACCTGTGACAGGTAAAAACTTTTTTTTTTAACAGCGTCATCTGTTGCATGTAAGAGCAAGACATACTATACTAAAAATGTTACGATTCCATTTCAAGGTTTCTGATTTCATTGATAAATTTAATTTTCTTAGATTTCGATTTATTTTTGTTTTGATTTAATTATTTTGTGTGACATTGTGTCGGAATGGAACTGTGATGTTTAACATAACGTTCATTTTGTGAGTATAGTTTGTTTATAATTTTTTCATCATTTTCCATTTCGTTTTTTAAACTGTTTTTCCTATATTTCAGTGATGAGAACATCAGATCATTTGATGTTCCCAATTTTCTGATGTTCACATCAGATCATTTGGGAATTCATCGGACGAGGGAGTGGGAATGGAGGGGAAGACAAGGGGATGGGAGTGGGGGATGTTGGGGAGGACGAAAGGACAAGGGAGGGGGTAATGTTGGGGAGAACGAGGAGACTGTGGAGTTAGGGATGGTGGGGACGAGGGGACAGGGGAACGGGCAATGGTGGGGAGGACATGGGGACAGGGGAGTTGGGGATGGTTGGGGGGACAAGGGGACGGGGGAGAGAGAATGGTAGGGAGGTCGAGGTGACGGAGGAGTGGGAGATGGTAAGGAGGACGAGGGGACGGTGGAGTGGGGAATGGTTAGAAGGACGAGGGGACGGTAGAGTGGGGGATGGTGGGGAGGACAAAGTTATGGGGAGTGAGGAATGGTTGGGAGGACAAGGGGATGGGGAAGGGGGGGAATATTGGGGAGGATTGGGAGACAGGAAAAGGTTGCTGTGGCTCAGCAATGCACATGCGTTGCGTTGGAACAGGAATAAAGCTCTTGTTGCTCTTCCAGGAGAAAAGTTAGGTCTCACTTCTCTTATTATGCTTAAAATCCCCCTTGAGCAAGGAACTATTCCAATTTATGTACCAGCTTACCATCTATCCCATTCTCAGAGGACAGAAACTGGTAGACTCATAGAGGAAATGTTACAAAGTGATCTAATTGAGTCGAGTAATTCGCCATGGAATGCTCCAATGATTCTTGTACCAAAGCGAGATGGGACATGGAGACCTGTAATTGATTATCGGAAGCTTAAGAGAGTAACTATACCTGATCGTTTCCCCACTTCCAGTCTCAAATGATTTGTTGCAAAGTATAGATTGAAACAAAGCATTCTCAACAGTAAATTTGTTTCAGAGATTCTGGCAAATCCTCCTTGATGAGGAAAGTAACTAGATGACAGCCCAGTGGGTTTCATTTGAAAAGAATGTCATTTGGTTTGCGAAGCAGTCCAATAACCTTCTCTAGGCTCATGACGAACCATTTTCGTAGATTGATAAGAAATATTCTTTTAGTGTATCTTGATGATCTCATAATCATGTCGCAACATGTTCAAACTCACTTCCAGAACCCTGAGAAAGTATTTGCAAAGCTCACAGAAGCAAATTTAAAAATAAAACTCTCAAAGTGCTATTTTTTAAAGGAGAAGATTAATTTCCTAGGTCATACAGTTATACCTACAGGCATTATAGTGAATGAAGCAAAAATTATTCCTGCCCCTGGTTTTCCAACACTTCGTACTGGAAAGGATATAAGACAGTTCACAGGTCTTGTAGGATTTTATCGTTCATTTATTTCTGGATTCTCTATTATAGCCGCTCCACTTTACAAGTTGCAAAAAAAAAGATGAACCCTTTGTTTGGGAAGAAGCCCAAGAACAGTCATTCGAAAAGCTCAAAACAGCATTGATATTGTCACCTGTCCTTAGGAATCCTGATTTTCTAAACCTTTTACGTTGGTTACAGATGCTAGTGACATAGGCTTAGCTGCTGCATTACTTCCAACAGAAGGTTTCAGAGATCACGCAATAGCTTATGCGAGCTGTACATTATCTAAAGAAGAGAAAAATTATATAGTATATAAAATTATATGACTTCCCTTATTTCTGACTCATTCAAGGTGAATATCGGGTCGAGTCTAGTTGGTTCGTCATTGGCTCTGATTCTTTTGGGTACCTTGACATGTTGGCTCAGAAAGTTCCTTGTTGCCACTTCCAAGAGTTTATCTCTCCATGTATCTGCACTTCCCCATTGGTCGACATTTTCACAGTCTATCATTTCTTGGTTGAAATCGCCCATGATTAAGAGTCTGGATAAATTCCTGCAGGCAACTGAAGCTACTCTCTCAATTATATTATTGGTTGCCATGTTGTTCCTATCGAATTCCTATCTGGGTCTTCTGTCATTTAGTGGAGGGTTGTAAATGACTGCCACTATTATCTTAGGTCCACCCATTGTCATAGTTCCTGTTATATAGTCTCTGAATTCGTAACAGCCCGGAATTTCCATCTCTTCAAAACTCCAGTCCTTCCTTATCAGCAGGGGCCACTCCTCCTTCTCTTCTCCCTTTCCTCCCTTTCCTTGCTATATAGTAGTCCTTTGGAAATATAGCATTTGTTATGACTCCTGACACATTTGTGAGTCCTATTACATCTGGGTTTTCTTTCTGTGCCCTTTCTGCCAGTTCACTTGCTTTATTGGTAATCCCATCAATGTTTGAGAACATTACCCTGGAGCTCACTTTCCTATATCCAGTTTCACCCACCTTCTCCACTAGTGTAGGAAGCTGTTCCATGGGCATTGCTACTTGGGTAGGCTCATCCTCCTGTGGGGTTGTTACCAGGGAATGGGGGGGAGGGGAGATGGGGCTTAGGGCTTAGATCTAGCCCAGGCCTGTTTGGGACAGGAAGAAGTCCTGGGGTTGGAAGGGCTGGGAGTGCTGAAGGTTGGGGGGGGGGGGGCAGGGAGTGCTCAGGGTGAGGGCTTGCTCTACTGTGGTGTAGTTAACAGGGGTTTAGGCGGAGGCAGGGTGGGGGATGGAGGGCTTAGATCTTGCTTGGTCTTCCTTGGGGCCGGAAAAAGACCAGGGAATGAGAAGGCAGGGGTACTCGGGGTAAGAGGGAAGGGAGGATTTGGGTGGTATGGTGGGCATTGTGTAGAGGCAAGGGAGAGTTGAGCTAGGGGTGGGGGGAAGGGGCTCCTATGGGGTTGTGGGTTGGGGTGTTGCAGTCCCCCTCTGGGGTTCCTGAATTGGGGTTCCGACTTTCCCTCTAGGATTGCTGGGTTGGAGGCTGAGGTTTCCTGGCTCCTTCCCTCAACCTGTGCACTTTCCTTGCATCTGCTGCCTGTATTATCTCGTCCCTGGTCATGTCCCTCTGAAGGAATACCTTTCTGTAATTCTTTTTTTTTCAGTTTGCTGTTTTTTACTAGGATGTCCTCTTTGATGTCCACGATCCTGAATACTAACTTTATCAATATTTTTTTTTTTTGTACTGCAATCCGGAAAACTTTTCCATGTCTTGTTCAACCGCTTCCATTCTTATCTCAGTTTGTATCCCTGACACTGCAGGTTTGTCCTTAGTCCTCCACTCTTCCTGCTTGTAACCTTCTTGTTTTTTTAATACCTACCACAACTACAGCTCTTTTCCTTTCTATTAGATGGCTCCTGTATCTAGTTGCTTCCTGTGAAGTTACGGCTTTCATTTCAACTTCCTTGACTGTGGACATGGCTTCTGGGCACTTCCTCAACATTTCAGCAAAGGTGGCCCCATTGTAGGGGTCCCTGCTATTGCTACATCCCCTGCTACATGGGGGTTGGTTGTCTTGGCCAATGTCGGAGGAGGGCTTGTTTTTAGTTTTTTCGTGCTGACTTAGTTTCATCTGCAGTTAACTTATGATTTCCCTCATGTATTTCTAGTCCCCCATTGATTTCCCTCCATGCACTAGTAGTCATCTCCATGTATGATTCGGCCTGTTGCTCTCCTCCAACTTGTGTTCTGTTTTCCTACGATCATGCTTGACCCCTTTTTGTTCCCTAGAGTTAGTGTTAGTCTACAAGGATCAGAGAAGTGAAGAGAGAGGAGGAAGATAGAGAAGAGGATAGTATAGGGGTGACAGGGATAGTGTGTGTGTGTGGGGGGGAAGCGGGGCGGGGGGAGGAGAGGAGGTGTAGGGGTGGAATGTGGGTGTGAAGGGGGGGGGGGGAAGTGTGTGTGTGGGGTGTTACACTGTGGTGGGTGTGCATGTGTGCGTGTGCTTGTGTAGTGTGTACAGATTACAGGAGCCTATTGGGCTCTATCATATCTACACTTGAAACTGTGTATGGAGTCAGCCTCCACCACATCACTTCCTAATGCATTCCATTTGTCAACCACTCTGACACTAAAAAAGTTCTTTCTAATATCTCTGTGGCTCATTTGGGCTCATGTGTGTGTGTGTGTGTGTGTGTGTGTGTGTGTGTGTGTGTGTGTGTGTGTGTGTGTGTGTGTGTGTACTCACCTAATTGTGCTTGCGGGGGTTGAGCTCTGGCTGTTTGGTCCCGCCTCACAACAGTCAATCAACATGTGTACAGGTTCCTGAGCCTATTGGGCTCTATCATATCTACACTTGAAACTGCGTATGGAATCAGCCTCCACCACATCTCTTCCTAATGCATTCCATTTATCAACCACCCTGATACTAAAAAAGTTCTTTCTAATATCTCTGTAACTCATTTGGGCACTCAGTTTCCACGTGTGTCCCGTAGTGTGTGTGCCCTTTGTGTTAAATAGCTTGTCTTTATCTACCCTATCAATTCCCTTGAGAATCTTGAATGTGGTGATCATGTCCCTCCTAACTCTTCGGTCTTCCAGCGAAGTGAGGTTTAATTCCCGTAGTCTCTCCTCGTAGCTCATACCTCTCAGCTCGGGTACCAGTCTGGTGGTAAACCTTTGAACCTTTTCCAGTTTAGTCTTATCCTTGACTAGATATGGACTCCATGCTGGGGCTGCATACTCCAGGATTGGCCTGACATATGTGGTATACAAAGTTCTGAATGATTCCTTACACAAGTTTCTGAATGCCGTTCTTATGTTGGCCAGCATGGCATATGCCGCTGATGTTATCCTCTTGATATGGGCTGCAGGAGACAGGTCTGACGTGATATGAACCCCCAAGTCTTTTTCTTTCTCTGACTCTTGAAGAATTTCATCTCCAGATGATACCTTGTGTCTGGCCTCCTGCTCCCTACACCTATTTTCATTACATTACATTTGCTTGGGTTAAACTCCAACAACCATTTGTTCGACCATT
>NC_091164.1:31105508-31200508 GCF_040958095.1 Procambarus clarkii | reverse complement strand
TGTGATATCAACTCCTAGATGTTTCTCTCTGTTCGTTTCATTAAGTACTTCATCTCCTATTCTGTATCCTGTGTCTGGCCTCCTGTTTCCACTGCCTAGTTTCATTATTTTGCATTTACTCGGGTTGAACTTCAACAGCCATTTGTTGGACCATTCACTCAGTCTGTGTAGGTCATCTTGTAGCCTCCTACTATCGTCCTCAGTTTCAATCCTCCTCATAATTTTTGCATCATCGGCAAACATTGAGGGAAACGATTCTATACCCTTTGGGAGATCATTTACATATATCAGAAACAATATAGGTCCAAGGACTGACCCCTGCGGGACTCCACTCGTAACGTCTCGCCAATCTGAGACCTCACCCCTCACACTGACTCTTTGTCTCCTGTTCCTTAGGTACTCCTGTATCCAACGGAGTACCTTCCTTTTCACTCCAGCCTGCATCTCCAGCTTTTTCACTAGCCTCTTGTGTGGCACTGTATCAAAGGCTTTCTGACAATCCAAAAATATGCAGTCTGCCCACCCTTCTCTTTTTTGCCTTATTTTTGTTGCCTGGTCGTAGAATTCAAGTAACCCTGTGAGGCAGGACCTGCCATCCCTGAATCCATATTGATGCTGTGTTACAAAGTTCTTTCGCTCCAGGTGCTCCACTAGCTTTCTTCGCACAATCTTCTCCATCAGCTTGCATGGTATGCAGGTTAGGGACACTGGCCTGTAATTTAGGGCTCCTGTCTATCCCCTTCTTGTATATCGAGACTACGTTAGCTGCTTTCCAATTTTCTGGCAGTTCCCCTGTTGCCAGTGATTTGTTATACACTATGGAGAGTGGGAGGCACAGTTCTTCTGCCCCTTCCTTTAGTATCCAAGGGGAGATTTCATCTGGGCCTTTGTCACATCCAACTCTAGTAAACACTTGCTTACTTCCCCGCTGGTAATCTCAAACTCTTCCAGTGGTTCCTGATTAGCTATTCCCTCTCTTATCTCTGGGATTTCTCCTTGCTCTAAGGTGAAGACCTCTTGGAATTTCTTATTCAGTTCCTCACACACTTCCTTGTCGTTTGTAGTGAATCCTTCTGCCCCTATACTTAATTTCATAACCTGTTCCTTTACTGTTGTTTTCTAGTGATGTGGCTATGCAGCAATTTAGGCTGAGTCTTTGCCTTGCTTGCGATGTCATTTTGGTATTGTCTTTCTGTGTGTGTGTGTGTGTGTGTGTGTGTGTGTGTGTGTGTGTGTGTGTGTGTGTGTGTGTGTGTGTGTGTGTGTGTGTGTGTGTGTGTGTGTCTGTGTGTGGTCAGGCAAGGGGTGTGTGAGTGCGGAGGCGTTTGTGTATAGGGGGAGTGGGGAGGGGGAGCTTTGGGAGGTCTTGGGAGGCGTGGGAAGTTGAGAGGATGGGTGAACTGGACACCAGGGTAGATAAGGTAAAGGATAGATAAGGAGGAGGAGGGAGATCGGGAAGAAGGAGAGAGAGAGTGGTAAGTGAGAGAGGGGGGAGTGTAGTGGGTTTGTGAGATGGGGGGGGGTAAGAGAGGGGGTGGAGTATGAGTGAGTTCTTATTCCCTTTCCTCAAAAGGTGTTAATCCTTTCTAGCCTGACTGAGCGTTTGTGTGTGTGTGTGTGTGTGTGTGTGTGTGTGTGTGTGTGTGTGTGTGTGTGTGTGTGTGTGTGTGTGTGTGTGTGTGTGTGTGTGTGTGTGTGTGTGTGTGTGTGTGTGTGCGTGTGTGTGTTTTGCGTGCACGTGCGTGTGTGCATGCTTACGTACGTGCGCGTGCATGCGTGCGTGTGTTACGAGGGTCCCATAAATGTCAACCTCTATCCAAAATGAGCCACTATGAGATTTTAAATATATATGATATACTGAACAAGAATTTGATAATATGTTACCTCACTCTGTACACTTGAACAATTGACCAGAGGGGGGTACCTACCAGTCAGAATCCCGCTCGCACAACCAGGTGACTAAGGACGATGCTGGGTGACGATGCCTCCCACGTTGGGATTCATTAAGTTATTCACTAATTTCCTGTAGTTTGATGATGGCGGTTCTTCTCTATCTAACACAAAGCTCTGGAGTCAGTCAGTGTATCGTTGTGTCTCTTGTGTTACAGTTCACCTATTTACTGTTTCGACTGATCACTGGACCCAATATGTAAACAAAGCCTCGTAGCCCTCCCCACGCGGCCTGTCTGGTGAATTCACTGTTTAACACAAAGTTCTAGTGATAGCACTGTATTTTCCTTTCCTATTCGCGGCGGTTATTCACTTTGTGATACCCCTAGATCTGCGATCTGTCACTGTAGCCTTAATTAACCCCAAAATATTGGCGTTTATCGTAGAGTGCGACCCCGCGACCCTCCCTCAAAGGCTGGCTCGACTGTGTGTGTCACAGGCTTAATCACACAGAGGGGAGAGAAAGTAGTCCCTAAAATGAGCTGTATATTGTCTCGAGACTCTCTGCTTATGTCCAATACTAATTTTTATACTAAAAGCACACTCAACACCGTAAGAGGTACTTACAGGCCACTTCAACCATCACTTCAACCATGATATTAAAAGTCCAAAGACTAATGTATTTAAGAATAATTCCTAACAGAATAGTTGGTGAATTTATAGTACTTCGTGGCAATGATATCCCGTTTTCTATTGATGGAAAATTCTACTACAAGTTACATTTTCTATGGGTAACTTGTTTATACAACACAGCAGAATTATTAACTGTCGATTGCATGTAATATTATTAAATGGTGTCGGGTTCTCCGACAGTAGGTATATAAAAACATGTGCATATTCGAATGGAACGTTGTGTCAGAATTTCAAAGCAATCGGTGAAGAACTTTTGAAGATTAAAGCATGTGTTGCTCTTCTGTCCAACAGATGGCGCTGTTTTTCAAAAACAGCATGTTTTTTCCTGTCAGAGGTGAGGCATGTATAAAGTAGGTATATAAAAATACGTGCCTATTCGAATGCAACGTTATGTCAAAATTTCAAATCAATCGGTAAAGTGGTTTCAAAGATTTCCCTCACATGAAAAATACAGTTTTTCATAAAAGCATGTTTTTTCCCATCACAGACGTAACATATATTTAATATGTATATAAAAACCCGCTCGGATGTGAATAGAACGTTGTGTGAAAATTTCAAAGCAATCGGTAAAGAACTTTCGGAGATTAGCGATTTTGAACAAACGAACATTTCCATTTTTATTTATATAGATTAACTATTTACTAATTTACTAAATAAAAATAACAATTTACTATTATTTACTGTTCCTGGTGGCTCGCAAAAGGCTATAAATTTCTCATTTGCACGTTGTTTGTCTATGACAGAGCGAAGACCTGCTGTGATGTTCTTAACTACCAGGATGGGTTTTTTGTAATATGAGATAGTTCATCTTGTATATCACCAGACAGTTTCGTTGAATGACTACTTTCGTCATCCACTCAGCAGTGGTTATGTCACCCTTAAGACTGAATGTTGTTAGTAGTGACTCAAACTCCAAGCTGAAGGCTTAAAAGGAGTCAGCAGTCTGATCAGGTATAGATTAGTCCAGTAATTGTAGTACAACATGGTTGACAGCTTCAAGTATGTTTACTGAAGCTGTCAAACATGTTGTACTACAATTGCTGGACTTATCTATACCTGATCAGACTGCTGACTCCTTTTAAGCCTTCAGCTTGGAGTTTGAGTCACTCCAAAAAAGCGGTACTCTTAGTTTCACCGGGTACAGCAGTATATAGTGTCCTTGGTAACGACTGCGCTCCAGAGCTACCCCACACGAAAACCTATGAAGACCTGATTACCCTGCTTAAATGTCATTGTACAGTGAAACCTTCATACCACAGGAGTTTGATGAATTTCCAAAAGAGGACGAAAAAGCAGCCAGAATCCTTGGAGGATTTATTTGTGGAGTTGAAGGCATTGGCTAACACCTGCAATTTTGGAGCACAGTTTGACTGCCGGATGCAGGACCAGCTGTTCATGGCAGTAGAAAATATCATATTTCTCCCTATCTTGGTGGCGGAAAACTTGGAGTTATAACCGATGCCTTCATGGACAGTGATAGAGAAGATTTTGAACCTGGAAAGGGCTTTCGAAGTAAAGAAATCTACTACCCAAGAAATTATGGTCCTACATGGGCCAGACAAGATGTAAACACTGTACGTACAATCACAGTAGTGGCAACTACAAGTTTAAGGACTACTTATGCAACTTTTGTGACAAGAAAGGGCACTTGAGGAAAGTGTGCAGAGAATACTTGAAAAAATAGCAAGACCTTGGTAATGATACGACCTGGGAATACAGGAAGAAAGGGTAAGGTTAGTATGGTCAAGGCAGTAGAGGAGAGTAAACCGTCTGAAGAAGCTGCAGGTGCGGAAAGCAAACTATATTCGGTGAAAGAAAGGTATGTTCGGTGGAATCACAAGTGGTGATTTTTGTAATTAATGAGAAGTTAGTTCCTTTGGAACTGAACACTGGTGCTGCAGTGTCAGCACTCTCTACAGATTAGGAAGATACCTGGCAGTTAAATGTAAAACCTAGTGGAACATCATTAAGTGCATACGATAATGTACCAATTCAGGTCTATGGCAATTTGTCAGCAAAAGTAGGCTATAATACGAAAGAAATTGTCCAGGATTTTTATGTAGTGGATTCACGTAATCCTAGCCTTTGTGGTAAGTATCTCATTGAAAAGGTGGTAATTTTCTTGGCTGGCCTGGATGAATTGTCTATAGTGAAATAAATTAAGGGTCCAAATTTATAAAAAAATTCAGATTTTTTTTATTATTATGTAAAAATAATATATATAAATATGAATATGTAAAAATATTCAGTATATGCAGATATGCCAATTTATAGCATGGTGGCAAAATTTCACCTGAAAAGTGGGGCTTCACATAAATTCTTCACAGCAAGAACAGTTCCGTTCCATTACAAGCAACTGGTTGAATCTGCTCTGGAAAGGCATGTAGCAGAAGGCATCTTAGAGCGAATTACACATTGTGAGTGAGGGAGCCCTATTTGTACCAGTGTTGAAGGCAGACCATAAATCCATGAGAATCTGTGCAGATTTTAAATAATTAAATACCACATCCATTGTGAAAAATATCCATTGCCCAAGACAGATGAGTTGTTGTCAGTGGTTAGCAAGGGGGGGGGGCAATTTTTTCTAAGATTGGCCTGAAAGATGCCTACTTGCAAATTCTTGTAGATGAAGAGAGCCAGAAACTGTTAGTGATTAATACTCATAAGGAGTTATTTAGGTATAAAATACTTCCTTTTGGATTCTCAACGTCTCCAGTAATTTTTCAGATTCATATCCCAGTTGTTAGTAAACATTGAGTGTGGCTAGCTTTTTAGATGACGAATGTGGGGAGAAGGAGGAAGAGCATGATACTAGATTAGAAAAGGTTATGAATCTTCTGCAACAGCATAATGTGAAGATTAATAAGGGTAAAACAGCATTGAAGACCAATGCAATTGAATACCTGGGGTACCATATTTGAAATTAGGGCTTTACTCCTCACAAAAATGTAGCCGCTACAGTGGACGCCCCAGCCCCAACATCAGTGGGGGAAGTACAGTCTTTTGTGGGGATGGTAACATAGTTTTGTAAGTTCATGACGAACTTTTCGACAAAATTAGCGCCCTCGTATGAATTATTGAAAAAAAGGGGCTAGATTTAAGTGGGCAGCAGGAGAGGAGAAGGCCTTCAGGAATATTAAGCAGGAATTGATAAATTCTCCAGTGCTCACTAATTTTACTAGTAAACTCCCTTTAAACAAGCGGTCGATGCTTCCCTCAGTAAGGGTGGGTTGTGTTATTACAGGAAGTAGATGGACAGGAAAAAGTAGTCTATCATGATAGCAAGAAATTATCTCCTGCAGAAGAGAATTATTCACAATTAGACAAAGAAGCCTTAGCTTTGGTATATGCCATAAAATAACTGAAGTATTTTCTGCTGGGAAAGAAATTACTTGCTAGAACAGACCATAAACCCCTGCTTGGATTGTTAGGCAGAGGTAAACAAATTCCAGTTAATGCCATTGCTAGAATTCAACGAATGGCATTGTTACTTTCACAGTTTGAGTATGATTTGGAATTTATTCCGAGCAAGGATAATGAAGTGGCTGATGCATTAAGTTGATTGCCTTTACACAGAAGAGCTGAATTCCAGTATTCCACTGGAATGTGTTAACCTGGTGATATCAATGTCTTTTGAAGATATTTCATACCAGGCTATTAGGAAGGCAAACTATCAGGAAGTCTGTTAATGAAGTATGTTAAATATGGTTTTTAATGATAATTTACTATTTTTAGAGTATATGACAGTAAAGTCCTTAGACCTAAGTATTCACAAGGATTTACTCTTGTATAGTAATAGTGCTGGTTCCTGTGAAACAGAGAGGTAAGATTTTGGAACAGCTACATGTAGGCCATAATGAAAAATGCTATGAAAGCAGAAACTAGAAGCTGGGTTTGGTGGCCAAAAATGGACCAGGATATTTCTGAAGTAATTAAGAATTATCACAAAGCCCAAGCCCTAGAACTTTCCTGGCCTTGCATTGGGAAACCCTGGTCTAGACATCATATAGATTATGCTGGACCTATGCAAAATAAAATTACCAGATATATCTTGAGATGATTTCGGGGCTTAGCGTCCCCACGGCCCGATCCTCGACCAGGGATTCTTATTGTTACACACCCCCAGGAAGCCAACCCGCTCTCACACAAGACAGCACATATATGACTTATTGCTTATAGTCAATATTTTGCTTATGAATTAGTACATATGTGGTACATTCCCAGTTATATTTTTTTTCAAGGCCCAAACTTCCTCACGTACCAATTTACATCTCACAGTATCCTTACATCAACGTAGATAGCAGAATAGTCGTGATTGGTTCAATTATAATGAAAATTGTAGTTTTCAGGTCCCACATGGGTTGTGAAATTTACCTACTATTGTCCATGCTCTTAGAATATTACAGATCAGCTACTTCCTATTGAAGGCTCGTAGTTTTGTTTTGAGAAATATTAGTTGTTCTTAGTAAATTATAATAAGCACTATAAATTATTACATAGAATAACAGTGCTTCACCAATCAATATTATATACCATAGTTTGCGCTTTAAAAATCTTTAAAGAATGTTTTGTAGGAACGCTAACAGAAAACGATGTTATGTTGGAATGTTTATGGGGTAAACTACTGCAAACATGGGGATCACTTCCACCCACAGGAAGGGAGTAGGGTCCAATACCATCCACTGGATGTGTATGGCGTCCACTACCACCGACAGGATGGGCATGGGGCTCACAACCACCCACAGGATGGGCATGGGGTCCAATACCACCAACAGAATGAGTATGGCGTCCACTATCACCCACAGGATGGGTATGGGGCTCCAACCACCCACAGAATAAGTATGGGGTCCAATAACACCCACTGGATGTGTATGGCGTCCATTGCCGCCCACAGGATGAGTATAGGGTCCAGTATCACCCACAGGATTAGTATATAGAGTCCACTGCCGCCCACAGGGTCGGTAAAGGGTCCACTACCGCCCACAGGGTTGGTAGGGGGTCAACTGCCGCCCACAGGGTCGGTAGGGGGTTCACTACCGCCCACAGGGTCGGTATGGGGTCCACTACCACCCACAGGGTCGGTATGGGGTCCACTACCGCCCACAGGGTCGGTAGGGCGTCCACAGGGTCGGTAGGGGTCCACTACTGCCCACAGGGTTGGTAGGGGGTCCACTGCCGCCCACAGGGTCGGTAGGGGGTCCACTGCCGCCCACAGGGTCGGCAGGGGGTCCACTGCCACCCACAGGGTCGGTATGGGGTCCACTACTGCCCACAGGGTCGGTAGGGCGTCCACAGGGTCGGTAGGGGTCCACTGCCGCCCACAGGGTCGGTAGGGGGTCCACTGCCGCCCACAGGGTCGGTAGGGCGTCCACAGGGTCGGTAGGGGTCCACTGCCGCCCACAGGGTCGGTATGGGGTCCACTGCCATCCACAGGGTCAGTATGGGGTCCACTAGCGCCCACAGGGTCGGTAGGGGTCCACTGCCGCCCACAGGGTCGGTAGGGGGTCCACTGCCGCCAACAGGGTCGGCAGGGGGTCCACTACCGCCCACAGGGTCGCTATGAAGTCAACTACCGCCCATAGTGTTTGTATAGTGCCCACTACCGCCCATAGTGTTATTATGGGGTCCACTACCCCTCATAGTGTCGGTATGGGGGTCCATTACTACCCAAAGGGTGTGTCTGGGGACTATTTTTTTCTGTATAGCAGAGGTGGCAATACTGCTTTTCCAATCTCATTTGTTGTTCAATGTAAAATATTTGTTGCTCGACTTGCAACAATTTATATATATATATATATATATATATATATATATATATATATATATATATATATATATATATATATATATTTATATATATATATATATATATATATTTATATATATATATATATATATATATATATATATATATATATATATATATATATATATATATATATGTATATAGTACAGTGCCTTTGCAATAATGTACCAATGTGTGTATTTGTTGTATTTTATTGTTGAAATACATTGTTCACATGAAATACATGTGAAATATTGTTGAAAACATCTTGATGACTTATTAAACCAAAATTATTTATTAGTCAGAAGAAAGACAAAAACGCGAACTATATGTTAAACCTCTACCAGACAAATATTTTAAGTAAAACCGAAGATATTTGTAGTTTTATAAAAGGGGCAGTTTTCATTGCTCGTCGAGCTCGAAAACCGCAGCATTCATCTCAGAACCATGCCTATTTCACACAGATTCCTTAATAACGTAAGAGTTTTATATGTCACAAGAAAGATAGAAATATAAGTTTCATTCTAAATACCTTACCATGGGCATATTTAAATTTAAAGCGAAGATACGTGTACTTTTATAATAGCCGAGCTTTGACCCCGGACAGATTGATCGACCGAGCAACTCTCTCTCAGAACAATGTTTATTTCAAGTGAATTCGTTAATAAACATATATGTTTTAAATGTCTCAAGAAAGGCAGACATATAAGCTTTACTTTAAACACTTTACCATAGACATATTTAAAGTTCTAATGAAGATACATATATTTTAAAAATTACGGAGCTCCCACCCCGTACAGACTGAACGACAGAGCAACTCTCTCTCAGATCAATGTTTATTTCACGTAAATTCGTTAATAAACACAAATGTTTTATATGTCTTAAGCAAGATAGAAATAAGAGCTTCATTTTAAATACATTACAATAGACATATTTATAGCTCAAGTGAAGATACATATGTTTTTATAGTAGCGCTCAGTAGCTTGTCGGACATGGAGTGCAGACGCCTACGCACTTGCCGATATATTGTATAATTAACAAAGATACGCTAATAAAGCCTAAAATCTTATATGCCTCCAGAAAGACCGAGATATGAACATTATTATGATTGCACCAAATGAAATATATCATGTTCGAGAACAAAGATATATCAATTTTAAATTAAGTTTCGACTCTTGCTCGGGCGAGAGAGAGGGGGCGACTCTCGCCCCATCTATTGGAGATTCTGTCCACTAAAGACACAAAGCTACTCAAACCCTCCTAGCATTATTTAAGTAATGAAGTAATATGGTACATTTACTATAATGTGGGTGCTGAATGCAGAACATGAGAAAACATATATTTACTCCAAACTAATATAATTTCATTATGAAATAAGTAAATAAGTTGCATCAAAGTCGACGGTCCAAGCATCAATGTTGTGGAGCGACTTATCCAAGATATATCGTTGTTTGGTAAGTGTTTGTTGGCATATCCAGTTGTCGCACTTCTCTGCACAAATTATCACAAATTTAAATTATAATGTTAACAAGTAGAATACGTATTTTTAATAAAATCTAACATAACTAGCCAGAAAACATTTAACATTTATTAAAAAATATATGTTTGGAAGTTAAATCGACTTCATAGGACAATAGTTTTGTTATATATACTCGTTATTCGTTGACATGCGTTCGCTACTTAAACTACCATGTACTGTACTTATGTAAAATCTCCCATGTCTCTTCACTCATCTCATCGAACCCTACAGGCTCTGTGATATATTGTTTAATTAATTGAGTTTCACAAATAAAGCTTATAATTGTATCTGTTAACAAAAAGGCAGAGCTTAGTTTAGTTCATTTATTATGCACCCCATACCCATCCTTTGGGCGATAGTGGAGTGTTACAGAGGCACATAATGGGCTCAGGGACTGAGCCCCACAATTCATATAGCCAAGGAAGTTATAATCTTGATAAGCTAGTTACAAAAGTCAATGCACATTGTCACATCAACAATGGGCTCGAGACCGACCACCTACCTTGTGGTTACCTTACCTTGAGGTGCTTCCGGGGCTTAGCGTCCCCGCGGCCCGGTCGTCGACCAGGCCTCCTGGTTGCCGGACTGATCAACCAGGCTGTTGGACGCGGCTGCTCGCAGCCTGACGTACGAGTCACAGCCTGGTTGATCAGGTATCCTTTGGAGGTGCTTATCCAGTTCTCTCTTGAACACTGTGAGGGGTCGGCCAGTTATGCCCCTTATGTGTAGTGGAAGCGTGTTGAACAGTCTCGGACCTCTGATGTTGATAGAGTTCTCTCTCAGAGTACTAGTTGCACCTCTGTTTTTCAACGGGGGTATTCTGCACATCCTGCCATGTCTTCTGGTCTCATGTAATGTTATTTCTGTGTGCAGGTTTGGGACCAGCCCCTCTAATATTTTCCACGTGTAAATTATTATGTACCTCTCCCGCCTGCGCTAAAGGGAGTACAGTTTTAGGCTCTTTAGTCGGTCCCAGTAGTTTAGATGTTTTACTGAGTGGATTCTAGCAGTAAAGGATCTCTGCACGCTCTCCAGTTCAGTAATTTCTCCAGCTTTGAAAGGTGCTCCACTCCACTCTAGAGAGCACAAGCGTTTTGAAAAGTATCATCATCGGTATAGCATCTCTAGTGTGAAAAGTTCTTGTTATCCAACCTGTCATTTTTCTTGCAGTTGTGACGGCTACTTTATTGTGTTCTTTAAAGGTAAGGTCTTCCGACATGAGTACACCCAGATCCTTTACATTGCCTTTTCGTTCTATGTTATGATTTGCCTGAGTTTTGTACGTGGTTTCCGTTTTTATTTTTTAATTTTTGTCAATAGCGCATCAGCTGGAACTTATCTTCGTTAAACACCATATTATTTTCTGTAGCTCATAGAAAGACCTGATCTACATCTGACTGGAGGTTCGCCGTGTCCTCTATGTTGCCTACTCTCATGAAGATCCTAGTGTCATCTGCAAAGGATGATACAGTGCTATAGGTTGTGTTCTTGTCTATGTCCGAAATGAGGATGAGAAAAAGTACTGGAGCAAGCACAGTACCCTGGGGGACTGAGCTCTTCACGGTTGATGGGCTGGATTTTATTTTGTTGACTATTACACATTGGGTTCTGTTGGTCAGGAAATTGTAGATCCATCTGCCTATTTTTTCGGTAATTCCTTTTGAACGCATTTTATGTGCAATAACACCATGGTCACATTATCAAAAGCTTTTGCGAAATCTGTGTAAATTACATCCGCGTTATGTTTGTCTTCCATAGCATCTAATGCCATATCATAGTGGTCCAGCAACTGCGACAGGCAAGAGCGCCCTGTTCTGAAACCATGTTGTCCGGGGTTATGGAGTTGCTGTGATTCCATGTATTTTGTGATTTTACTTCTTAGCACTCTCTCAAAAATTTTTATGATGTGCGATGTTAGCGCTATCGGTCTGTAATTTTTTGCCTCTGCCTTATTTCCTCCTTTATGAAGTGGTGCTATCTCTGCTGTTTTTAGTATATCAGGAATAACGCCAGTATCTAGGCTTTGTCTCCACAGAATGTGGAGGGCCTGCGATAGTGGTTTTTTACAGTTCTTTATGTATATGGAGTTCCAAGAATCCGGGCCTGGTGCAGAGTGCATAGTGTTACGGTGCCCTCTCCTATTTCTTTCGTTTGCCGGCTTAAAGAGTCATATCAGCTCTCCCTACTGATTCTCTGAGGTTCAGGGAGTCTAGTGATATATGTGGCGACCAGACCGGCTGCCATTTAATGGAAGGAGGTTATATTATAAGTTGTAAATAAAGGAAAATTGGCGCCCTGTTATAAAATGAAACAGTATCCCCTGCGGCAGATATGACCTTTTGGAAGGGAGACAAGCCGATCGCGGATTGGTCGACGTAGGTCGCGGGCGACAAATCAGGGCCCGCCATGACGTCACCGAGTGCCCCGGGCGGCGCCAACGTCAGAGTTGTACTGACCGTGGAAGCGACAGGACGCGCCTCGGTCTGCTCTCAAAGATTGGAGGCTCTGCAAGCCTTGTTCAGTGGATTGAGCTGGCCTTCGCTGCCCCTCACAGTCATTGGAGACCCTGCGCTTCTGGGAAGCCAAAGAGGAACCAAGTTCAGTGAGCAGAGAAGTGCCAAACTTGGAAAACGGTCGGCGACGACGCTGGGCGGCGCCGCTGGCTGGACGTTGAGGTCTGGAAGGTGGGCGAGCAAGCCCTGCTGTGACTGGGGTCACATCCACTGAGAATCTTGGAAGGACGACACAGTGCCTAGGACAAGGAGCGACGCCCTGTGGGAGAGGCGAGTGTGGGGGAAAATAGTGATTAGCTCAGCGCCCATCGATGAACCAGGATTGGGGCAGCTGAATCTCAGGGATTGGAACGGCGACGACGCGAAGGCTTCACGACACCTGAGGACCTGTGGAACGCCCTGGATCGTCGAGGATCGACCCAAGGAAGCGTGGGAACCTCACACCATCGAGGGACAGGCGTCGTGAGCCAGGAGTGTAAGGTAGATCATTTTTCCCTCCCATTACCCCTTGTATGAGTAGGCTAGTTAGGCCACAATATTTACTCGTGTATGTGGCAGCAAGACTTTATTTCTTTAATAGTAGAATAGGCTGCAAAGCAGCTTGTGTCCAGGACTGTCAGAGAGGACAGTGTGTATGGATGGCAGGACAGTGAAGAAGAGGTGCCGACGTGGTGAAGAGGCCCTCCTGTGAGAGTGTGAGACTCCTGTCTTCCTGCCCATTTGAAGGAGTGTTGGAGGTCGTGGAAGAAGAGGCTGACGATCTCCAGACTCATTATCCATATTCCATATTCATGTATTACTTGTGATTGTGTGTGTGTGTTCATGTAATTTGCATCAGTAAATCCACACATTTTATTACTGTGTTTGAGTGTGCCTCCATTTGTGATATTTCTCTATGAGCATACATTTCTGGCTACAAACGATATATGATACACCCACTGAACTGCATTGCTGGGGTGCAGATATAATAACCCAGCTGGCGACCTTGCTAAGGGGAAGATAGAGAAGACAGGCGGGAAAGGAGTTCCTGCAACCTTTTTTTTGTCTGGCAGGCAAGACTCAGGGAGGTTATGGTTATAGGTAAGCCTGAGTCTTCCTTCACTCCCCCACGGGTCTAGGCCGGAACTGTTAACAGCAGTTTCCCCGTGGTTGACTGAAGGGCTTCCAGGGTGAATCAGTGGCACCCCTTTGTGGTGGAAGCAAAGACCTGCGGAGGTGGGCATTGTTGGTCCTATCTTGTGTGACCAAGGAGACTCCGGTGAATCCAGGGAGTCGGAGGGGCTGAGTATTTGGGCCCTTTGAGCCCCTAGCAGCCGAGTGTTAGCAGAGCCCCGGACCGCCCACCCCCACGTGACAAGAGAACTGGCGACCTTGCCAGGATTCGAACCCCAGTAGCCAAGAACTGGGAACTTCGCCAGGAAGCGTGGATCAAGCTACAGTGTGGACCAAATTGCAAGACAAGTGTTGCCAGGGTACTAATACAGTGTGGCCAGTGAATTCGGTGGTACTGTTACTCAACCAGCTAAGGGACTGAAACGGTGAAATTAGTGCCTACTAACTTGTCTGTGCTGTCGTGTATGCTCAATGATATAGAGATGGAGGAAGACAAAGTAAAAAAATTTATTGACGCAAGGGACGAGGGAATTTTGGAAGAGTGCACCAAGGCCCAGCTCCAACAAGTGGCAAACCACTTTGGGATCAGGTTGAGGACGACTAAGGTAGCGGAGCGAAGGATAGAGATCATGGCACAGCTCACAGCTCGAGAGGAAGCGACGGGAGAGGAGCCATCTCAAGAGGAGCCGTCCCGAGGAGAGCCGTCGCAAGGTGAACCGTCCCGACTAGGGCCACCCCAAGCGCCTACCAGTGTGGAGAGAATTCACAGTGAACATGGGAGCAGTGGAAGGTCCAGCTGTAGTAAGAGGAGCCTGCAACTGGAAAT
Source organism: Procambarus clarkii (assembly GCF_040958095.1). Lineage (NCBI taxonomy): Eukaryota > Metazoa > Arthropoda > Malacostraca > Decapoda > Cambaridae > Procambarus > Procambarus clarkii. The sequence goes on along the minus strand of NC_091164.1, from coordinate 31,186,169 downwards.
AATGAAGATGCAACTGGAAGCCCAGCTGCGACGAGAGGAAAGAGAAGCGCAAATGCAGCGAGAGGAACGTGCAGCTGAGCTGCAGCGAGAGGAACGTGCAGCTGAGCTGCAGCGAGAGGAACGTGCAGCTGAACTGCAGCGAGAGGAACGTGCAGCTGAGCTGCAGCGAGGTGAGCGAGAAGCACGGCTGCAGCTGCAGCGAGAAGAAGGAGAGAGACAACTGCGACTGGAGGAGATAAAGGCAAAGAAAGAAGTCGAATTGCGTCGCGTTGAACGTGGTCTGCCCTCACTACCTGCACGGCGGGATGACCTCAAGGTAAGGGAACGTGACTTACCTACGTTCGAACCACAAGAAGCTGAGGCGTTCTTCGAACACTTTGAACGGATAGCGACTCTGAAGGAGTGGCCGGAAGATGATTGGGCTGCTCTGGTCCAGGGCAGGTTGACTGGTGAGGCCCGGGAAGCCTATAACATGCTGGACCTAGAGGAGTGTACTAATTATGACGCGATTAAGAATGCGGTTCTCCACTCATTCCGGCTGACTCCGGAGATGTACCGGAAGCGGTTCAGAGAGTGTACAAGAGCGTCGGGAAAGACTTACGCCGAGACCGCCAGGGAGATGGAACGGAAATTCCTACGATGGTTGAAGGCGGAGGAAGCGGAGTCGGTGGATGATGTTAAACAACTGATAGTGATGGAGAAGTTCATGTCGGTGCTCCATCCTGAGTTGCGAGTAAGGGTGAGAGAAGCAGGTATTAAGGACCTGAAGGCTGCAGCGGATCGAGCCGACATGCTGGAGGAGGCACTACATAGCAGGAGGGAGGGGCCGCCCAGACACTCGCCTTACCCCTGGTCGGGAGGGAACCTTAGGAGTTCAGGAGGAGCGAGGACGGGTGGGGACTCTCCCAAGAGTAGTGTGCCCGATGAAGTAACGTGGTTCAAGAGCTCAAGAGACGCGGGGAGGAAGCCCCAAGCTGTGAGCAGTGGACCTAGCTCGGGAGCAAGTGCTGCAGTCCCGGACACGACGACAGGGAGTCCAAGGAGGACCCAGGGGACGTCTGCAAGTGGTACCGCCAGAGGGACTGGCGAGTGGCCGCCCAGGGGAGGTGGCCGATGCTACAACTGTGGTGTGAGAGGACATTATGCCCGCGAGTGTGAGGAGCACCAAAGGAATGTAGGATTAATGTTGGAAGAGGAGAGAGTGTTTGTTCACACCCCATATTATAGTGGACCCAACGTGAATGGTTGGGAAATGAAGTTGGGTGAACATCCCTTCGTTTTCGAGGCCAACGTGAAGTTTGGAAAGTCAGACCCGGTGGAGGTTGCCGTGCTTCGAGATACGGGTGCTGACATAAGTATGGTGACCAGGAGTATTCTCCCCAAGGAATTTAATGATTCACCTGTGGGAGTGGTGAGGATACGCAGTGTGGGGGAGGAATACAGGTTGCCACTTCACGAAGTACAGCTGATTGCCGACTGCGGAGTCGAGAAAGCTATAGTAGCTGTAGCCCCTAAGTTACCCCTAGAGCATGTACAGATGGTGCTGGGTAATGACCTCGGAGGAGGTAGGATACAACCCGATTGGGCCAGGAGTGCTTATGTTGCAAGCAGCGGTACAACCCTGCCAGGTGAGGTATCGGTCGTTCCAGATGATAGAGAGGAAGCCGACTTTGCAAGGGAAAACGTCGCCAGAGACGACGACAACGAGGGCGAGAGTGCAGAGAGGTCGTCGGAGGTTGTGGAAAACCCCGACGGGGACCTCCGACTAAGCCTGATGATGCGTGTGGAGGAGTGGCGAGGAGCAGCTGTACAAACGCCTGGGGCGGTGAGGAGGCTGCAGACCGCACTCCCTCCATACAGAAACATGAATAAAGTAAGCTCAGTGGATGAGCGAACGGCAGTGAGGGGCAGAGTGGAGGAACCACGACGCAGTGCACCCTATGCCGGCCAGATGAATAGTGGTAGGTGCAAGATGAACCACCGTGGTGAGGTGAGCCACAGGGAGGTGGATGAGCCCAACCACGAACCGAAGAAGACGTCTGCCGGGAAGAGAATCTCCTGGAGGAGTGAAGATGTTCGTCGGGAACGAAGGAGCGAGTGGTATAGGAAAGGCAATACGAAGAAAGCAGGGAATAGGTACACCCAGGGTAGGCGCCAGCCTAACCAGAGGGGCATTGGGCCATCGCAAAGGCCTAGAGTGGAAGAGAGGAAGCTGCTGGATGGAGTACAGGTTACAAGTGCCACTGTGAGGAGACAACGCACCTACGGGAGAAGAGGAACCGAGAAGAGAGAAGGTTGGCGAAGAGGAGATCATGAGAGGAAACATGGAGTACCTGTAGGACGCAGTGGAAATGCAAGACTATCTCGGAGTGCACGACGCGGTGGAGGCGCTGCATGCACTGAATCTTACAGTGGTAACGAGCCGTGGGAGTACACTCGTAGCCACGGAGAGAGGATTTCTTGTAGGTGTTCAGGGAACACCCGTCACACCCGGTACTATGCGAGGTGGAGATACAATGAGGCAAGTGACTGGCAAAGTGGTATGAGCCACGTCACCAACTGGAGGAGTGACACTTCAGGAACGGAGGGAGCAAGAGTATAGGTTGCCCTCTTGAGTGCTGCTCTTCCGATATGACTCTTATTTTAAGGGGAGGGGTATGTTACGGTGCCCTCTCCTATTTCTTTCGTTTGCCGGCTTAAAGAGTCATATCAGCTCTCCCTACTGATTCTCTGAGGTTCAGGGAGTCTAGTGATATATGTGGCGACCAGACCGGCTGCCATTTAATGGAAGGAGGTTATATTATAAGTTGTAAATAAAGGAAAATTGGCGCCCTGTTATAAAATGAAACAGTATCCCCTGCGGCAGATATGACCTTTTGGAAGGGAGACAAGCCGATCGCGGATTGGTCGACGTAGGTCGCGGGCGACAAATCAGGGCCCGCCATGACGTCACCGAGTGCCCCGGGCGGCGCCAACGTCAGAGTTGTACTGACCGTGGAAGCGACAGGACGCGCCTCGGTCTGCTCTCAAAGATTGGAGGCTCTGCAAGCCTTGTTCAGTGGATTGAGCTGGCCTTCGCTGCCCCTCACAGTCATTGGAGACCCTGCGCTTCTGGGAAGCCAAAGAGGAACCAAGTTCAGTGAGCAGAGAAGTGCCAAACTTGGAAAACGGTCGGCGACGACGCTGGGCGGCGCCGCTGGCTGGACGTTGAGGTCTGGAAGGTGGGCGAGCAAGCCCTGCTGTGACTGGGGTCACATCCACTGAGAATCTTGGAAGGACGACACAGTGCCTAGGACAAGGAGCGACGCCCTGTGGGAGAGGCGAGTGTGGGGGAAAATAGTGATTAGCTCAGCGCCCATCGATGAACCAGGATTGGGGCAGCTGAATCTCAGGGATTGGAACGGCGACGACGCGAAGGCTTCACGACACCTGAGGACCTGTGGAACGCCCTGGATCGTCGAGGATCGACCCAAGGAAGCGTGGGAACCTCACACCATCGAGGGACAGGCGTCGTGAGCCAGGAGTGTAAGGTAGATCATTTTTCCCTCCCATTACCCCTTGTATGAGTAGGCTAGTTAGGCCACAATATTTACTCGTGTATGTGGCAGCAAGACTTTATTTCTTTAATAGTAGAATAGGCTGCAAAGCAGCTTGTGTCCAGGACTGTCAGAGAGGACAGTGTGTATGGATGGCAGGACAGTGAAGAAGAGGTGCCGACGTGGTGAAGAGGCCCTCCTGTGAGAGTGTGAGACTCCTGTCTTCCTGCCCATTTGAAGGAGTGTTGGAGGTCGTGGAAGAAGAGGCTGACGATCTCCAGACTCATTATCCATATTCCATATTCATGTATTACTTGTGATTGTGTGTGTGTGTTCATGTAATTTGCATCAGTAAATCCACACATTTTATTACTGTGTTTGAGTGTGCCTCCATTTGTGATATTTCTCTATGAGCATACATTTCTGGCTACAAACGATATATGATACACCCACTGAACTGCATTGCTGGGGTGCAGATATAATAACCCAGCTGGCGACCTTGCTAAGGGGAAGATAGAGAAGACAGGCGGGAAAGGAGTTCCTGCAACCTTTTTTTTGTCTGGCAGGCAAGACTCAGGGAGGTTATGGTTATAGGTAAGCCTGAGTCTTCCTTCACTCCCCCACGGGTCTAGGCCGGAACTGTTAACAGCAGTTTCCCCGTGGTTGACTGAAGGGCTTCCAGGGTGAATCAGTGGCACCCCTTTGTGGTGGAAGCAAAGACCTGCGGAGGTGGGCATTGTTGGTCCTATCTTGTGTGACCAAGGAGACTCCGGTGAATCCAGGGAGTCGGAGGGGCTGAGTATTTGGGCCCTTTGAGCCCCTAGCAGCCGAGTGTTAGCAGAGCCCCGGACCGCCCACCCCCACGTGACAATAGGCATACTGTTTATGGCTTCTTCAAAATCCAGTGGGGATAGGGTGACGTCTGATATATGATTTGATGTTGGTATCGTATCCATGAAAAATTCATTTGGGTTATCAATCTTTAGTGTGTTTAATGGCTCGCTGAAAACAGAGTCGTACTGCGTCCTCAGTAGCTCGCTCATTTCTTTGTTGTCATCGGTGAAAGTTCCATCTCCCTTTCGCAGGGGCCCGATACTAGATGTGGTTTTTGATCTTGATTTTGCATAGGAGAAAAAATATTTCGGATTTCTTTCTATTTCACTGATGGCCTTTTGCTCTCTTTGCCTCTCCTGGGTTTTGTATGATTCTTGTAGCTTCCGTTCAATTGTTTCTATTTCTCTACCTAACCTTCTTCGCCGTTCTTGAGATAGGGTGCGACTCTCAAGTTGTTCCGCGATTCGTTTTCTTCGCCTATATAGGGAACGACGTTCCCGTTCCAATCTGCATCTCTTCCTCTTTTTTCTTAGAGGTATGCGGTTTGAACATATTTCTAGTGCTACTGAGCTTATTTTTTCGAGGCACTGGTTCAGGTTTCCATTTTCTTGCTGTTCTTCCCAGTTTATTTCTGTGAAGTCCTGGTTTATTTGCTCCCAGTTTATCTGTTTATTATTGAAGTTGAATTTGCTGAAATCTCCTCCACCGGGAATCTGGACTGGTTTTGAAGGTCTACTCCCCATGGTTGTCATAACTTCAATTAAGTTGTGATCTGAGTAACAGGTATTTGTAATCATTATGTTCCTGATCAATTCATCATTATTAGTGAAAATGAGGTCCAGCGTGTTCTCCTTCCTAGTTGGTTCTACTATTTACTGGTTTAAGGCAAACCTGTCGCACATTCGTAGCAGGTCATTTGCATGTGCCTGTTCATTTAGGCTACTTCCTGGTATTCTTTCTGATATTACTGTATTAGCTAGGTGCTTCCATTTCAGGTGCCGTAGGTTGAAGTCCCCAAGCAGGATGATGTTCGGAGCTGGATTTGTGAGGTTTTCCAAGCAGTGTTCTATTTTCATTAGTTGGTCTTTAAACTGCTGAGGGTTTGCCTCCGGTGACTTATATACGAGGACAATAACTACATTTAAAATCTCTATTTTGATTATCAGCACTTCCACCATATCATTTGAGGTGTTTAGCAGCTCAGTACAGATGAGTGTACACAAGTACCACAAGTACAGTTTATAATTTAAGCAACTGACATAAGTGGAGAGCTAGTGTCACAATTGATATGTTTGTCCTGCACATTTCCACAGTAGTTTGCTTGGGTTCTTTTAATTATCTTAGATATTATTGAAGAGAACCTCCAAGGTACTATACTGTATATATGCTGGTATGAAGTATAATTATCCTGAAAAATTGTGTAAATTATGTTGTTCGAGTGGTTCCAGTTAAGTAACATAGTTCATTTGTGTGCGCGTGCTTGAGGAGGAAATGTTATCCCCCCCCCCCATTGTAAATATTTGTGGGTTTCAGACCATACGACCGCGGCTTACCCTCGCCGCGGTCGAGGGTAAGAACACCGGATGTATACCCAGTATTACAAGTAAACATTAGCAATAACAATTATGGAAAGTTCCTTCACCTATACATAGACAAGAGACTGAACTTCAGCACCCACATACAACACATAAGGGGATGCTCTGAGAGAGAGAGAAAGAGAGAGAGAGAGAGGGAGAGTAAAATTATCACTGAGGTCTGATTAAGTCCTTTTGGGGACTTTAATCATTAGGACGTCCAATGATTAACGCAAAGTGAAGCGTATTCAGATGGTATATTGACAACATTCAGCATATCTCATAATGACCTAGTAGTACTTGGTGCACAAATACCTTTTCCAAAGGAATCGCAAAACATAATTAAACACAACTGTACCTTACAGTGTTATATATTTATTTCAGTTTGAACAATTTTTAACATCAACATTCCAACATTCATTTTAGCAAGTTCTCTCAGAATGACGTGTGGGTTTGCAATGTCAAAGGCTGACTTAAGATCTAGGAAAGTGGTATATGACCTATCAGTATGCAGGGTGAGGAATGTGGTAATACAGTGATGTACACTCTTTCCATGCGTAAAGCCAAATATCCGGGGAGACAACATATTATTAATTTTGTAAAGGAGACGGTTGAGAACCATCCTCTCAAGACACTTATAGAGACAACTAGTGAGGGAGATTGGACGAAAAGCACTCGGCTGGTGAGGTTTAGGAATGGGAATAATAACACTGTTGGTCCATGACTTAGGAAGCTCCTCAGTTACATAGCTCATATTATACAATTGAAGAAAGGTATTCCCTGGAACTAACAGAAGCATACGCAGTATGCCGTAAGTAACTCCATCCTCCCTGGGTGATGTAGCTTTGCCTTTATGTAGAGCAGAATCTAGTTTGTATTCAGTAAAAATCATGTCACAGTCATCCTCTTGATGAAGCATGAAGTCAAGGAGCCTTGCCCTATCAGTATATCTATCATTTAACTCATTCTGTGAGGGTAGAGGAAGACTGTCAAAGCTGGAAGTCGTGGCCCAAGCATCAACAAGCTCATTTGCTCTGTGCAGAGGATTAGGGTACGAGATCTCTGCAGCATTTTTCCCTTTGATCTTGTTGATATCCTTCCATGCCCGACTTAGTGGCGTGTGAGAATTGAGACCACGGACAAAAGTTTTCCAGTCTGTCTGCCTCAGCTCCACCATACGTTCCCTGGCCTTAGCCAGAGCCGCTTGAAAGAGCCGAAGCATTTCAGCAGTGCGGGTCCTTCTACAAGCTAGTCCAATTATTCTGGCAGTGCGTTTTAGTGTATGCAATTTAGAATCATTATAATAAACATAAGTGCTATGACCAGTGTAATTTGGGTTACGTGGCCTGGACGATGAATCAAGTGATTCTATAAACTGCTCGATAGTACCTGTGAGCTCATTGTTAAAATCTTCAACTGATGAAGGCTCAGGTGAACTGCACCATTCTGACACATGAGCAACAAGATTGTCTCGTTGATCGATGGGCACAGCCAGCCTCTTCCGCTTGAACACTCCACCAGGGAGGATAGAGCTTCCAATGCTTACAGTGGCTAATATGGCCAGATGATCAGACGCCATATCTGGCACTATTGACGAGGCGCACACGGTGTGGGAGACGTGGAAACCGAGACATAGATCAAGAATACCTCCGTAGATATTCGTCGGTTCAAGGTCACCCACAATCTGTGCATCACGTGACTACCTAGTAGTGACAACAGATGGTTGCCGTTACGATTATTGAACTGCGAATTACCAATATTCCTATGTCTAGCGTTATAATCACCTATAATGATGGTAGGCACAGTCTGAATACAGATAGGAAGGTCAGCATAATTAAAGTTACAAGGAGTTGATTATTTAGTACATAGTTGTTTTTCTCTTTAATTGGATGATAGAGGGGGAGTCTTTAACGTGATTGGGAATACATACATACACACATACATACATACATATATACATACATACATACATACATGCATACATACATACATGCATACATACATACATACATCCATGCGTACATACATCCATACATACATGCATGCGTACATACATCCATACATACATGCATGCGTACATCCATCCATCCATCCATCCATACATACATACATACATACATACATACATACATACATACATACATACATACATACATACATGCATACATACATACATACATACATACATACATACATACATACATACATACATACATACATACACGTCCAGTCAGCATATAGCTATTTCGGGACAAAATCCAATACAGTTTATATTGGTCAGACGCCACTGTGATGAGGAGTTTAAATATCACAGGAACTGTAGGTTAATGTGTGACATAAGTGAGGTTAGATGAGGCATCTACAAGCATCAGCTCATGGTTGATGGAGTGTTGTGGAGGCTGGTGGTACTATGCCCAGATGTTGGAGGGTGAATTTGACTCTCCCACCCTCCCTCCCCCCCCCCCATCACATTGATAAAAAGGAGTTCCCTGTTGGGTTATTTGTGGACCTGCGTAAAGCTTTTGATACTGTCAACCACCAAAACCTTCTTCTTAAATTACATCATTATGGAGTCAGAGGACACTCCCTACAATACCTCAAATCCTACCTTACTGACAGGCTCCAATATGTTTCTGTGAATAATACAATTTCTCCCACCCTACCCATCAACATTGGTGTTCCTCAGGGCAGCATACTTGGCCCTCTCCTCTTTCTCATCTACATTAATGACCTTCCAAATGCCTCCCAACACCTCAAACCAATTCTATTTGCTGACGACACAACCTTCATTTACTCCAGTCCTGATCCCCTTGCTCTAAATGCCACAGTAAATACTGAGCTAAATAAAGTCCATCTGTGGCTAACTGCCAACAAACTCACCCTTAACATTGACAAAACTTTCTATATTCTGTTTGGCAATAAATCCTCTAATCAAATAAATCTCAAAATAAACAATACCCAAATTTGTAACAAATTAGATGGCAAATTCCTTGGCATCCTCATAGGCCACAAGCTGAATTTCCAGGGACACATTCTAAACATATCAAAAAAAGTTTCAAAAACTGTGGGCATTCTTTCTAAGATCAGATATTATGTACCACGCCCTGCCCTGGTGACTCTCTATTACTCCCTTATCTATCCATATCTCAACTATGGTATTTGTGCTTGGGGCTCTGCTACCCAAAATCACTTACGTCCTCTAATTACTCAACACAAAGCTGCTATTAGGACAATATCCAATTCTGGCCCCAGACATCACTCGGTACCCCTACTCAAATCTCTGAATATGTTAGACATTAAGTCACTGCACATTCTCTCATGTGTATTATACATATATAAAACGCTAAACTATAATGCCAATCCTGATCTCAAAAGCTTCATAGAAGGTTGTAACAGAACCCATGAGCACCACACCAGAAATAAATACAGTTTTGATATTCCTAGAGTACGACTTAATCAAACTAGAAATGCTCTACAAATCAAGGGGCCCAGAATGTGGAATGACCTTCCCAACCATGTTAAAGACTGTACCTCTCTCAACCAGTTTAAGTTAAAAACGAAGCTATACCTAATAAATTCCCTGTAACCTACCTTACCCTTCTATTGTCAACCAATGTCTGTTTTTCTTTAAAGAGCGCTGTTTGTCGACATAATTGTATTTGTGCTGCTTTTTCATCTATGTTTTCATTTCTTGTTTTCATTCTACTCATTATGCTCAATTAGTATTAAGGTTGTCATTTAAGTTTATCATGCCCGAAACGCTTTGCGTAATAGTGGCTTTAGGCATTGTATGTACTAGCTCTACCTATAAGTCAACCAATCCTTGTAAAAATTTATTGTATGTATGTACCTTACCTAAATAAAATTGTATTGTATTGTATTGTATTGTATTGTCGTTCAGTCTGTACGGGGTGGGAGCTCCGTAATTTTTAAAGTACATGTATCTTCATTAGAACTTTAAATATGTCTATGGTAAAGTGTTTAAAGTGAAGCTTATATGTCTGCCTTTTTTGAGACATTTAAAACATATATGTTTATTAACGAATTCACTTGAAATAAACATTGTTCTGAGAGAGAGTTGCTCGGTCGATCAATCTGTCCGGGGTCAAAGCTCGGCTATTATAAAAGTACACGTATCTTCGCTTTAAATTTAAATATGCCCATGGTAAGGTATTTAGAATGAAGCTTATATTTCTATCTTTCTTGTGACATATAAAACTCTTACGTTTATTAAGGAATCTGTGTGAAATAGGCATGGTTCTGAGATGAATGCTGCGGTTTTCGAACTCGACGAGCAATGAAAACTGCCCCTTTTATAAAACTACAAATATCTTCGGTTTTACTTAAAATATTTGTCTGGTAGAGGTCTAACATATAGTTCGCGTTTTTGTCTTTCTTCTGACTAATAAATAATTTTGGTTTAATAAGTCATCAAGATGTTTTCAACAATATTTCACATGTATATCATGTGAACAATGTATTTCAACAATACAATACAACAAATACACACATTGGTACATTATTGCAAAGGCACTATACTATATATACATATATATATATATATATATATATATATATATATATATATATATATATATATATATATATATATATATATATATATATATATATAAATTGTTGCAAGTCGAGCAACAAATATTTTACATTGAACAACAAATGAGATTGGAAAAGCAGTATTGCCACCTCTGCTATACAGGAAAAAATAGACCCCAGACACACCCTATGGGTAGTAATGGACCCCCATACCGACACTATGAGGGGTAGTGGACCCCATAATAACACTATGGGCGGTAGTGGGTGTGGTGTTTGTGTGTTACTGAGGAAGTCTTGGTTGTAGGGTTGATGTAAAGTCATGACTTGGTTACTGACTTTAATACTTAATATGATTACATGACTAGTAGCTACCAAGCTTGGCTGGCGTCCTGTACGCTCTCTTGTTTACCTCCACTCTCTCTCTGGCGTCCCAGCCGCCGCACATAGAAAACGGATGGTACCATTTTCTGTGAACATGACATCCCTCCTTTTCTTTAAAAAGAATGAATACAGGATGTCTACCATGCTTGTAGCACAAAGCAAAGTTATTGACACAAAGTAAGTTATTACCATATCAAGAGATACTGCATACATTTAACATTAATTAAGCACACAAAGAATTTAAACAACTTAATCTTTTCCACAAAGGATTTCAATGTTAAAAATACATATGCAATGTTAAACAAACATGAAAGAGACTGTAATACAAAGTTACAAAATATTGAATAAGATATCTGCATTATTCAAGCAATATTAAATTTAGTTTAGCACAATAAGTAAATACTTTTCATTACATAGGAACACAATTAATCATCAAATCGTGTAGGGCGTTTAACATGACGTTTAGGACGAGAGTTCTTAAATGCAATAACATCCCTTGATGAATTGTTTGTCGGGTTATAACTATTTTTTTCTTTTTCTTTTGCACGACTTTGCACTTCATCATTTTCTACACTAGTTGGAATCACTTTGAAATAAGCCATATTACGTGTTATACTATGATCTCTATTACTAGCTGTTACCATAGTTCCTTTTACACTAATCACTTTATATGGTTTTGTATCATACGGCATATCTAACTTTCCCTCTTTTTTCTTTTTAACGAGAACAGTGTCACCAACCTTTATGAACTGTTCCTTTGCACGTTGATCATGAGCAATTTTCATTTTGCCCTTGGCTAGTGCATCCTTCTGAGCGAGACGTTTATCTGTTACCTCGGCTGGCATGACGGGTAGTGCGATTCTCATAGGACGTCCAAATAAAAGTTCGCCAGGCGACTTGCCCAGTGTTCCATGTGGTGTTGCACGGTAGTTCCTGAGAAAAGCATACATAGCTTGTTTCCAGGATCGTCCTTCGGCATGAGCACAGCGTACCGCTTTCATGAGAGGTTGCATGAATCTCTCAACTTCTCCATTTGCTTGAGGATGTAGTGGCATCACACGGCGGTGTTTGAATCCAATATGCTCAGCAAAGTTGACAAAGTCTTGTCCATTGAATGGCGGTCCATTGTCCGTCTGGACAACTTCAGGAATGCCAAAGTTTGAAAAGATCTTGTCAAGTTTCGGGATGACGGCCTTTGCAGATGTGGAATTGATGATTTCTACTTCTGGATAACGTGAGTGATCATCAATGACTACCATCAAGTACTCTCCAGTTGGTAGTGGTCCGCAGAAGTCCATTGATACTTCCGTCCATGGTGCAGCAGGTAGTGGTGAAGGTTGTAGAGGTGTTGGTCTTGAAGTATCCACTGCAGCTTGGCAAGGGACACAGGCATCATGCATATCCTTTGCTTGACGATCAATGCCAGGAAACCACACCTTTTCTCGTAGCAGCTGTTTCGTCCTAACAAGACCTTGGTGTCCTTGATGTGCAAGCTTCAGAGCACGTTGCTGGAGAACAGCTGGAATGACGATACGAGTACCTCGCAGCACAGTGTCGCGTTGTTGCGTAACACTTAATTCTGTCTGGATGCGTTCAAGTGCTTTGAATGCATCTTGGTCAACTCCTGAGGGTGGGATGCGTGGAAACTTTTTCTTAGTCAATGCATCCACTGTTGCTTGCAGAGTTGGGTCCTCTAGGGTTGCAGTACGGATTTCATCAAGAGTAAGAGCCTTAGGGACTGCATCACAGGTTACAGAGTGTACATATTCCTCGGCAACTTGCTGATGCTTGGTGATGGTGAAACTGTTTGCAGGATGTCGACTGATGTAATCAGCGGGATTGCCTGCACCCGGCTTGTATTTCACCGTAAAGTTGTATGGTTGCAGACGAAGAGCCCATCTCTCAATGCGAGCTGGTGGTTTGGACTTTGGATTATTGAAGATGGTCTCCAACGGTTTGTGGTCAGTGACTATCGTGGTGAAGGGTGCACCAAGCAGATACACATTGAAGTGTTCACAGCCCCATACAAGAGCAAGAGCTTCCTTCTCTGTCTGACTGTATCGTTGCTCAACATCTGTGAGAGAACGGCTGGCGTAGGCAATTACTACTCTGGAATCTGGTTGACCAGGTTTGTGTTGGGCTAAAACAGCACCTAAACCAACAGGACTAGCATCCACCGTTAACTCAGTGTCTATTGATGGATCAAAGTATGCAGCAGTCGCATTCTCTACTAGTGCATCTTTCACAGCATCAAATGCATTTTGCTCGATATCGCTCCAGTACCATGATGCGTTTTTCTTCAGGAGCTCACGTAGAGGCTTTGTAATGGTAGCAAAATCTGGAATGAAGCGAGAACAGTAGTTTGCCATTCCCAGAAAACTATGTACTTCAGTGGACGTTGAAGGAGGTGCAGCATTCTTGATATCTGCAACTTTCTTAGGATCTGGAGACAGACCTTTGTCACTAAGTACATGTCCAAAGAATTCAATTTTATGTTGATTGAACTCACACTTTGCTCGGCTTAACGTCAGATTCTTTTCTCGTAAGCGTTGCAATGTTGCACGAAGAGCTTTGTCGTGTTCAGCTTGGGTACGGCCATAAACAATGATGTCATCAGACATGTTGTCAGCATTAGGTATGTCTTGCAATACCTGGCTGATGATGTGCTGGAATACCTCGGCAGCACTGTTGATACCAAAACTCAGGCGCTTGTACCTATACAGACCTCGATGTGTCGTAAACGTTGTGATGAATCGACTCTCCTCATCAAGTTCAAGCTGATGATAGCCCTTGTTTAAATCTAACTTGCTGAATACAGTTGCACCATTCAAGCGGTAGATCATATCATCTACAGTCGGTGTAGGATGGCGTTCACGCATTATTGCCTTGTTGGGAACACGCATGTCCACACAAATGCGTATCTCATCTGGATTCTTCGGCTTTGGTGGAGTGACAATTGGGCTTACCCATGGTGTTGGGCCTGTTACTGGTTCAATGATATCTAGTTCTATCAGCCTATCCAGTTCGGCATCGACTTTCTTGCGAGTATGGAATGGTTGTCAGCGATGTGGTTGGGCAACTGGAATTACATCTGGGTTGATATGCAGATGTACTTTGCTATCAGTATAACAACCTATGGATTAAAATCGATCAGAAAATTCAGCAACAATAGCATCAACATTGTTTGCAGATTCCACTGCTACTGCATTAGAAAGCTGAAGTAGCCCCAATTTGGTTGAAGTCTTGTAACTGAGTAAAGACTCCTTTGCATTCCTAACAACATGGAATGTAGTAATGAGCATTGCATTCTTTGACTTAATCTCTGCAGTGAAAGTTCCAATCACTGGCAAGGCTACCTTTGAAGCATAGGCAGTGGCTTTGCCATTATAGTTCTCAAGCTTTGGGAACTGTTTTTTAATTTTTTCATAGTGGCACTCAGCAATGGTGTCAATGTTTGATCCAGTGTCAATGAGAACCTTGAGACAAATACCAGCAATGTATACACATGTCTCTGGGTTGTTTGGAAGATCATTCCATTCTGTGATTGCTTGTACTCCATAAGTATAATCACATTCACTGTCATCTGAGACTGGTTGTAATGAAATGTTGTCTTGTACATTATTAACATTCTGGATATGAGGTGCAATATTGTGTTTACCACCTCGACCCCTATGACCTGATCCTCGTACAGTGCTTTTATTCATTGACTGTGGTTTCTTTAGTGCGGAACGACACATAGCACCAAAATGACCTAGTTTTCCACACTCATAGCACTTCTTACCTTGAGCAGGACAAACATTATCTTGGTGTGGGTAGTCTCCTCCACAATTGTAACATTTATTGTTGACACCCTCTGATGTGGGTCGTTGTGACTGCTTGAGCCTTGTTCCTTGACCCCAGTTGTGACGTAGTTCTCGGCTAAATTTACTGTTAGGTTTGCCATGATATCTTCTTTGATCACGGTGTCCTCCCTGAACCTTACATACCTCATCACTGTTAGTAACAGTGGCAGAACCGTTGTTGGCACTGCACTCCATGACACGAGCATCACGTGCAGCATCTTCCATTCGACGAGCAATATCCAGTATCTTGGTAAGAGAACTTTCATCATCAACAAGTTCTAGAGCTCTTCGACGAAGACGTGTAGATGTGCATGATTCAATTATTTGCTGTTTGATTTCTTTGTCAACATCAGCAAACTCACAATGGGCTGCTAAACCCTGCAGACGTGTGTGGTATTGATCCACAGTTTCATTAGAGAGTTGTTTTGCTCTCCTGAAATGCATAATTTCCATTGCAGTATTTTGCCTTGGTTTGAAATGCTCTGTTAGTTTGGCTTTGGCAGTGTCATAATCTTTGGCACCACCAGTGTCTTTCAGTGTGTCAAAGATGTCACAAACTCTATCACCTGCATAATGAAGTAGAAAGGCACGCTTTCTTTCAGCACTTTTGATGTCAGAAACTATCAACAAATTTTCAAACTTTTTAAGCCATTTGACCCACCTCTGTGACAGGTTTGTCTGGTCACAGTCAGGATCAAATGCAGGAAACTGAGGTATATTTGCCATTTTTACTGAATAAATGTAACTTATCACTTAAATGTTCCTCAGAATATTAAACACTTACTGCACTGTATATGTTAGTCAAGAATTCACTGTAATTACTTTAATTTTGCAAAGCACACAAGCATTTTAATGCAAAAGTTCACAACAGTGCACAATATAGCAGCAACTGACTTCTTACCTAGCCCTTGTGTACATGTGTTGTTCCTACTCACAGCAGCAGCACAGCAGTTGGCACAGCAGTTGGTACAGCAGCAGTTGGTACAGCAGCAGTTGGTACAGCAGCAGTTGGTACAGCAGTTGGTACAGCATTTGGTGCAGCAGTTGGTACAGCAGTCAATTCAGTGTGATAAATTTTGTAGCACGAAGCGTCGTTTCGTAACCAAAACATCAGGTTTTGTACACATCAATGCGTCGTTTTGTACACAACGTCGGCAGATTCCTCAGTACACAGTTTCTTCAGCACAGCTTGGGTAGCACACAGCTTGGGTAGCACACAGCATCGGTTAGCACACAGCATCGTTTAGCACACAGCATTGGTTAGCACACAGCATCGGTTAGCATACAGCATCGGGTATGGCGCTCACAGCTTCTCTTCCTCCTCCAGGCAGCATGCTTCTCCCTTGTGTTTGAAACTGAACAAATACCTGCGTTCACAGTTCATCCTCGTCGCCAATGTGGTGTTTGTGTGTTACTGAGGAAGTCTTGGTTGTAGGGTTGATGTAAAGTCATGACTTGGTTACTGACTTTAATACTTAATATGATTACATGACTAGTAGCTACCAAGCTTGGCTGGCATCCTGTATGCTCTCTTGTTTACCTCCACTCTCTCTCTGGCGTCCCAGCCGCCGCACATAGAAAACGGATGGTACCATTTTCTGTGAACATGACAGTGGGCACTATACAAACACTATGGGCGGTAGTTGACTTCATAGCGACCCTGTGGGCGGTAGTGGACCCCCTGCCGACCCTGTGGGCGGCAGTGGACCCCCTACCAACCCTGTTGGCGGTAGTGGACCCCTACCGACCCTGTGGACGCCCTACCGACCTTGTGGGCGGTAGTGGACCCCATACCGACCCTGTGGGTGGCAGTGGACCCCATACCGACCCTGTGGGCGGTAGTGAACCCCCTACCGACCCTGTGGGCGGCAGTTGACCCCCTACCAACCCTGTGGGCGGCAGTGGACTCTATATACTAATCCTGTGGGCGATACTGGACCCTATACTCATCCTGTGGGCGGCAATGGACGCCATACACATCCAGTGGGTGTTATTGGACCCCATACTTATTCTGTGGGTGGTTGGAGCCCCATACTCATCCTGTGGGTGGTATTGGACCCCATACCCATCCTGTGGGTGGTTGTGAGCCCCATACCCATCCTGTCGGTGGTAGTGGACGCCATACACATCCAGTGGATGGTTTTGGACCCCATTCCTTTCCTGTGGGTGGAAGTGATCCCCATGTTTGCAGTAGTTTACCCCATAAACATTCCAACATAACATCGTTTTCTGTTAGCGTTCTTACAAAACATTCTTTAAAGATTTTTAAAGCGCAAACTATGGTATATAATATTGATTGGTGAAGCACTGTTATTCTATGTAATAATTTATAGTGCTTATTATAATTTACTAAGAACAACTAATATTTCTCAAAACAAAACTACAAGCCTTCAATAGGAAGTAGCTGATCTGTAATATTCTAAGAGCATGGACAATAGTAGGTAAATTTCACAACCCATGTGAGACCTGAAAACTACAATTTTCATTATAATTGAACCAATCACGACTATTCTGCTATCTACGTTGATGGACGGGTACTGTGACACGTAAATTGGTACGTGAGGAAGAGTTTGGGCATTGGTAAAAAAGGTAACTGGAAATATATCACATATGTACTAAATCATATTCAACATATTCACTTTAAGCATTATGTCATATATGTGCTGTCTTGTGTGAGAACGGGTTGACTAATAACCGTTGGAGTGCAACAGGGGCAGCATCTTGGGACCTCTTCTATTTCTTATATATATCAATGATCTGCCTAATGTCTCTAATATTCTTAAACCTATATTGTTTGCTGATGATACTTCCCTCATCTATTCAGACCCCAACCTACATACACTAAATAATGTTGTGAATAATGAATTAAAAAAAAGTCCTCTTATGGATGTCTACTAACAAACTAACACTAAACATAGAAAAGATCTACTACATCTTATTTGGAAGCAAATCATCGAATGCAATTCAGCTGCAGATAGACAACATTAACATCAGTAATAAAAATGATGGAAAGTTTCTTGGCCTATTCCTAGACAAGAGTCTCAACTTCAGCACCCACATTCAACATATAACTCCTCACTGACAAAAGATTAGCAGACAAAACACCAGCCCAGCTTCTGCGGGATATTCAGCATGTAATGCATACTGCAACTGGTCCAGTCCCCAGCGAGATTTTGAGATCACTCTGGATACAACTCTGTCCAAAACACAATCAACCAGCCCTATTCAGTATGGCTGACGACACCCCATTAGCCCAGCTGGCTACACTGGCAGACCTGCTTCATACGACGTCTGATAACACTACGCTTTCCTACCCCAGTGTTACACAGCAGACTACAGACATCCAACAACTCGACGTCCTCCAGAACCGGCGTTTCTTCCGCCCAGGGAGGACGTACCATGCATATCCAGTATCAGTCTCTAGGCGACAGCGAGAACATCAGGGAGAGCTTTGTTCTTACCACCAGAGGTTCGGACACCAAGCCCGCTTTTTTCTGTATGGCTCCTTGTTCCTGGTCGGGAAACTACTTCTGCGGAGACTGTTAACGGCCAGTGACCCCGCCATTTCATACACTACACTGCTCTACATATCTGACATCATAACCAAACGCCGTTTCCTCGTTGACACAGGTGCAGCAGCTAGTGTGTTGCCTCCCCCACTGGTCAAACCAACCCATACTCCTGGTTTGGACTTACGTGCCGCCAATGGTACGTCCATCCGTACATATGGGACCCGCGCCCTGGTTCTCGATTTCAACTCTCTGGGTCTCTTTACATGGACTTTCCTCATAGCGGATGTGGAACAACCCATTCTTGGATGGGATTTCCTGCAACACCATCGACTTATTGTGGATCTCGCAGGTGCAGTACTTCGAGCCTCTCCCAGTTAACACAGGTTAACAGCGTCACCCCAGTCGCATCTACGGAACTTCAAGCACTCCAGGATGAATTCAAAGATGTGACCCAACCTGCCAGCCCTCGACCTGAAGTGCACCATATGATTACGCATCACATTACTATAACGGGAGCACCTACCTTCGCCAGACCACGCCGCCTGGCACCGGAATGATTGGCGGGTGCACGTGCTGAGTTCACCAAGCTACAGGAGGCAGGAATAATCCGCCCTTCGAACAGTCCGTGGGCTTCAACTCTCCATATGGTCCGGAAAACAGCCCTAGGGAAATGGCGCCCTTGCGGGGACTACAGGGCTCTCAACGTTTGTACCCTGCCGGATCGCTACTCAATACCACACATCCAGGATTTCTCACAGGGATTGAGCAACGCAACCGTTTTTTCGAAAACTTACCTTGTGCGGGCATTTCACCAGATCCCTGTAGAACCGGCGGACATTCCGAAAACAGCGATCACAATACCTTTTGGACTGTTTGAATTCGTCTGGATGCCTTTTGGTCGACGGAATGCAGCCCAGACATTCCAACGCTTCATCGACCAAGTAGTTAAGGACCTTCCTTTTTGCTACGCCTACATTGACGATCTGCTGGTGGCCAGTACATCACCAACAGAACATCTGCTACACTTCCGACCCCTTCTCACCCGTCTGCGCAACTTTGGCTTGCAGCTCAACTCCAAGAAGTGTATTTTCCATGTTCCAGAGCTGGATTTCTTGGGACACTGTGTGTCAGCAGCAGGGGTCCAACCACTAGAGAAGAAAATAGAGGCAATCAAGGAATTCCCGCGCCCATTCACTCCAAAGAAGGTACAAGAATTTCTTGGTGTGGTGAATTTTTATTATCGATTCATCCCACATTGTTCAGACATCTTGTGACACTTGTACGACCTCTTACGTGGTCGGAAACACACGTCCCGTCTTCCGTTGGAGTGGACTCCCCAGGCCGAGACAGCATTCACTGACATAAAACACAAGCTGGCGGACTTCACCTTACACGCACACCCAGTGTCTGACGCTCCCACCAATCTCTCTATCGACGCTTCAAACACAGCTATTGGTGCTGTACTACAACAGCTTATTGAAGGAGAATGGCGCCCAATTGCATTCTTTTCAGCGCGCCTGTCACCCGCTGAAGAGAAGTACAGCACTTTTGATAGGGAACTGCTCGCCTTCTATGCAGCCATACAACATTTCCGACACTTCCTCGAGGTGTGGAATTTCCATATCCTCACAGACCATAAACCCCTCATGGGGTTTGTGGTCAACCCCACTGGCGGCCAAGGGTGGTCACTCTCCTCGAGTAGACAACCACCTGGGATTTATCTCCCAATTTACCTCGGATATCCGCCATGTCAAAGGAACTAATATCATAGCCGATGCACTGTCTCGACCCACCATAAACCCCGTCGTGAAAAACCCAGCTCAGGTGGACTATTGTGTAATCAGCAAAGCACAACGGGAGGACCCTGATCTACAGCGATTACGAACATCTGACACAGCTCTCCGGTTCATCGAGATTCCCATGGAAGGTGGCGGTAGTATAATCTGTGACACCTCACGGACGGGAGCACTTAGGCCCTACATTCCTGCCCAGTTTCGCTGGAAAACGTTCTCAGTATTTCACTCCCTAGCACACCCAGGAGTACGTGCTTCCCAGAAACTACTAACGGAGCGTGTTGTATAGCCAGGAATCAATGCCGATGTTCGACGATGGACTCGCTCATGTCTCCAGTGCCAGCGAGCGAAAACACATCGTCACACAAAGAGCCCTCTTCAACAGTTCCCGTTACCTTCTGACCGTTTCGAGGTGGTGCATGCAGACATCGTTGGACCGTTACGGTCGACAAGAGGATATTCATATCTACTCCTGCATCAATCGATTCTCCAGATGGCCGGACGCAATCCCATTAATTAACATCTCAGCTGAGTCAGTGGTCCAGGCTTTCCTCTCTGGATGGGTTGCCCGTTTTGGCAGCCCCTCTGTCTTCATCACCGACTAAGGACGACCATTCGAATCATATCTATGGAAGAAACTTATGGAATTCCTCGACACCACACACAACCGATCCACAGCATACCACCTTGAGTCGAACGGAATGGTAGAACGCTTTCATAGTCAACTAAAAGCCGTCCTAAGAGCTCAAGCACGCCCTGATGATTGGATCGACAACCCTTCCACTAGTCTTTCCTGGCATTCGTTCGGCCACGAAGGAGGGCAGTGGATTCTCTGCAGCAGACTTAGTATACGGATCTAGCCTGCGGCTTCCGGGCGAATTCTTAACCCCGCCGCCACTCATCGCACCCCCAGACCCAACTTTTGTCCAGAAATTACGGGCGGCCATGACAAACATTCGGCCTACACCACCACGCCAACCGACAACTCGTGCTACATATGTGCCGCATGAGCTCCACGCAACTGAACACGTGTTTGTAAGAGTCGACGCTGTTCGATGCCCTCTACAGTCACCTTACGAAGGACCATTTAAAGTGGTTTCTCGAACACCAAAGTTCTTCACCGTTGAACGCCGAGGACAGCAGGTAAATATCTCCATTGATCGCCTTAAACCAGCACACTGTGACGCTGCCCCACACATCCCTCCAGAGACACACCCGCCGACTACGCCATTCACTTTTCGACCACAGTTACCAGCAGCACCGCCACCTACGACAACGGACGACCCTGTACGAATTCCCATCCTACAACCCCAGTTACCAGCTGCACCACCATCTGATCCTACAATGACGGATGATCCTGTGCGACCTCCCACCCTACAACCCCAGTTAGATGACATCAGCGAAGAGGAGGGAGTTAACTTGAGGGTTATACAACGCGAGCAGGGCGTACAATTCACCAACCAGCTAAGTTCCTTGATCAAGTGTTTTTCCTTTCATCCCCTGGGAGGGGAAGTTCTGTAGCGAGTAGATTATCCCAATAATATACTCGCTCCAAACGCATTAGCCTAATGAGAGAAGCAAAGCTCTTCTTGGTACTAATCGTGGAACTCAAACCTTTCCCAACTTCCACATACTATTCCTGTCAACCTTTGGAGAACAGTGAGGTGTTGCCCGAGCATAAAAGCAGCAGAGTGGCGAATAATAACTTTACGGGCTATTCATGCCCGTGCCACCTCTTGGGTGGCTTAATCTTTATCAATCAATCAATCAAATAATAACTAGTCTACTTTCAAGTGTGGTCTAGAACAGACACTTGCGAGATACTGTACCGATGCTCAGTGCGCTCAACTCACACCAAAGTATCACCTGTGTACTTCTGTATATTCGACCAAATATATATATTATCTTAGTGTTTGTGTTTATTGTCACCATTCTTTACGTAAGAATAGAACTGTTACATCTGTAATATTCTAAGATCATGGACAATAGTAGGGAAATTTCAGAACCTATGTGGAATCTGAAAACTACAATTTTCATTATAATTGAACCAATCAGGACTATTCTGCTGTCTATGGCGATGGAAAGGTACAGTTAGACGTAAATTGGTATGTGAGGAAGTTTGGGCCTTGAAAAAAAATATAACTGGGAATATACCACATATGTACTAATTCATAAGCAAAATATTGACTATAAACAATAAGTCATATATGTGCTGTCTTGTGCGAGAGCGGGTTGAGGAAGCTGCCCATAACAGCTAACTAACTCCCAGGTACCTATTTACTGCTAGGTAACAGGGGGAATTAAGGTGAAAGAAAAATTTTGGCAATTTGTCTCCGCCTCCACTGGGGATTAAACCCGAAACCTCAGGACTACGAATCCGAAGCGCTGTCCACCCAGCTGTCAAGCATCTATTATCAAAGTTACAACTTTAATAATTTTAATAACTCAAATTACCACTGCAAAGTCGTAATCGTGGATTCATACCCAAAATTTATAGGTTTCCATGTGTGTAATTCCACGACATCATCTGTAACTTGTGAACTGCTCAGGAAAACATTTTGTAATTTTGGGTTGCCAAACATGATGGTGTCAGCTAATGCTCATCATTTTGTTTCTGGGTAAATGGAGGACTTTTTTTTAGAAAGAATGGTATTGAACATGTAACAACTGCCCTCTATAATTCTACTTTAAATGGTCTGGCTGAGAGAGCGGTGAGATCCTTAAAAAAGGGTTAAAGCGGTTTGCGGAAGGCACTATTTATACAAGGCTTTGTGGATTTTTGTATAATCAAAGAAAAACTCATCAGTCTACCATTGGTAAATCTCCTTCTGAATTACTGTTTAATAGGCACTGTAAAGTGAACATGGAAGCAGTAAAGACAGATCCAGATAAAGACAAATCTGTAACTAGCTTGACCAATCAGTTGGCTTAGGGAGAGGAAGTTTTGTTTAAGGAGGGGGACGCAGAACATGCAAGGAACTATGGAATGGGTAAGCCTTGGGAAGAAGGGAAAATTGTTGAAGTCCTGGGCTGCAGGAATTTTCCTGTGCAAGTTCAGAGTTTGGGAATATTTATTGGAAAATACATGCAGATCAACTCATGCCATGGTTCACGGGGAATTTTGAAGACCCTTCAGGTGGGGGTGGGACAACTAGTGATACCCGTCCTAATAATGAAGGGGTAGCACCTGCATGAGACCGGGAGGCAGAGCAAGGGTCAACAGAGGGGAATGTGGATACAGTTAAACTTACGGACCCTGAAGTTAGTAATTCAGAACAAGGTTCTCCAGAAGTAACAGGCCTGGAGCCCCAATTCAGAAAATCCGGAAGTCATGTGACTGCCGGATAGACTTAATATGTAGAGGTAGAGTTTAAATAAAAGGGAAAAATCTTAGAATTAAGGTATTTTGTAGGATTAAGTGCTACATAGATTAGGTAAATAATGTTTTGAGCAGATGTTCTTTTGTTTTATAAGCATTGTAAATAGTAAGCGATATAACCAATACCCGGTGACATCATTGTTTGTTGTTGTTGTTGGAATAAACGTCATGTGGATAACACGTTCGTTTCTCTTCTTGCCGAATTATGACAGCACACTTCTCGAAAGAGTACAAAATGTAAATAAAAGTTGCACTTTACTGGTGCTTATACACAAACTCACTATGGTGCTATAAGCACCATGGTGAATATAAGTACCAGTAAAGTGTATTATAAGCACCAGTAAAGTGTATAAGCACTCTACTGGTGCTTATACACAACTCAAGTAATACTATCGTGGGACTTCTTTTATCATCCCTGGGACTTTTTTTTATGTCCCCGTGAAGTGGTAAGACACTCACCTGGTATTTTGCGAGTGCTTTGCCCTGGGTTCGTATCCTGGCCGGGGGTGGGGGAGATTTACAGGGTGTCAATCCTTAACTGAAACCTCTGTTTACCCAATAGTATAATGGGTGCCAAGTTGTTAAACGATTTGGTGAGTCGTATTCCGGGGAACATAGGATAAGGACTTGCACGAAACGCCATGCATGCTAGTGGATGTTACAAGAATGTATGAATTCTTGTATATATAAATAAAAAATTAATTGCTAATTCACAATTTCATAAATTTGAGTTGGCTCAGGATCCAGCCTAGAGCCTTAAGCACTGAATACAAATTCGGTGTGAGGATCCATCTGCTACCTGCTAGATTTGCTTGCAAGCAAGTTGCAGAGCGAGCGACCGTTTGGACGGTCTGGTATTGCTCGTGCAGTAGGACCCTGGCATCTTGCTCCCGCCTCCGGAGTGTATTCATTTGATTGTTGTGACTACTGCAAAGTGACCGCTTGCAGCGTGCGCCACTGGTGTTGGTGCAGGTTGTTGCAGAGGACAACAATAGCCCAAACAAACATTCGAATCCACACCCCAATAACCGGTACCCCTCACATTCTGGCGCCCAACAAGGGGCGGATCATCTCACAACTATATTGAATCGGTTTTTCTGCTAATTATTGGCAGTTGCCTTTAATTTGTTTTATAGGTAACTAACTACCCAGAGGATCTATGCCTGAAAATAAACAGTAGTTACTTTAATTTTATTTGTAACTAGCAGTACCTGGCCACGCGTTGCTGTGGCTCAGAAACGCGTGTGCGTTGTTGAGCCTAACCTTCCCTGTCCTCCGGTCGTCCCCACCATTCCTCCCCCCCCCCCTCACCCGTCATTTCGGCCTCCAAACCATTCCCCACTCCACCTTCTCCTCGTTCTCCCCACCATTCCCCACTCCACCATCCCCTCTTCCTTCCCACCATGCCCCACTCCCCCTGTCCCTTTGTCCTCCCCCACCATTCTCCATTCCCCCATCCCTTTGTCCCCAGCATCCCAAACTCTCCCCGTCCCCCTTGCCCTTCCCCATCATTACCCCCTCCCTTGTCCCCTCGTCCTCCCCACCATCTCTCACTTCCATTCCCTCGTCATCCCCACCATACCGCACTCCCTCGTCGGATACCTTCCGAAATGGTCTGATGTTCCCATCAGAAAATTGGGAACATCAAGTGATCTGATGTTCCCATCACTGAAATATCAGAAAAACAGTTAAAAAATGATATGAAAATGTGAAAAAAATAAAAAAATAAACTATACTCACAAAATGAATGGTATGGTAAACAACACAGCTCAATTCCAACGCAATTCACACAAAATAATTAAATCAAAATGAAAGTAAATCAAGATCTATGAAAATTCAATTTATCAATGCAATCAAAAACGCTGAAATGGAATTGTAACATATATAGTATAGCATGTGTATTGCTCTTACATGCAACAGATGGTGCTGTTTTTTAAGAAAAGAATAGTTTTACCTGTCACAGGTGTGGCATCTATACTTATACTTACGAAATGAATGGTATGGTAAACAACACAGCTCAATTCCAACACACTGTCACACACAATAATTCAATAAAAACTAAAATATATCGGAATCTATGAAAAAATATATCAATGCAATCGGAAACATTGAAATGGAATTCGTGACATATATAGTATAGCGTGTATGTTGCTATTATGTGCAACATATGGCGCTATTTTTCAAAAACGCATGTTTTTATCTGTCACAGCGGGTGGCATCGATATAGTAGGTATATGAAAAGACGTGCCTATTCGAATGCAACGTTGGATCAAAATTTCATAGCAATCAGTGAAGAACTTTTTGAGAAAACAGCATGTGTTGCCCTTATGTTCAACAGATGGTGATGTTTAAAAAAAAAAAACATGTTTTTTCCTGTCACAGGTGAGGCATGTATATAGTAGATATATACAAAGACGCGCCTATTCCAATGCAACGTTGTGTCAAAATTTCAAAACAATCGGTAAAGAGGTTTCAAAGATTTCCTTCGCATGGAAAAACACATGAAAAACAAAATTTTTCAGAAAAAACATGTTTTTTTATCCGTCACAGACGTGACATCTATATAGTATGTATATAAAAACCTGGCCGGATGCGAATGGAACGTTGTATGACAATTTCAAAGCAAACGGTGAAGAACTTTCGGAGATTAGCGATTTTGAACGAACGAACATTTCCATTTTTATTTATATAGATAATGTTGAGGTACTGTATAATAAATTATTGTCTTGGGAAACAGGCAGTTAGTATATGTGTACAATACATGTTAGGCTTATATCGAGGTCGTCCCCCCACCCCCAGGGTGGAATTACTGACCCTGCCCAGGATGCAACCCCACAACAATCTGACTAAGTTCTGGGTACCTATTTACTGCTTGGTGGACAGGGGCATGAGGTGAAATGAAACGCACCCAATAATTTCTGTGCCGCCTGAGATTAAAACCCGGCTTTCTCGATTGTGAGTCGAGAATGAGTCTGACTCTTCTACCCGGACAATCTATTAAGGCTAGTTTTGTTATATATTTATGTTGAACTATCTACATCAATTTAAGTTAGGCTAGGCTAGTCTGAGTTTATGCTAGATTACGTTAGGTTAACCATCGCTAGTGCGTAGTACTCCACAATCCAATTGATGAACCTATTTGGGATTTGTGGAGTATGATACTCCAGTATTCAGTTCAAAAAGGACAAATATGGGATTTATTTGACTTCCTCAATAAATGACTGTTAAAATTAAAAGATGCAACTACTAAACACAAGAAAACATTATAACCGCAAACTTAGCTTTATTTACAATTATTAAACAGTTAATGAGCTGTGAAGTACCAAGATGCTGTTTATAACAATAACAACAGTTGATTGGGAAGTGTTCATGCTTGTAAACTGTTTATTAAATGTAATCAAAGCCGTCAAAGATAGACGAAATATGAACACTTTCGTAAGTACTTGCATAACTGCTTCTTGAATCTGGCCCCTAGTGTCCAGATGTCCCCTCATCGTCAAGGTTAAACCAGGCGTCCGCCCGCAGTGTTTCCTTGCTAGTGGCGAAGTGTTTAATTTCCTGATCCGCCCCACATGCCCAAGATGGCGTCGCAGACGTGGGTATATAGCGCCCGGTTTTAATTAAACGTTGATTTTAAACTTTACCTTAACAAACTTATCTGGTTAAACAGTAATTTATTGTTTATATGTATTTATTTTAAATATTACCATGATAATTAAATGATCCTTCGTATTACTTTAAGTGCCCTGGTAAGAGATCTTTAAGATTCCTCCTTTGTTTATCACAAAATGTTGGTCCTTTGCTGACTGAACACACTCGGTGTCCTGGGAGAGCTTGGTTTGGGTCTAAAAATACTTATGCCTGGTCAATGTGACTAGAAATGAACCTGGACATTTTATACTGTATTTTTGGTGGAAATTTTGCTCACAAGTTGCTCAAAATGCATATAGTGAATCAGCCCGAGTGACTGTATTCTTGACCAGTACAAATAATGCAGTATGATTGACTCAGTGTGAATGACTTAATGTTAGTGACTAAAAATTTGTGATCTGTTAAGTGACTCGATACGATTGGCTCATTATGAGTAACTCAGTATGAGTGAGTCAGTATGACTTATGTGAGGGTATATTATTGCCATTCCCGTTTATACACGTCTTAGCCTCACCTAAATTCCCGCACGAGGCAGAAACAAATGGGCAAAGTTTCTTTCACCCTGAATGCCCCTGTTACCTAGCAGTAAATAGGTACCTGGGAGTTAGTCAGCTGTCACGAGCTGCTTCCTGGGGGTGGAGGCTCGGTCGAGGACCGGGCCGCGGGGACACTAAAGCCCCGAAATCATCTCAAGATAACCTTGGGCGTCAGATGTGTAATGACCAATATTTACACACAATTCTAATATGGCGCTGGGTGCCAGAATGTGAGATTTCTAGTTAAAGGGATGTGGATTCGAATGTTTGCCTTCGCCAAACAAATGAATACACTCCGGAGTTGTGAGCAGGACGCCGAAGATCTAAGTACTTCACGTGGAGATGAAGGCCAGGGCGGTCGTCAAATCAACAAGCAATACCAGATCCTCCACACTTAGGTCGTTCTCTCCGCAACTTATTTTCAAGCAAATTTAGCAGGTAGCAGATGGGTTCTCACACCAAATTTACAATTCAGTTTTTGAGGCTAGGGGCTGGATCCCGAGCCAACTCAAATTAATGTCACTGTCAAGTAGCAAATTACTATGTATGAAGGGGTCAGAATTGCAGAATGAGGAATAACATCAAAGGTACGTGTCTTTAGCAAAAATAGGTTTATTTCACAGCTTACTTACTAATACACAGTGACCCAAATTAGTTACGTTACTCAAGAGTGCCGCCTCAACAACTGTCAAACACCACTTCGATGCAGGAATCCGTTGTAACCTCTCTGGGCTGTAAGAGACAACAGTCTCGACTCACTGGACAGGTCATGAACAAAAGTGAACTAACGTGAACACTTCATGAACACTCTTGGCAATTACTGCACTCGCCACTGGCAGTCCCAAAACACCTCACCAACTAAATAAATTTACACACACAAAATAATATTAAGAACACTGTCACCAAGACAGTCACAACAACCACAACAAGAATATTACTCTAACAATGTCACTAAGACATTATATCATAATAAATAAATTAACTCAATTAATTTACATTAAATTTTCTGTCACTCAGACTATATTCAATCAATCAATTTACGTTATCACACACTGTCACTCCGACCGTCAACAATCAGAGATAATTAATTACGTTAATTCAAACTGTCACTCAAACAGTTAACCATTCAAAGATAATTCACTAATAACTCTATGTTTCCACACTGTCACAAGGACAGTAAACAAGCAATTAGTTACGTTAATTTCGCTGTCACACAGACAGTTACCATTGAAAGATAATTTACGTTAAATGATACTTAAATAATTATACAATATTAATTATTTCTTATCACTCAGACGAACCAATAACAAGGTGTCACTCGACACAACAAAACACAACACAATAATACCACAATGATAATAATGATACTAATATTAGAACACTACCCTTCTTACGTGTCAGCAAGATATCAGTAGTAATTAATCTCTCCCAATACTTCCTGTAATAGATGTTTAAACAATCCTATCTCAAATGTGTTATATAATATTGTTGACGCAAACATACGTGACTTGTCACTCCGCTGGTGACACGATCTAGAAAGGTTAAGAGCTGTCACTTTCTGATCTGACAGTTTAACACTTTTACAATCTAAAGGATCACAAGACAGAGAAAACTCGTTGTGAGGTATACTCTGATGGGTACTGAGATTGGGTGATTACTGATTACCAAAATCAATATGTGCACAATTTAAGTAACCCGGGATTAGTACTTACTTTCACTTCACACTTTGCACACTCATTAACTGGTGACGTTGATAATGATCCAGGTGGCAGATAGACTTTGGATTTAACAAAGGGGAACCGAACATTGAATCCTTCAATGTTAGATATAGTTCAGCCTCCAGGTTTCCAGATGACAGATGGTAAACCATGAGTACGATGTTGCACTACACTAGTTGGTCAATCATCTTTGACACGACCATCAATAGCTCTAACGTAAATTACAACATTTACTCAACAGTCTCCTTATAATGATGTACAACTAAGCCCACTTCTCGACACACAAGGTGGTGTGCTCCACAGACACCCCACACTTCTCGACACACAAGGTGGTGTGCCCCACAGACACCCCACACTTCTCTACACACAAGGTGGTGTGCCCCACAGACACCCCACACTTCTCTACACACAAGGTGGTGTGCCCCACAGACACCCCCACACTTCTCAACACACAAGGTGGTGTGCCCCACAGACACCCCACACTTCTCTACACACAAGGTGGTGTGCCCCACAGACACCCCACACTTCTCTACACACAAGGTGGCGTGCCCCACAGACACCACCACACTTCTCAACACACAAGGTGGTGTGCCCCACAGACACCACCACACTTCTCAACACACAAGGTGGTGTGCCCCACAGACACCCCACACTTCTCAACACACAAGGTGGTGTGCCCCACAGACACCCCACACTTCTCAACACACAAGGTGGTGTGCCCCACAGACACCACCACACTTCTCAACACACAAGGTGGCGTGCCCCACAGACACCACCACACTTCTCAACACACAAGGTGGTGTGCCCCACAGACACCCCACACTTCTCAACACACAAGGTGGTGTGCCCCACAGACACCCCCACACTTCTCAACACACAAGGTGGTGTGCCCCACAGACACCCCACACTTCTCAGCACACAAGGTGGCGTGTTTCCCCGCAACGCATCCTCCGATTAGACAGTACTTTTTAATACTAAATATAATAAATACATTCCTTACTGTCTGCAAAGTACATAAATACACTTAATTGTAGCGTTACATTTACTCCCCCATATATTTTCCTCATTTTCTGTTAAGACACTCAAACTTTTAGGGTGAAGATTTCATGTTCAACTTCATATACACAAGTTTTAAATATAAAAAAATCAGCTTTATTAAACAATAGAGATTTAAACAAAAAATTGAAAATATCCTGAGTTACTTTATAATTTATTGGAAGATTTTAGTTTTGTTTTATTAGTTTTATAAAACTGTAATATCAATATAGCTATAGTTTAAGTAATAATTGTAATTAAGGAGCAATAAAATGCTTGTCCTCCTACACTAAGAAGGTTAGGTTAGGTCGTGGTTTTCTATACAGCTTTTCAGGTAAACTCTAGTATTCACAATATTTTGGTGCGATTCTGGCGATTAAGTGTATTACGTACTAAGCCAGTAGTCAGGATTGTACTTATTACATTTAGTATTAAAACATACTGTCTTTTCAGAGGAGGGGCTGTCTCCGACACCCCACACTTCCCGTTTTCTATGTCACGCTGCTATGAACACATGCACGAGCAAACTGACTCGAGCGAGAGAAGTATTAAACACCTCTCCTCTCTTGCCCATGTTATGCAAAACCCCGCTTGTTCGTTATCGCCAATAAGCTTACACATGTGGGAAGGACCAGACACATGTGGGTGGTTCAGTAGGACCAGACACATGTGGGAGGTTCAAAAGGACCAGACACATGTGGGAGGTTCAGAAGGATCAGACACATGTGGGAGGTTCAGAAGGACCAGACACATGTGGGAGGTTCAGAAGGACCAGACACATGTGGGTGGTTCAGAAGGACCAGACACATGTGGGAGGTTCAGAAGGACCAGACACATGTGGGTGGTTCAGAAGGACCAGACACATGTGAGTGGTTCAGAAGGACCAGACACATGTGGGTGGTTCAGAAGGACCAGACACATGTGGGTGGTTCAGAAGGACCAGACACATGTGGGAGGTTCAGAAGGACCAGACACATGTGGATGGTTCAGAAGGACCAGACACATGTGAGTGGTTCAGAAGGACCAGACACATGTGGATGGTTCAGAAGGACCAGACACATGTGGGTGGTTCAGAAGGACCAGACACATGTGGGTGGTTCAGAAGGACCAGATACATGTGGGTGGTTCAGACTGACCAGACACATGTGGGAAGGACCAGACACATGTGGGAAGGACCAGACACATGTGAAATAATTTATAGACTAAGACTGATGCTTACTTAATTATTTATATTAATTAATATCAAATTATTACTAAGCGTAAATCAAAACGATATCAAATTTAACGTACATGAGTTTGGGGTTAAGTGAGTTAAGAACACCCGTATAAATAACCGGTGTTCTTTGTATGGGAAAAATGGTAATGACATATAATCGATTCATCATTATACTACCAATCAATAAATTAAAACAGTCATAACCGCTCTGGTAAAATGTAAAGGAACCCGAGAACACAAAGTCTAATTATGCTAGATTCGTTTAACTCTTCTCTTGAGCTGGGAAAGTATTTTCATTTGATGAACCCACAGCATGCTTGGTGTCTGCCGCGTTCTTGCAATTCTTTTTAATCAACCAATGGCTCTGTTACAATCTCTCCCCTCACAGTTCATGCAATTAATTATTCACTATACGTTCGTTTGTGTGTTGAAGACCGTCAGCATCTCACAAACGCTCATGTTAGGAAACTAAGGGGTCATGGTACCAGGATATAAGAAATTGTTGTAGGGTATTCATAATTTATTATCCTGATACATGTGAAAGGTGCTGCACCTAGGCCAAGTTTCAGCATCTCAGCCTAAATAGAGACGGAGAAAAAAAAAAATTGAATTTTTTAACCATGTTCAATTGATTTCACAGCCCACAATTGTGAACCAAAATCATTTCTACGACACGCAGGTATGACCTTACTATATAATAAAGATTTGCATGTCACATCATTATCCCAGATGTATTTAGTGCAATAATACAGATTTATAAAAGTTTCCCAAAAACGTATGCAACAAAATGAAGTGTATCATTATTTATAAAATCAATAAATCTACGTAGATAAGAATAATGACATCCGTTTATAGAGGCGTAAACTCTACATATAATGTGCAAGTTTCATGTAAATTGAATAATAAATAAAGGCTGTGAGACCGAGTTGCGTAGCGCGCGCGACAAGATACTCATACTCGCGGTCACTCGTGACAATGCGTGATTTACGCATTGCGGCCAGCTCGTACCTTCTATGGAGAGCTCGCATGCATCTAGCTTTCAATGCTTGTCTCTTGTTCGTTTGGTAAGTCATATTGCAGTACAAATAACAATAATAGCATGAGTTCCGGGAGATAGTGTGAGAGCGCGTCAGTGATACAACCACCCCCCACGAGAGACACAGAGTCACTGATGGGGCTGAGCCACATACCACCCTCTCTCTCACACGATACTGTTGCCAATGAGTGAGTTTATATTCATTTTATGCATAACATGTTATTTTCAACGCTATTACGAAAAATAAGACTTCTACAACGTAAGATACAATACCCCGCGGCACACTCACGCCGCGAGGACCAGATTCACAAAAGTTGCAGCGGGAAATTTTACTCTAATTACGTTAATTTTCAAGATATCATTAAACGGTTTGGACCACAGTGTTGCCAGAACGTTGTAGTATTTTTCGTAATTTTTCGTATATATTCCATTTTTTTCGGATTTTCGGTTACCATGGCACCTAAGTGGAATTATTGGTCAGAGCCTCGAAGTGTAGATTTCTGGGGAACAACCCGAATGTGAAGTATAACGTCCCTCTACCTCGGAGTTGACGTCCCTCCACCCCGGAGTTGACGTCCCTCCACCACGGAGTTGACGTCCCTCCACCACGGAGTTGACGTCCCTCCACCCCGGAGTTGACGTCCCTCCACCCCGGAGTTGACGTCCCTCCACCACGGAGTTGACGTCCCTCCACCCCGGAGTTGACGTCCCTCCACCCTGTAGTTTACGTCCCTCCACCACGGAGTTGACGTCCCTCCACCACGGAGTTGCCGTCCCTCCACCACGGAGTTGACGTCCCTCCACCCCGGAGTTGACGTCCCTCCACCCCGGAGTTGACGTCCCTCCACCCCGGAGTTGACGTCCCTCCACCACGGAGTTGACGTCCCTCCACCCCGGAGTTGACGTCCCTCCACCCCGGAGTTGACGTCCTTCCACCACGGAGTTGACGTCCCTCCACCACGGAGTTGACGTCCCTCCACACCGGAGATGACGTCCCTATACACCGGAGTTGACGTCCCTCCACACCGGAGTTGACGTCCCTCCACACCGGAGTTGACGTCCCTCCACACCGGAGTTGACGTCCCTCCACCCCTCCGTTGACGTCCTTCTATCCCGGAGTTGACGTCCCTCCACCCCGGCGTTGACGTCCTTCTACCCAGGAGTTGACGTCCCTCCACCCAGGAGTTGACGTCCTTCTACCCAGGAGTTGACGTCCCTCCACCCAGGAGTTGACGTCCTTCTACCCAGGAGTTGACGTCCCTCCACCCAGGAGTTGACGTCCTTCAACCCCGGAGTTGACGTCCCTCCACCCAGGAGTTGACGTCCTTCTACCCCGGAGTTGACGTCCCTCCACCCCGGAGTTGGGAGAGCCGGTTGCTGGTTACTGAATTTTAATTGCTAATTTATCGGCCCACACATGCTTAAACATATGGTCAGTCAGCTAACACCGAATAAAAGTAGAGCTATAAAATTATACAATTATAAAATATAAACGCCGTTAGGAGGAGGTATAAATCCATGATGAACATCATTATGAGATATATGAAATGCTTTAAACTCAGCTACCTAGGAAATCAGATCAGCCAAAAGAAACTACGAAAAACAACTTGCTCAAAACATAAAAAAACTAAAACAAAGTTGTTCCATGCCTATATAAGAAGTAAAACTAAACAAAAGACTTCTAGGGTAGGACCTAGAAAGATGAAACTAACCAAATTATAATGGACGATAAAAGGGTAGCAAGAACTCGAATGAATACTTTACATCAGTATTTACACTAGAAAGATTAGATGGCATCCCAATACCCACACAGTTGTTTGAAGGAGGTGAAGAGAACGAATTAAGTGATATACCCATAACGGGCGACATTACCAGGAAGAGCACTGACAATCTATGAGACTCAAACACCCCAGGTATGGATGGAATTAAATCCAAAGCCGTAAAGGAACTGGTAGGGGAACTATACCTACCACTGAAACTCCTTTTCAGAAAATCTCTGGGCCACGGGATAGTTTCCCTAGATTGGAAATATGCAAATGTCACCCCTTTAAGTTCAAGTACGTTTATTGAGACAATGATACCTCTCAAAAGGATAGAGTAGCTTGGGCTATTTCTACCCTCCATTGTCACCCCCTATTTCCCCCAAAGAAGGCAGAAAGCTCAGTAGAAAACTGATTTGACATCACACATCTGTAAGCTCATGAGGAGAATCGTAAGGGATAGAATCATCCACCATCTCAGTGAGCAATCTTGTAAAATCAACACAACATAGGTTTGTTAAAAATAGATCACATTTTTTGAAACGGTAACGAGCTACCCAGACAAAGGATTTCCAGCAGTTGTAGTATATATGGACTTTGACAATGCTTTTGATAAAAGATACCACATGAAAGACTAGCGAGGAAATTAGACACATGGGGTAAATGGTATAACACTAAAATGAATAAAACAATGGTTAAAACAAAGAAAACAAAAGATCGTGCTAAATGAAAAGGAATCTGACTGGAGAAATGTGGTGAATAGGGTACCACAGCGTGTAGACTGGCGTTGGGAGGGTGTTGCTAGGGGAAACACTTAGGGGGAGTTCATGCTCTCACACCACAAAATACCTTGTTGATAGGCAATATAATAAACATTTTCCACAACTCAGACGTGTGACTCAGTAATAGTGATACAAGTGTCTGACTCAGTGTGAGTGACCGATTACGCGTGCTTTAGCACGAGTGATGCTGTATTGATGAATCAATGGCAGATGCTCAGTAACAATGACTAAATTCAAGTGATTCAAAGTGAGTTACTCAGATTGAGTGATTTCATGAGGGTGAATCAGAATGAGGAACTATGTAGGAGTGACTTTGTATGATTCAGTATAAATGAATCAGTGTGAGTGACTTATTATAAGAGACTCAATAAAAGTGATTGTATCAGTAAGTCAATGAGACTCAGTATGAGTGTCTCAGGATGAGTGACTCAAAACAAGTGAGTCAGTGTGACTCAATATGAGTGCCTCAGAATGAGTGACTCAAAACAAGTGACTCAGCATGAGCCATACAAAATGGTGTGCGGGGCCTGGACTCAAACAGGACATTACCCGTGATGTGGGCTTAGTCTCCATAGTAATGATTAACATGCTTGGTTCTGGAGAGTTTTATGTAGCTGCTGCACATCTCCCACAATATATGGGTGATGTCCAGGCCTTCACCTGGTCAAATGTTGAGGTGTTTTATGAGTTGTGATCTTTCCCACAGGGAGGGACGACTGCTGTCTGCCTGGTGTGACATGACTACTGACGGAGGTGAGTAATCTCTCCCACAGGGAGGGGCAGCTGGTGTCTGTCTGGTGTGACATGACTACTGACGGAGGTGAGTAATCTCTCCCACAGGGAGGGGCAGCTGGTGTCTGCCTGGTGTGACATGACTACTGACGGAGGTGAGTGATCTCTCCCACAGGGAGGGGCAGCTGGTGTCTGCAACCGGCAACTATAGTGTGTAGAGTGCAATATGCTCGCTATCCGGCAACCATTACAATGCATAAAAACATAAGAATGTTGCTAATGTGGTACCAACATTCAAGAAAGAAGATATATCACTTGAGTCAAACTGTCGGCCAAGTAGCTAAACGTCTATTGTGGAAAAGTTACTTGGCTCGATAACTGAATATATCATTCGTCTTGAAAAGCATTAATTAATAAACTATTCACAACATGGTTTTAAAAATGGCCGTTCATGTTTAACAATTCAATTTTTCTATTATTTTATTCCAGCATAGTTAAGGCAGATAATAGTGGTAAAGTTTGTAATGTTGTATACCTTGACTTTAGCAAAGCTTTTGATACAGTGCCACACGAAAGACTGATTAAAAAGAACTTAAGAAGAACATAAGAATGAAGATAACTGCAGAAGGGCTATTGGCCCATACAAGGCAGCTCCTATTTATATCCACCCAATCTCATTCATATATATCAAACCTACGCTTGAAGCAATCAAGGGACCCTACTTCCATTATCTTACACGGTAATAGAAGCTCACGGTATTGGGGGTGCTATATTAAATTGGATTAGGGCATGGGGTAAATCAATGTTGTAAATGGAGTGTCTCAAGGCTCTGTCCTGGAACCTCTGTTATTCATAATATATTTAAATGATTTAAATTCTGGTTTGAGCAGCAGTATTGGAAAACTTACCGATGATACAAAAATCGGGAGGGTAATATATACGGAAAAATACTCACACTCACTTCAAGACGATCTAAGTAAGGTTGTGAAATGGTCAAAACATTGGCCGATGCAGTTTAGTGCTGACAAATGTAAGGTTTTAAGGCTAGGTAATGATGATAGAGTTACAAGATACAAGCTAGATGGTGTGGAGATTGCGAAAGGGATCTGGAAGTTATGATAATTAAGAATTTAAAACCAAAAAATCAGTGCATACATGTTCTTTGTAAGGCAAATATGACACTGGGATTTATTTATCGAAGCGTTAGTAATAAGACACTTGGTGTGGTTCTTCAGATAAATCTTGTTCTTCTTGGTAAATCTTGGTTAGTCCCCATTTATATTATACAGTTCAGTTTTGGTCACAGAACTATAGAATGGATATAAATTCACTTGGACGTATCCAGCGTAGGATGACAAGGTTCAAAGTCCTTTTCAGAATCTAGGTAACACACCTCACTGTGACTGCATACACCTGAATGTGTGATTGTCTTGCACACCACAATTATGTCACCCCTAATTCTTCGTTTCCCAAGAGAATGTAAATTATACTTTGTCATCTCTCTTCATATGAAGGGTTTCTAATTTGTAGGATTAACTTTGCCATCTTACGTTGGACGCGTTCTAGTGCATTTATATCCATATCTTGTATGTTTTATCACATCTCCTCTATTTCTTCTGTCCTCCAATGTTGTGAAATCTCGTTCAGTCAGACTATCTTCATAACTTAACCCTCTAAGCTATGACAGTAATCTAGTAGCAATCCTGCGCACTTTTTCAATTTTAGTTTTGTATCACATGATATGGATTCCAAGCAGGTGCTGCATATTCCAGTAATGTTCTAATAAAAGCCGTGTAGATTGTATTGAACGTGTCCTAATTTAGGTTTTAAAACAACGTTCTAATGTTTGACAGCGTCCCATATGCTGCCGATGTCACCCTGCCTATGTGTGCCTCTGTGCACCAAGTCTGTTAGGGATAAAAACAGGCACAAACTACCAGGGTAAATTGCAGAGCAGTCCGGATGCCCGAGTCTGCTACTTCCAGGCTCACTTAGCTCTCCTTCATACTGGGCACAACATGTGTTCCTCTCAGCTGCGACGGAACGTGGCAACGTAGCTGACTGTTTCGTGAAACTTATTTATCACACAATTAGTTTATTATTGTTTTTCCGCTCAAAGTTTATATATGTACATATTCACTAAACTTACACCGTCGAGCGAGCTGACCCATCTAGGCTCTGGGGACCTGGCCTTTCCACTGAGGATTTCCATCCGATCCCGAGGTCTTGGTTATGACTGCCTGGAGGTCTTGGTTATGACTGCCTGGAGGTCTTGTTTATGACTGCCTGGAGGTCTTGTTTATGACTGCCTGGAGGTCTTGTTTATGACTGCCTGGAGGTCTTGGTTATGACTGCCTGGAGGTCTTGTTTATGACTGCCTGGAGGTCTTGTTTATGACTGCCTGGAGGTCTTGTTTATGACTGCCTGGAGGTCTTGTTTATGACTGCCTGGAGGTCTTGGTTATGACTGCCTGGAGGTCTTGGTTATGACTGCCTGGAGGTCTTGGTTATGACTGCCTGGAGGTCTTGGTTATGACTGCCTGGAGGTCTTGTTTATGACTGCCTGGAGGTCTTGGTTATGACTGCCTGGAGGTCTTGGTTATGACTGCCTGGAGGTCTTGGTTATGACTGCCTGGAGGTCTTGTTTATGACTGCCTGGAGGTCTTGGTTATGACTGCCTGGAGGTCTTGGTTATGACTGCCTGGAGGTCTTGTTTATGACTGCCTGGAGGTCTTGTTTATGACTGCCTGGAGGTCTTGGTTATGACTGCCTGGAGGTCTTGGTTATGACTGCCTGGAGGTCTTGGTTATGACTGCCTGGAGGTCTTAGTTATGACTGCCTGGAGGTCTTGGTTATGACTGCCTGGAGGTCTTGTTTATGACTGCCTGGAGGTCTTGTTTATGACTGCCTGGAGGTCTTGGTTATGACTGCCTGGAGGTCTTGGTTATGACTGCCTGGAGGTCTTGGTTATGACTGCCTGGAGGTCTTGGTTATGACTGCCTGGAGGTCTTGGTTATGACTGCCTGGAGGTCTTGGTTATGACTGCCTGGAGGTCTTGGTTATGACTCCTCCGAAACGCGGGCTAGACCGGGACTCCGACTCCCTCGTGACAGTCACCACAGATGTCCCCATCGTGACAGTGACCACACATGTCTCTCTCGTGACAGTGACCACATATGTCATCCTCGTGACAGTCACCACACATGTCCCCATCGTGACAGTGACCACACATGTGCACCTCGTGACAGTGACCACACATGTCACCCTCGTGTCAGTGACCACACATTTCACCCTCGTGACAGTTACCACACATGTCCCCCTTGTGACAGCCACCACACATGTCTCTCTCGTGACAGTCACCACACATGTCCCCCTCGTGACAGTGACCACACATGTCACCCTCGTGAAAGTCACCACACATGTCTCTCTCGTGACAGTCACCACACATGTCCCCCTCGTGAAAGTCACCACACATGTCCCCCTCGTGTCAGTGACCACACATGTCACCCTCGTGACAGTCACCACACATGTCACCCTCGCGACAGTCACCAGACTTGTCACCTTCGTGACAGTCACCAGACTTGTCCCCCTCGTGAAACTGACCACACATGTCCCCCTCGTGAAAGTGACCACACATGTCACCCTCGTGACAGTGACCACACATGTCCCCCTCGTGAAAGTGACCACACATGTCCCCCTCGTGAAAGTGACCACACATGTCACCCTCGTGACAGTGACCACACATGTCACCCTCGTGACAGTGACCACACATGTCACCCTCGTGACAGTCACCACACATGTTCCCCTCTTGACAGTGACCACACATGTCACCATCGTAACAGTCACCACTCATGTCACCCTCGTGACAGTGACCACACATGTCACCCTCGTGACAGTGACCACACATGTCCCCCTCGTGACAGTGACCACACATGTCCCCCTCGTGACAGTGACCACACATGTCCCCCTCGTGACAGTGACCACACATGTCACCCTCGTGACAGTGACCACACATGTCACCCTCGTGACATTCTCAAACATGACAACTCCATAACCTCCAGCCACCTGTCACAAGAACACTGCATGACTCACTTCCTGCTGCCCTGACCTTTAACCTTGCACAGCCAGCCTGTCACCAGTCAACCACCAGACTGCCCTGACCTTAGAACTTGACCTGGCGCGATCAACCTGTCACCAGTCAACCACCAGACTGCCCTGACCTTAGAACTTGACCTGGCACGATCAACCTGTCACCAGTCAACCACCAGACTGCCCTGACCTTAGAACTTGACCTGGCGCGATCAACCTGTCAGCAGTCAACCACCAGACTGCCCTGACCTTAGAACTTGACCTGGCGCGATCAACCTGTCACCAGTCAACCACCAGACTGCCCTGACCTTATAACTTGACCTGGAGCGATCAACCTGTCAGCAGTCAACTACCAAACAGGCTTGACCTGGCACAGCCTGCCTGTCACCAGTCAG
The DNA here is from genome assembly GCF_040958095.1 of Procambarus clarkii. NCBI lineage: Eukaryota > Metazoa > Arthropoda > Malacostraca > Decapoda > Cambaridae > Procambarus > Procambarus clarkii. Next base: position 31,145,815 of record NC_091164.1, on the reverse strand, counting down.
ATATCAGACTGGTACCATTCACACCCACAGGGATCTGACCTCTGGTAATATCTTTGACCAACGCTGTCTCCAGACAGCCGACTCACAAAATGTTAATAATTCACTCTACTCTTATGTTGGAAAGACTTTAGTAATTTCTCTAACTATATAAAGGTCACAACATTCTAGCACCACTGTCATCCACAAGGGTAGAGACTCAAGGTTCATCCTTGACGATGAGCGGACGTCTCGACATCTGCTCCGCCTGGGAGCCGCTGGATCACCTTCTCTTCCTATCCAACGGTCCAGATTGTTACGACGTCTGGCGCACATATTGCCTTTGGTCACAGGATAATTGATAGATTGAGAACGTTTTCTGGCTGGTTCTCCCGGAGGGGTGACGGTGTCCGGCGCCGGCTTGGCCCAGAGATGCTGGGAGTTAGTGGTTTATAATTAATAATTAATTGTAACACTAACATTAACACTACCAGCACCACTATCACCCACCATGGAAAACAGTAGTGACACTACCAGCACCACTATCACCCACCATGCGAAACAGTGGTGACACTACCAGCGCCACTATTACCCACCACAGGAAACACTGGTGACACTACCAGCACTACTATCACCCACCACAGGAAACACTGGTGACACTACCAGCACCACTATCACCCACCACAGGAAACACTGGTGACACTACCAGCACAGTAGCATAATTTAGGACTACGACCGTTCGCGGCATCTGGGACAAGGATGCCACTTGTGGGGCCACCTGTCCAGGTGAGCGCAGAGGGATCCATTTCAGCACATGAGAGGTGTCCCGCTCGCACGGACCTAGTCCTTTATTGATTATTGGGATGTGTATGGATAGGTTAGGTGAGCATATGAGCATGTGTGCAGTTGAGTATGTTAAAGTAATAGTAAAGGTGAGTATTGAAAGTGTATGTTTTGCAAGCATAGAGTTGTACAGGTAAGTGTGTATACATAGAGTTAAGGGCTTCTCAGTCTCATGTTGGTATCACTTATCATTAGCATGCCTAAGAGTCCGGGTACAGTATGTGGTAGGTTTGGTTAGGGTTGACGAGGAGGGGGGGGATATAGGGGATGCCCCACGACAAGCTCTGAAGATGAGGCGTGGGGATAACATGGAGGAGGAGCGGGCAGCTGGGTGCCTGACTGGTGCCTGGCTGATGTGCGCATGTCCTTGCTTTGTGTGTGCACCTAGTTGTACATACCTGGTGTTAGCAGTAAGAGCTTCACAGCTTTGAGAAATGTGAGTGTTTTTCTGCTATATATTTGAAATAACCGTGAGAAGGCTGGAGGTTCTGCCATTAGCTTCACCCTCACCCCACAACTAAACCCTGGAGCTTGAGGAGGAGGAGATGAGTGTTTTTGATGTGTAGCCCTCCCCGCGGCCTCAGGTTCCCAGTATTTCCTCCCACCAGTCACAGTGCTTAATCATCCTGTCTCAGTGGGCATCTGGCGCTTTTTCCTGGTGCATCTCCTTTCTGGTGGGTGAGCTATTCACAGCAGGAGGAAGGATGGTCTCTGTTACCCCTAAATCATTTCAAGTGAAATGTGGACCAGAGACATTACATCTACACTAACCAGAGGACATGTTGGTACTGACATGTTTGGGGCTAATGACCTCAATCTTACCCACACCATCACCGCAACATCCGACAACATCTCTCTCCCGCTCCGTCACCTGTCGCTCATCAATCCCTTGTCAATTCCCTATGCCATCAAACTGGCTGCATTCTTCCTCAAACATCAATAGTTAGGGGAAAATAAACACATCTATATAATTTTATTATTTTATTATTAAACAGTGAAGACATTTTACAGTGTTAATAATAATAATAATAATAATAATAATAATAATAATATGGTTGCTTCTTTGTTATAGCTTCTTGGTTAGTTAATCATCTCACCTGCCATAGGTTCGAAAATCCCTCATCGTGCCATCTTGCTAGTGTAGTAAACCGATCTGTAGAAGGAAAAAAATAAGAGTTTTTATTTTTAATGTTGTAAAATGAAATTGGGTCAGTTACTATGTTTGTCAATTAATCTTACCATGAAGTGTTACTCACCATACTATTAATCTAGTTTACAATTTCTTCACTCAACTTTTTCACAGTTTTCAAGATCGTTTAAGCAGAACGTTTGCTTACATAATGGCATTTTGATCTGTGCATAAGTAAATTTCACCACTTTTGCATCATTCTCACGAAATTGACCATATATAAATCCTTCATCAAAGTGAAGCAAGGCTTCCTCCAAGGATAGTCGAGAAAGATGATAAACAAAATGAACAGCATAATTTCCACAAAAGTACCTGTTCAGGGATTGGAACCCTTACTTCATAATATATGTCATAATCTTGGAAGTAAGTCATAAGCTCTTCTAAATGTCTTGAATATGTTCCCATTGTAGGATTACCATAAATGTCTAGTATAACTATCATGGGTCGATCTTCAACCTTATTATCAACATAGAAAGTTATTCAATGCCCCATTTTATTATGGGAACCAGACTCCAGAGTGTTGATTTTGAACATCACAGGCTTTCTATTTACCTTTTTCACTATTTTCCTTACATCATTAGCTAGGAAAAATCCCAGATAACTCACCTTCACACCTAAATTACTCCTAAGAGCCTCATTTATTTCCAAACAATTCATAATAATATTTATCCTCACGTATCGCAAATAACTCGCTAAATAAATAAGCAGTCTGCGTTACTGCTGATCATTCCAGTTGTAGATCCGTAAACTAGAAGGAATTTATTTCTAGTTACACAGCATTTAAATTCAAAAGCATTCCTTAGATTACTACTCTTATCAATTGGGATGGTGTCATCTATCTCCTCAGGTTGCAAATTAAAGGCCAGTATGGTTCCACCATTCACATATGTATCATGAGACAATATATTGTCTTTATCGAAGCCTAAGACCTGTAATCCTGTGTAATACAACTTGGCACAGCTATGAGGAAAGTCACACCCAATATTGACAATATTATTATTATTCTGGGAAATTAATACTTCACTCAGCTCACAGTTCTCCAAATAAAGTGGGTTACGATTATACGCTAATGACACAGTCTCCTTATCAAGGATAACCATATATAAATGTTCTGGTATCCCAGTACCCCATGGGTGGTCTAAAGTTATCGAGTGCTGACCTGTACCCAATATGTATGTTTTATATAAAGTTTTATTGAAAGTATACGTTATAGGGGAGTTCTTCTACAGCATAACCTTATTAATGGCTATTAATCCCTCAGGGTAGGTTACTACCCTATCCATCCATAGATGTGCAGATTTGATATTATAATTAAATTGGCTTGTTCATTATCACTGAGTATAAGCCATTTATCTGGATGTAGTTCAAGTTGCACTCTAATGTCTACATTATCCAAAACATTCACAAACCGATGTAAATACCAACATTAGTTTAGAGCATGTGTTTTATGAATATGTACACCTCTCGCTTTCATATCTGTCATCCGCTGCTTCTCTCCAGCTGAAGCATTAGTGAAATAACCAGCTTCAAGTTTACTAGAATCAACACAATTAAAAAACTGAGTCAGTTTAACATACTGTGTAGCATTACATCCTGAAATTGTAGATAACAGTTTCATGTATGACCAGAACGAGAATATGGAGCTGGTTTCTACTACTGTTTCGTTTAAACACACAATAGCTGATTTGAATAGAGTTTGCGACAATCCGTTTACGATCGAGACGTTTTTAGCATGAGCTAAAGGGGGTTGTTCCATCTTCTTCAGTTAGATCAATTGACAACTCCAAAGCAATAGATGATAGGTTCACCAGCTGTCCATTCACTCCCTTTATGATAAATTCCAGATAGGTGTCTGTAAACTTATTATTTACTCCAAAATTCACAGGTAATATATCAACAGTTTTTCTGCTTGCAATTGAATTCTTTGATTCTACCAATAAGGCAGAAAATACCTTTCGAAATGCCTCACTAACAGCGGCAGTATAGTATTCTAATGGCACGTGAAGGCCTAGAGCATTGTACCCAGCCATGTTCACGCTATAGACAACACTAACTGAGTGAGAAGAATTTATGACAACACATCGTTATATTTCCCTTTAGTAAGTCGTTGACTGTTTACTAATTTCTTTTTCTCTTCTGCACTCTTCCACCTATAATTTGTTTCTCTACTCCTTTCAATATTTCAACTCCACTTTCTTAAGAGATTATTTGAAAGTTTGTTTATCGTTATTAATGTCATGTAACATTAACAGCCTGTCGCTCAGGCTGAGCGCGGCTGGTGCCAATGTTCTCATTATAAAGGGAGCCGCTCGCTGTGCTATCCCGTTTAAAAAGCATGGTATCCCTCCTCAACGTTCATAACGCCAACTGCTGTTGAAAACCCATATATCATCAGTACCACCCTCTCTAAGAGGGGTTAGCAGTATGTATAAATCCTCAACAGAAGGGGGGAATAAAGTTGACACGCATTTCACCAGTTGTTTCTGACGAATGAGGAGTAGACAACTCGAGCTGGTATTATATACCTCCTGCTACAGAACGTACATGTAAGACTGCTATGGTACACCCACATTCATCAAAATGTACGGGGCTACCATCCTGATCTCTCATATTGGTGTTAAGCTGTACGGAAAGCTTCTTATTGTTGCTGTTGTCACTTCCATTTAGGGAGATTACATCCAAAATATTAACGGGCTGATTGCCGTATCTAGAAAAAAGAGATCTTGTCGCAATAAATGCTTAGAATATCAACCCTCCTCTAGACATTCGTGGGAATTGACAAGTGTCAATCACTTTTGATGTATTCCTTCTTTTTACGAATGTATCATTCACATTCGGGAACTACAACTAGCACTTTCCCGTGAGAACTCCCGAATGATAATGAAACTCTACTAATGTTTCTATGCCCTGTAGCCGAGCTAATATTCTCACTAATTTATAGATCACACTTTATCAAATTTGTTCCTTATTTAGGCGAAAAATGTTTAATCGCCTTTCCTAAAAAAAAAACTCAGTTGAGTGTTATTTGAAAATATAGTACCTATTTCTGTATTAATCGAGTGATTAATTTCTTCTATAGTTCCTGCTAAGAACTCGGATGATAATAAATACTTTGAATTCAAATAACTCATCCACACTTCATTATACATACATACATATATATATATGTATATATATGTACATACATATATATATATATATATATATATATATATATATATATATATATATATATATATATATATATATATATATATATATATATATATATATATATATATATATATATATATGCAAACAAGCCTGAATGGTCCCCAGGACTATATGCGACTGAAAACTCACACCCCAGAAGTGACTCGAACCCATACTCCCAGGAGCAACGCAACTGGTAACTACAGTACGCCTTAATCCGCTTGACCATCACGACCGGACATAAGGAAGTGATAGCCGAAGCTATTTGAACCACTTTCCCGCCGGCACTTGGATGGTAATCTTGGGCATAGCATTTTTATAAAATCACCTCATTCTTTGGGGCACACGTGAGGAACACAAATGCGAACAAGCCTGAATGGTCCCTAGGACTATATGCGACTAAAAACTCCCACCCCAGAAGTGACTCGAACCCATACTCCCAGGAGTAACGCAACTGGTAACTACAGGACGCCTTAATCCACTTGACCATCATGACCGGACATAAGGAAGTGATAATCACCTTATCCAAGTATCACTTCCTTATGTCCAGTCGTGATGGTCAAGCGGATTAAGGCGTCCTGTAGTTACCAGTTGCGTTGCTAGGGAGTATGGGTTTGAGTCACTTCTGGGGTGTGAGTTTTCAGTCATATATATATATATATATATATATATATATATATATATATATATATATATATATATATATATATATATATATATATATATATATATATATATATATATATATATATATATATATATATATATATATATATATATATATATATATGTACTGGCAGCAGGTTTTCTTTTAAACATGTCTCATTGAATATGACCTCATATTCTGTGTTTACTATCTTCTGATTTAGGGCTTCTATCCCTCTAACTATTTTCTTAGCATCAGGGCTTAGCTGAAAGAGGAGTTCTTCAAAACTCATTTTCGTTATTTCTAGGTGAAGAAAAAAGCGAATTACTATAGAATGTATTACACTTATTTATACAATTTGCACAACGTTTCGAACCTCCATGGTTCATTCTCAGGGGAAAAGAAATTACAGAACTCGTTGATTAATACCCATACTGGGTTAGGTGATAAGACAATAAAAGTAAAAAAAAGGGAGATACATAGGGGATAAATTGGGGCGAAGAACATAAGAACATAAGAATAAAGGTAACTGCAGAAGGCCTTTTGGCCCATACGAGGCAGCTCCTATCTACATGCAAAGATTAATCAGGTGTAATTGGCCTGTTATGTTGAACAGTGTCTTCTGTGTTCGCATCGTTAGGTTCTGGTCTTTTCCCTACTCTCATGGTGGGTAGAGTAAATAGTTCCGTGATTTGGATGTTCATGATAGGTTGTTCTATTCTTATGTGAATTGCTTCAAAAATTTGTAATCTTCTTACATCTTGGGTTTTGTCTATTATACAGGTAATTTTGTTCAATATTTCTCCTGTTAGGGTGATGTCATGGGGTTGTCTCATGTGTTTCCTGGGGTAAGCAGCAGTAACAACAGCAGGAGCACCATAAGAACATAAGAACAAAGGTAACTGCAGAAGGCCTATTGGCCCATACGAGGCAGCTCCTACCTATAACCACCCAATCCCACTCATATACATGTCCAACCCGCGCTTGAAACAATCGAGGGACCCCACCTCCACCACGTTACACGGTAATTGGTTCCACAAATCAACAACTCAGTTACCGAACCAGTATTTACCCAAGTCTTTCCTAAATATAAACTTATCCAATTTATACCCATTGTTTCGTGTTCTGTCTTGTGTTGATACTTTTATTACCCTATTAATATTCCCTTTGTTATGTCCATTCATCCACTTGTAAACCTCTATCATGTCACCCCTAACACTTCGCCTTTCCAGTGAATGCAACTTAAGCTTTGTTAATCTTTCTTCATATAAAAGATTTCTAATTTGGGGAATTTACTTAGTCATCCTACGCTGGACACGTTCAAGTGAATTTATATTTTATTTATTATATTTAATTTAATATTTAAATTAATGAATTTCTATATATTTATATGTTGCGAACTCGTTGGAACCAGTGGTTAGAGGTGTTTGTTTGGGTTTAAACTGTTAGTAGATAGTGGTATGGGAATTGATTTGGAGGATGGAGGTAATAAAAGTATGTGTTCGTGTGAGAAAGGAATTGGCAAAATGATCAGGGAAAGAAAAGGGCCTCAAAATAACAATTCACTTAGGGTATATTACACTAACAGTAGAAGTCTAAGAAATAAAATTAACGAATTAAATGCTCTTGTCTGCACAGAAAAAATAGATATTATTGCACTTACCGAAACGTGGATGAATGTAGAAAATAGAGAACTATTAGCTGAATATCAAATAAATGGATTTAAACTATTTCACACAGATCGATATATTAGACGAGGAGGGGGAGTAGCCATATATGTTAGGGACAATTTGAAATGTAGTCTCAAAGAGGGAATCAAAACTGAGCCACACACAGAAACTATTTGGATAGAATTAATCAAAAAAGCAAATAATATTATAATAGGAGTTATATATAGGCAACCAAATTTAGACAGAATGGAAGCAAAGCATCTATGGGATGAAATATCTAGAGCATCTAGATCTAACAGTATTTATGTCATGGGAGACTTTAATTTTAGTGGAATAAACTGGTTGAACAAAACAGGGAATAGTGAAGCAGAAGATTTTCTAGAATTAATTGACGATTGCTTTCTTGCGCAACACAGTAAGGAACCAACGCGGGAAAATAATATTTTAGATTTAGTGTTAACTAACAGGGAAACACAAATTAATGACATCGAAATAGGGAGTGAGCTAGGGAACAGTGATCACAAAGAAATCAGATTTAGCATAGAATGGAATAGACCTGTAGGAGAAAATTCTGTTAAAGTGCCAGATTTTCGAAAAGCTGATTTTAATAGGCTAAGAAATTTTTTGGGTCAAATAGATTGGAAAGTCTTGGGTATGGGGTGTGGGCCGGTCTTGGAGCGAGACATGAACCCAGCGATAGGTGACGTAAAAGGGGATTTCGATGTGGAATTTATATATAACTTATTTAAGAATATTCTAAACAAAGCACAGGAACGTAGTATACCATACAAATTGAATAGATCGAATACTAATGACCCAAAGTGGATAACAAAGAATTTGAAGAACCTTTTAGATAAAAAGAGAGCTTTGTACAAAAGGATTAAGAATAACGAAGTCAGTTTAGAACAGGAATTCATACAACTGGTTAGAAATGTTAAAAAAAGATATTAGGAAAGCAAAAAGAAACTATGAAGTTCGCATAGCAGAGCAAGCAAAGTCAAATCCTAAAGGTTTTTTTTCAGTTGTATCGAACTAAGACTAGGGAAAGGATAGGTCCAAATCCACAAGGGCCGTGACGAGGATTCGAACCTGCGTCCGGGAGCATCCCAGACACTGCCTTAATCGACTGAGATACGACAGGGTAAAAGGGTTGAAACCGAAGTTCTACTGAACTTACTGGATCCCGTAGCCTCTCCGAGGCACAAACCTTTTACACAACCCCCCCCCCCCCCAGTAACCGAGCTATGTCAATAGGCCGTTCTCCCTCTTCGATCCTTACATCAAGATGTAAGGGCGAAGAGGGAGAACGGCTTCGGTTTCAACCCTTTTACCCTGTCGTAGCTCAGTCGATTAAGGCAGTGTCTGGGATGCTCCCGGACGCAGGTTCGAATTCTCGTCACGGCCCTTGTGGATTTATTCATTGATGCATCACATTAGTGTGATCTCTGTGTGTGAGGATAGGTCCATTAAAAACTGAGACAGGTCAAAAAACGGATAATGACAGAGAGATGAGTAGTATTTTTAACAAATATTTTATATCTGTATTTACTAAAGAAGAACTTAACAATATGCCTTCAGCCGAACAAGTCTATGTGGGTGGGGATGAAGACAGGTTGACTAGTTTAGCAGTTAACAGGGAGGATGTAATTAAACAATTAGTAAAACTAAAACCAAACAAATCCCCAGGGCCGGATGAAGTGTTTGCTAGGGTGCTTAAAGAATGCAAAGAGGAGCTTTTTGCGCCACTGTCTACCATATTTAATAAATCAATAGAGTTAGGCATAGTGCCAGAGTCATGGAAGGTATTTATGTGATACTAGTTTTTAAGAAAGGAGATAGATCACTTGCGTCAAACTATCGACCAATTAGCCTAACGTCTATTGTGGGAAAGTTACTTGAATCAATAATTGCAAATACAATTTGTCTCCATCTTGAAAAACATAAATTAATAAATGAGTCGGAACATGGTTTTACAAATGACCGTTCATGTTTAACAAATTTGCTAACTTTTTATTCCAGCATAGTTGAGGCAGTTGATAGTGGTAAGGATTGTGATGTTGTGTACCTTGACTTTAGAAAAGCTTTTCATACAGTGCCACATGAAAGACTAATTAAAAAAATAGAAGCTCATGGTATTGGGGGTGCTATATTAACTTGGATTAGGGCATGGCTATTCCAAAGGAAACAGAGAGTTAGTATAAATGGGGTTCAGTCAGAGTGGGATAATGTTGTTAGTGGAGTACCTCAGGGCTCTGTCCTGGGCCCTCTGTTGTTTATAATATATATAAATGATTTAGATTCAGGTTTGAGTAGTAACATTTGCAAATTTGCTGATGATACGAAAATTGGTAGGGAAATTTATTCGGAGGAGGACTCACTATCACTTCAAGTTGATCTAGATAGGGTTTTGAAATGGTCAAAGGATTGGCAAATGCAGTTTAATGCTGATAAATGTAAAGTTCTGAGGCTAGGTAATGATGATAGAGTTACAAGATACGAGCTAGATGGTGTTGAGATTGCGAAGTCGAATTGCGAAAGGGATCTGAGTGTGAGATTTTTTCTATGCCTACCTCCCTTAGGAGGTGGACTACAAGTTTAAAGTCTGCTCACGGCAGTTAAGCATGAGTCCAATAGAAAAAGGAAAAGCGGGAGCAAACCGCCAGGCCTCCACCACCAAGGGTGAAAACCTGTCCACAATAGGCCGCTGGCTCCTCCTAGTTAAACAGGACGTTAAAACTAATAAAGGGTAACCGACGGGTTCTCACAATCAAATATTTATATTTGATGTGGCGCTATGAATTGGAATTCGAATTCCCAAGAACAGCCGTCATATCAAGATCACATCAACATTTAATAATATGCAGAAATATGGTGGAATAATATGGTTGAAGGGTTGACATCAAAGACCGTTTTCTATAACATAACAATTTATTAATAACAAGAGACTAACTACTACATTACCGAGTTTACGTTACGTTAATGTCCATCCAGTGGCACGATAACAAACAGCTAAATAGCAACCCTTGCTGTGAGGCTGCATACTGAACTAACCTGAACACAGGTGTGCCCACTGATGACGCAATATTGCAAATCAAAGAAAAATATCACAGACTAAGTTACACCACAGCGAATGGTTACGTTATTGTACATCAAGTGGCATTTGCAACACAGCTATTCAACAGCCCCTCGAGAAGTGACAGCAGGCTCCATCTTGCTGACACTTCAGGCTGACAACATGAACTAACTGAACAAATGAAGGATATCCACAGAAGACACAAGCATGCAATCAATAGTGTCTCGGTTTCCCTGACAGCTACTATAATCACAAGCTTAGGGGTCCTCCCGCCCCCCCAGGAGAGACCCACGTAACTAGCCGGGTAGTCCAACAGTGACTCCCCCCTATCACAACCCAGTGTGAACACTCTTTGCAACTCCCTACAAGAAGTTGCACTGTTGTAAACAGTAACAAAGACAGGCAAGGCGGGATTCTGGGACACAGCTCCACAAATCCCTAGATGACTCTACTCTCGTCACCAGACGACAACCAAAAGAAATTGCCTTAAGTGATTAATTACGTTAATTGACTGATCGCAGCAGTCAGCAACAAAGTACTACGGTAATCACAAATAATTGTCTCACACTAGACAACATCATGGTGATACTCTACGTTAATCTTTAACACTTGTCTCTCTTGTTAACAATAACTCAAACTTATATTACATCACACTTGACTCCTTGCAAGTATTCAGTGAGTAATTCTCAATTAAGGTCAAACGGGCCACTAATTACATCCCCATTGAGTTACGTTAACTAAGCCTACCCTAACTTGGTAGCTTCTCCACAGTCTGTGTCAAAAAATTACTAGTGAGTGTTAATTACCCTAATTAATTCCCTAATTAATTCTGAGCAATTAATTAACTATCACCAGGACCGATAATTAATCATCCATAAATACGTCTCACTCCGCATTGCCTAAGCAGGTCTCATCAAACACTGTGAATTCAAGGGAAAGGAGTTAATTACCCTAATTAATAAGATGTGCCACTAATCCACTGTCCTCAGACAGGATATGATTAATACAACTGTTTATGCTAGCTCCATGACCTCGCTTAACCGAGTCATCGGAGCTCTCCAATGTTAATTACTCCACTAATTAACATGAGCCCCTAATTGCTATACCCCAGAAAGGTAATTAGTCTCGAGCAAATTACGTTAACACAAATACTGACAGACTCTGACAGATCCTCTCCCACTACGTGAATTCATGATGAGAAGGCTAATTACATAATTAGCTAGAGTGGTCAATTAGTTGTCACATGGACAATTAATTGCTCCCGAGACGTATCTCACTCAAGCTCAACACTGTTTTCTCTCATAACAGCCCTCACTCACTCCACAATACTAAGTGTGCACCCCTTATCCAGTTAATTACCCCTTACTTAATTAACTCACTGAATCCTTAAGTCCTCAACACAACTTAAAGAAACAAAGTAACCCCAGCGTTACATAGGTCACACTACAATGGCATGCAACATCATAAAAGCACTGCCCACATATGGTTGCGGCTACTGCAACTCGCTAATTACTGTGCCCACCCAATAATGACACACGGTTGGGCAACACACAAGAGTATACTAATACTACTGCCCCCCTCTTTTTCTTGCACCCGATTGCAAAGGACTACTGTGAACACACACTTACCTCAGCAAGGCAATTAACCAATCAATTGCCTGCTCTTATTAAGTACTGTGAATTCCCCTGAATAATCCTAGAGGTCCCTTAAACCCTCAACACAGTTCCTGGGGCAATAATATCGTAAAACTGATAACAATACTGCACAAACCTGCAACATAATGATGCCGTCAGCATACCACACATGCTAATGACATCATTAAGCAATTAGTCAGCAATCACATCTACTGACTTACCACACAACACAGTACATAAAGCATGCAAATGAACATATAGAAATGGCATTCACATAATCAATGAAAATTATATCACCAGGTAAATGTACTGCCTACCTCTAATTATTATAATTTTACGGTACTCTATGGCATTAATCCAGTCTGAACGATTATATAGAATCGACAGGCTGGATCACTTATATGGTAAATCTCTACACTGACCGGTTACATACTCTAGTCAGTCTAATATATATATATATATATATATATATATATATATATATATATATATATATATATATATATATATATATATATATATATATATATATATATATATATATATATATATATATATATATATATATATATATATATATATATACATTATGATACTACAGTGTGGTCCCGTGTATAATATCTATCTCCAGGTACCGCCCTACTAATCACCTGGACCCTACTGACAGCTGTCACTCAGCTGCTTCTCTAGCCTGGCGAGGCTCTGAGACAACTCTTACCATGAATTTCCACTGGTACCCATCACACTGTACACAATGATAATAGTACTCACGTCTACTGCCCTCTTTCCCAGGTCACTACCACACTAGCTGTCAACACTTAGCTTGCTTGCTCCTCATGCGTCGACAAGATGTGGCCCTAGGCTGTCCCGGGAAAGTGGCCAAGGCATGTGGCCACCGCGTGGCCCACAGCGCCCCTCCCGAGCTGAGAGGGGGGGGGGGGTTGGTTGGCCGCGCGGGTGGCCTGGGTGGGAGGCCGGCGCGCGGGCAGGCGGGTGGGGTAGCCGGGCCATGTGGCCGGACCATGCGGCGGGTGGCCGAGGTGGCCCCCGGGCATACACACGTGGTTGAGGAGTCGCCCACAACTCCAGCAAACCAGAGCCTGCCCTGCTCTACACTGGGGTGACAATGGCCGGCGGCGTCCCCACACCGACGCAGCCTGGCGGAATGCAAAGTCCAACATGGGCCTGTAATATCACACATGCTTACACTGCCCAACACCAATTGTCCATTGCCACTAGACAGGATACTCGACTCACCTGTTACACCATGAGGCTCTGCCAGCTGCCTCATGGGTGAACACTGTCAACTGTCTCTTTAGCTTTTTACTGTTCCTACCGTAAATCCTTGGCCCCAATTCACCCAATTGGGCCTTGACACAACCCCTGATGGCAGGAGTGCCATATTCGATGAGTAATTTGGACGAGAGAAGCAATTAACGTGGGGTGGAGGTGGCCAGCCAGCCACCTCCACCAGACACTTCTTCCTCCGCTTGCCGCCCAATTCAAACTGCCTGCCTGGCGGGCAGGGAAACTCAAATGCCCATACCTCCTCCCTACTTTGTCTTGACCAATCAGCCTGGAGCCGGCACGGCTCCCTCATGCCTAAACCAATCACCTCTCTTCGCGCCAAAACTCGGCTTGGAGCACACATGCCTAAACCAATCACAGGCTCACTCACCCTCGAGCATCCCGTGACGTCACAAGGAGGGGGAGGCCTAAAACAAAGGTGCGATGTCTCACAAGGAGGGGGAGAAAGGCAACGTTCACTCCACTGTCACTCCCCCCCCCCCTGTAAAACCGTTGGGAGAGTCAAGTACCCTCCTCATCCTATTTCACAGAAACAGGAAAATTTCTGTAATTCTCTTTACAGAGCAATCACAGACCTCTAACTACTCACAAATGATAGTCCATAACATAAGCTTTCATTCAACACCCCACAAGTATATGTTAGTTTGAAAGCTTCATTTTCTAGAGTGACTAGCCTAATCTAGAAACTAGGAAAACTAGCTGAGGGATCAAGATCCCTCACACTGGGAGTTATGATAAGTAAAAATGTAAAACAAAAGGATCAATGAATGAATGTTCGTAATGAGGCGAATAGGACACTGGGATTTATTAATCGAAGCGTTAGTAACAAGACACCTGGTGTGGTTTTTAAGCTATATCTTGCTCTGGTTAGGCCCCATTTAGATTATGCAGTTCAGTTTTGGTCACCGTATTATAGAATGGATATAAATTCACTTGAACGTGTCCAACGTAGGATGACTAAGTTAATTCCCCAAATTAGAAATCTTTCATATGAAGAAAGATTAACAAAGCTTAAGTTGCATTCACTGGAAAGATAAAGAGTTAGGGGTGACATGATAGAGGTTTACAAGTGGATGAATGGACATAACAGGGGGGATAATAATAGGGTATTAAAAATATCAACACAAGACAGAACACGAAACAATGGGTATAAATTGAATAAGTTTAGATTTAGGAAAGACTTGGGTAAATACTGGTTCAGTAACAGGGTTGTTGATTTGTGGAACCAATTGCCGCGTAACATGGTGGAGGTGGGGTCCCTCGATTGTTTCAAGTGCGGACTGGACATGTATATGAGTGGGATTGGGTGGTTATAGATAGGAGCTGCATCGTATGGGCCAATAAGCCTTCTGTAGTTACCTTTGTTCTTATGTTCTTTTGTTCTTATGAATCAATAATTGCAAATACAATTCGTCTTCATCTTGAAAAACATAAATTAATAAATGAGTCGGAACATGGTTTTACAAATGGCCGTTCATGTTTAACAAATTTACTAACTTTTTATTCTAGCATAGTTGAGGTAGTTGATAGTGGTAAGGATTGTGATGTTGTGTACCTTGACTTTAGCAAAGCTTTTGATACAGTGACACATGAAAGACTAATTAAAAAAATATAAGCTCATGGTATTGGGGGTGCTATATTAAGTTGGATTAGGGCATGGCTATTCCAAAGGAAACAGAGAGTTAGTATAAATGGGGTTAAGTCAGAGTGGGAAAATGTAAGTGGAGTGCCTCAGGGCTCTGTCCTGAGACCTCTGTTGTTTATAATATATATCAATGATTTAGATTCAGGTTTGAGTAGCAACATTTGCAAATTTGCTGATGATACAAAAATCGGCAGGGAAATTAACACGGAAGAAGACTCACTATCACTTCAAGTTGATCTAAATAGGGTTTTGAAATGGTCAAAAGATTGACAGATGCAGTTTAATGCTGATAAATGTAAAGTTTTGAGGCTAGGTAATGATGATAGAGTTACAAGATACGAGCTAGATGGTGTTGAGATTGTGAAGTCGAATTGCGAAAGGGATCTGGGAGTTATGATAAGAAGGTAAAACAAAAGGATCAATGCATGAATGTTCGTAATAAGGCAAATAAGACACTGGGATTTATTAATCGAAGCGTTAGTAACAAGTGGTATTTTTAGACCGAAGCAGTAGAATCCTTTTGTGGCAGCCTGGGTGGCCCCAGATATGGTGGTGAACGTAATCTTCCTTGATATTTTGTCGATGTTGCAGAACTCTAGGTTGAATACCGACAGGTTTGGATTTTCGTCCTCGATATTGTTTATGATATGATGTTGAGGTCGCTCAGCGATCCACCGGCTAGTCCTGCTGGTAAAAACAGTTCTTCTGGCCAGGAACTGACGTGGGAAGTGAGGATGTAGGTAGTGGTCTTTGCGAAGAATGGCATCGTTAGTGAGGAGTTTTTCTAGCTCCTCTTCACATGAAAAGTAGAGCACGATATCTTCACCTTCCTGACTAATGTCAGCGGGTTTGAGGCCAGTAACGTCCTTCAGGACCTTTAAAGTATTGCTTCTTCCGATAGCATGACTGTCAAGTGGAGTAGCTCTGACTTTAAGACATTTGGGTAGCATTGTGACCACACTGAGCCTTGTGATGTGTTGGCGGGAGATGTCTCTCCCGTCTCGCCCGTAATGGAGCCCTGTTGCTTATGCAACAGGGATCCATTAAGGAACATGTAACATTACATTAAGGAAAATGTAATAAGGTATTACAAAACGCGTTCAAGTGTCGCGTCAGACTAGAAATAAAAATGAATTTTGGAGAATTGATTTTTCAATTACCATCGACATTGAGAAGAAATATAAGAACTATTGAGAAAATTCGCATTAGAATTATTAATCTTACTTTTTCGGTCATATTTAATAATAATATATGTTTACAAGAAAGACTGCTACCAATATATATATATATATATATATATATATATATATATATATATATATATATATATATATATATATATATATATATATATATATATATATATATATATATATATATATACATATATATATATATATACATATATATATATATATATATATATATATATATATATATATATATATATATATATATATATATATATAGCCAGAACGCACTTCTCAGCCTACTATAGAAGGCCCGATTTGCCTAATAAGCCAAGTTTTCATGAATTATTTGTTTTTCGACTACCTAACCTACCTAACCTTACCTAACCTAACTTTTTCGGCTACCTAACTTAACCTAACCTATAAAGATAGGTTAGGTTAGGTTAGGTAGGGTTGGTTAGGTTCGGTCATATATCTACGTTAATTTTAACTCCAATAAAAAAAAATTGACCTCATATAGAATGAAATGGGTAGCTTTATCATTTCATAAGAAAAAAATTAGAGAAAATATATTACTTCAGGAAAACTTGGCTTATTAGGCAAATCGGGCCATGCATAGTAGGCTGAGAAGTGCGTTCTGGCTACTAGGTACGACATATATATATATATGTCGTACCTAGTAGCCAGAACGTCCTTCTCAGCCTAATATGCAAGGCCCAATTTGCCTAATAAGCCAAGTTTTCATGAATTAATTGTTTTTCGACTACCTAACCTACCTAACCTAACCTAACCTAACTTTTTCGGCTACCTAACCTAACCTAACCTATAAAGATAGGTTAGGTTAGGTTAGGTAGGGTTGGTTAGGTTCGGTCATATATCTACGTTAATTTTTACTCCAATAAAAAAAAATTGACCTCATACATAATGAAATGGGTAGCTTTATCATTTCATAAGAATAAAATTAGATAAAATATATTAATTCAGGAAAACTTGGCTTAATAGGCAAATCGGGCCTTGCATAGTAGGCCGAAAAGTGCGTTCTGGCTACTAGGTACGACATATATATATATATATATATATATATATATATATATATATATATATATATATATATATATATATATATATATATATATATATATATATATATATATATATATTTATATATATATATATATATATATATATATATATATATATATATATATATATATGAATGAAAACTCACACCCCAGAAGTGACTCGAACCCATACTCCCAGAAGCAACGCAACTGGTAACTACAGGGCGCCTTAATCCGCTTGACCATCACGGCCGTCAAAAGGAAGTGATAGCCGAGGCTATTTGAGCCACTTCCCCGACGGCAACTCGGATGGTAATCTTGGGCATAGCATTTCACCAAATCACCTCATTCTTTGGGGCACACGTGAGGAACACAAATGCGAACAAGCCTGAATGGTCCCCAGGACTATATGCGAATGAAAACTCACACCCCAGAAGTGACTCGAACCCATACTCCCAGAAGCAACGCAACTGGTAACTACAGGGCGCCTTAATCCGCTTGACCATCACGGCCGTCAAAAGGAAGTGATAGCCGAGGCTATTTGAGCCACTTCCCCGACGGCAACTCGGATGGTAATCTTGGGCATAGCATTTCACCAAATCACCTCATTCTTTGGGGCACACGTGAGGAACACAAATGCGAACAAGCCTGAATGGTCCCCAGGACTATATGCGAATGAAAACTCACACCCCAGAAGTGACTCGAACCCATACTCCCAGAAGCAACGCAACTGGTAACTACAGGGCGCCTTAATCCGCTTGACCATCACGGCCGTCAAAAGGAAGTGATAGCCGAGGCTATTTGAGCCACTTCCCCGACGGCAACTCGGATGGTAATCTTGGGCATAGCATTTCACCAAATCACCTCATTCTTTGGGGCACACGTGAGGAACACAAATGCGAACAAGCCTGAATGGTCCCCAGGACTATATGCGAATGAAAACTCACACCCCAGAAGTGACTCGAACCCATACTCCCAGAAGCAACGCAACTGGTAACTACAGGGCGCCTTAATCCGCTTGACCATCACGGCCGTCAAAAGGAAGTGATAGCCGAGGCTATTTGAGCCACTTCCCCGACGGCAACTCGGATGGTAATCTTGGGCATAGCATTTCACCAAATCACCTCATTCTTTGGGGCACACGTGAGGAACACAAATGCGAACAAGCCTGAATGGTCCCCAGGACTATATGCGAATGAAAACTCACACCCCAGAAGTGACTCGAACCCATACTCCCAGAAGCAACGCAACTGGTAACTACAGGGCGCCTTAATCCGCTTGACCATCACGGCCGTCAAAAGGAAGTGATAGCCGAGGCTATTTGAGCCACTTCCCCGACGGCAACTCGGATGGTAATCTTGGGCATAGCATTTCACCAAATCACCTCATTCTTTGGGGCACACGTGAGGAACACAAATGCGAACAAGCCTGAATGGTCCCCAGGACTATATGCGAATGAAAACTCACACCCCAGAAGTGACTCGAACCCATACTCCCAGAAGCAACGCAACTGGTAACTACAGGGCGCCTTAATCCGCTTGACCATCACGGCCGTCAAACGGGTGTGAGTTTTCATTCGCATATAGTCCTGGGGACCATTCAGGCTTGTTCGCATTTGTGTTCCTCACGTGTGCCCCAAAGAATGAGGTGATTTGGTGAAATGCTATGCCCAAGATTACCATCCGAGTTGCCGTCGGGGAAGTGGCTCAAATAGCCTCGGCTATCACTTCCTTTTGACGGCCGTGATGGTCAAGCGGATTAAGGCGCCCTGTAGTTACCAGTTGCGTTGCTTCTGGGAGTATGGGTTCGAGTCACTTCTGGGGTGTGAGTTTTCATTCGCATATAGTCCTGGGGACCATTCAGGCTTGTTCGCATTTGTGTTCCTCACGTGTGCCCCAAAGAATGAGGTGATTTGGTGAAATGCTATGCCCAAGATTACCATCCGAGTTGCCGTCGGGGAAGTGGCTCAAATAGCCTCGGCTATCACTTCCTTTTGACGGCCGTGATGGTCAAGCGGATTAAGGCGCCCTGTAGTTACCAGTTGCGTTGCTTCTGGGAGTATGGGTTCGAGTCACTTCTGGGGTGTGAGTTTTCATTCGCATATAGTCCTGGGGACCATTCAGGCTTGTTCGCATTTGTGTTCCTCACGTGTGCCCCAAAGAATGAGGTGATTTGGTGAAATGCTATGCCCAAGATTACCATCCGAGTTGCCGTCGGGGAAGTGGCTCAAATAGCCTCGGCTATCACTTCCTTTTGACGGCCGTGATGGTCAAGCGGATTAAGGCGCCCTGTAGTTACCAGTTGCGTTGCTTCTGGGAGTATGGGTTCGAGTCACTTCTGGGGTGTGAGTTTTCATTCGCATATAGTCCTGGGGACCATTCAGGCTTGTTCGCATTTGTGTTCCTCACGTGTGCCCCAAAGAATGAGGTGATTTGGTGAAATGCTATGCCCAAGATTACCATCCGAGTTGCCGTCGGGGAAGTGGCTCAAATAGCCTCGGCTATCACTTCCTTTTGACGGCCGTGATGGTCAAGCGGATTAAGGCGCCCTGTAGTTACCAGTTGCGTTGCTTCTGGGAGTATGGGTTCGAGTCACTTCTGGGGTGTGAGTTTTCATTCGCATATAGTCCTGGGGACCATTCAGGCTTGTTCGCATATATATATATATATATATATATATATATATATATATATATATATATATATATGTCGTACCTAGTAGCCAGAACTCACTTCTCAGCCTACTATTCAAGGCCCGATTTGCCTAATAAGCCAAGTTTTCCTGAATTAATATATTTACTATAATTTTTTTCTTATGAAATGATAAAGCAACCCTTTTCTCTATGTATGAGGTCAATTTTTTTTTATTGGAGTTAAAATTAACGTAGATATATGACCGAACCTAACCAACCCTACCTAACCTAACCTAACCTATATTTATAGGTAAGGTTAGGTTAGGTAGCCAAAAAAAGATAGGTTAGGTTAGGTTAGGTAGGTTAGGTAGACGAAAAAACATTAATTCATGAAAACTTGGCTTATTAGGCAAATCGGGCCTTGAATAGTAGGCTGAGAAGTGCGTTCTGGCTATTAGGTACGACATATATATATATATATACATATATATATATATATATATATATATATATATATATATATATATATATATATATATATATATATATATATATATATATATATATATATATATATATATATGTCGTACCTAGTAGCCAGAACGCACTTCTTAGCCTACTATACAAGGCCCGATTTGCCTAATAAGCGAAGTTTTCATGAATTAATATATTTTCTCTAATTTTTTTCTTATCAAATGATAAAGCTACCCATTTCATTATGTATGAGGTAAAAAAATTTTTATTGGAGTTAAAATTAACGTAGATATATGACCGAACCTAACCAACCCTACCTAACCTAACCTAACCTATCTTTATAGTACAACCTAACCTCTTTAGTACAAGCTTGGAGTAGTTTCCTTAGACTGTTTTCTGGTATGTCAAGAGGAGTACAGGAGTACAGGAGTCAGCAAGCCGTTGAGTCGTTTCGCCAGTCTGTTTATTATATGCTGACTCCTTATGTCCCTTGCGCCTTCAGCCTGAAGTCTCCAAAGGAATTTGTTGACTTGCTGGGGGGAACATGGGCCACAGGGATAAGAGCTTAGTTGGACATGGAATCACTGTTTACCAACGTACCTGTGGATGAAACATTCGGGATGATAGCCGACAGAGTGTACCGTGATCCGGCCTGTACTCCTCTTGACATACCAGAAAACAGTCTAAGGAAACTACTCCAAGCTTGTACTAAAGAGGCACCCTTCTTGAGCCCGGATGGACACATGTATAAGCAAGTAGATGGGGTCGCCATGGGTTCTCCCCTAGGTGTCCTGTTTGCAAACTTCTACATGGGTACCATCGAGCAAAAAGTCTTAGTCGACATGAACTTGAAACCGGCCATATACTGCAGGTATGTTGACGACATTTTTACACAGGTACCTGATGTCAGACATCTGCAGGAGCTGAAGGAGGCATTTGAGCAGAATTCTGTGTTGCGTTTCACTTACGAGATGGAGAAGGATGGGAAGCTGCCCTTTCTAGATGAAACAGTCATGGAAAGCAGCGGAGTTTTCCACACTGCAGTCTACACTAAGGAAACAGACATAGGAATGTGCCTGAATGCCAACAGTGACTGCCCGGACACGTACAAGAGGTGTGTTGTTAACGCATATGTCGACCGTGCTCTCAGCCACAGCTCAGAATGGAAGCAAGTCGACGAAGAACTCTGTAGGGTAAGGCAGGTCCTAGTCAACAACGGCTTCTCCAATGGTTTCATGGAAGACATCATAAGAAGGAAAGTGAAACGCCATGCAACCTCTGAAAAGACAACTAACACAACACCTATACCCCCTATTAGACTATTTTACAGGAACTTCTTTTCCACAGCCCATAAAACGGAGGAAAGGGTCCTGAAAGATATTGTCAGTAGAAACGTTATCCCTACAGACAAAAATCAGAAGATACAACTTACAATTTACTATAAAACCAAAAAAAAACGGCCAGCCTACTCATGAGAAACTCTCCAGACACAAAGCAGAACATTTTAAAAGAGACCAACGTCGTCTATGCCTTCAAATGCCCTCTTGGGGATTGTAAGCCTCAAAAAACTCAGTATATAGGCAAGATAACAACATCTCTTTCTAGGCGTTTAACGATGCATAAACAACAGGGCTCCATTAAGGAACATATAGCCTCTTCCCACAACCAAACCATTACCAGAGAAATCTAAGCAAACACAGAAATCATCGATAGATACAGCGATAGCAGGCGGCTCGACGTCTGCGAGGCACTACACATCAAGAAGTCAACACCAGCAATCAACAGCCAATTAATGCACAACTATATTCTAACCACTTCAAGACTCCGCTCCAATATAGAAGCATCAAGAAATATGGGCCAATAAAAATAGGCCTTCTGCAGTTACCTACCTTTAATACGTGTTTGTATTTCATTGTTCCGTGTTCTGTCTTGTGTTAAAAGTTTATTTTCACCTCATCCAAAACTATTGTAACATGTCACTTCACCCAAATGTAGGTATAAAAACTCGAAAGATGTTTAAGCTCTATTCAGTTAAAGTTGTGTGTGTGTGTGCAAACTAAAGTCTTTGAAAATGTAATAAGTTTTACGAAACTCGCTCAAGTGTCGCGGCAGACAAGAAATAAAAATGAATTTTGGAGAATTGATCTTTGAATTACCATCAACAGTGAAAAGAAACGTAAGAAAGATCGAGAAAATTCGTGTTAGAATTATTAATCTTACTTTTTCGGTCATATTTAATAATATATGTCTACAGGAAAGACTGCTACCAATATATACTAATATATATATATATATATATATATATATATATATATATATATATATATATATATATATATATATATATATATATATATATATATATATATATATATATATATATATATATATATATACAACTTTAGAACACTTTCCTACCAGGAGACTCGAACCCTAGCCAGCACAGAAGCCTTCCAGCAACTGGCATAACAGGTACGCCTTAACCCGCTCCACCACCTGCTCAGACCCTTAAAAGAGATGGTAATTTCGGAGTATTTAAATACCCCAAAGATCAACACCTCCCAAGAGCACCAGAGCAAGTGAGGGGTCATTTATACGTTAATTTCATCAAGTCCCTGTTAATATGGGAAGACATATTCATATATATATATATATATATATATATATCCTTAGAACACTTTCCCACCAGGAGATTCGAACCCTAGCCAGCACAGAAGCCTTACAGCAACTGGCATAACTGGTAAGCCTTTAACCCACTGCACCACAGCTCAGACCCTTAAAAGAGATGGTAATTTCGGAGTATTTCACCTCCAAAGATCACCACCTCCCAAGGGCAACTAGAGCATAGTGAGGGGGTACTCACTTTCTTTCATCAAATTCCTGTGATGGCTTCTGTGCTGGCTAGGGTTCGAATCTCCTGGTGGGAAAGTGTTCTAAGGTTGTATAATCTCTCTTGCGGTGTTTAGGCAAGTTGTGCATTAAGCATAGACACAGAGTTCTCCCATATTAACAGGAATTTGATGAAAGAAAGTAAGTAGCCCCTCACTATGCTCTAGTTGCCCTTGGGAGGTGGTGATCTTTAGAGGTGAAATACTCCGAAATTACCATCTCTTTTAAGGGTCTGAGCTGTGGTGAAGTGGGTTAAAGGCTTACCAGTTATGCCAGTTGCTGTAAGGCTTCTGTGCTGGCTAGGGTTCGAATCTCCTGGTGGGAAAGTGTTCTAAGGTTGTATAATCTCTCTTGCGGTGTTTAGGCAAGTTGTGCATATATATATATATATATATATATATATATATATATATATATATATATATATATATATATATATATATATATATATATATATATATATATATATATATGTATATATATATATATATATATATATATATATATATATATATATATATATATATATATATATGTATATATATATATATATATATATATATATATATATATATATATATATATATATATGCGAACAAGCCAGAATGGTCCCCTGGACAATATGCAACTGAAAACTCACACCCCAGAAGTAACTCGAACCCATACTCCCAGAAGCAACGCAACTGGTATGTACAAGACGCCTTAATCCACTTGACCATCACGACCGGACAATAATGAGGTGATAGCCGAGGCTATTTGAACCACCCCACCGCCGGCACTCGGATAGTTATCTTGGGCATAGCATTTTACCAAATCACCTCATTCTTAGGGGCACACGTGAGGAACACAAATGCGAACAAGCCAGAATGGTCCCCCTGGACAATATGCAACTGAAAACTCACACCCCAGAAGTAACTCGAACCCATACTCCCAGAAGCAACGCAACTGGTATGTACAAGACGCCTTAATCCACTTGACCATCACGACCGGACAATAATGAGGTGATAGCCGAGGCTATTTGAACCACCCCACCGCCGGCACTCGGATAGTTATCTTGGGCATAGCATTTTACCAAATCACCTCATTCTTAGGGGCACACGTGAGGAACACAAATGCGAACAAGCCAGAATGGTCCCCTGGACAATATGCAACTGAAAACTCACACCCCAGAAGTAACTCGAACCCATACTCCCAGAAGCAACGCAACTGGTATGTACAAGACGCCTTAATCCACTTGACCATCACGACCGGACAATAATGAGGTGATAGCCGAGGCTATTTGAACCACCCCACCGCCGGCACTCGGATAGTTATCTTGGGCATAGCATTTTACCAAATCACCTCATTCTTAGGGGCACACGTGAGGAACACAAATGCGAACAAGCCAGAATGGTCCCCTGGACAATATGCAACTGAAAACTCACACCCCAGAAGTAACTCGAACCCATACTCCCAGAAGCAACGCAACTGGTATGTACAAGACGCCTTAATCCACTTGACCATCACGACCGGACAATAATGAGGTGATAGCCGAGGCTATTTGAACCACCCCACCGCCGGCACTCGGATAGTTATCTTGGGCATAGCATTTTACCAAATCACCTCATTCTTAGGGGCACACGTGAGGAACACAAATGCGAACAAGCCAGAATGGTCCCCTGGACAATATGCAACTGAAAACTCACACCCCAGAAGTAACTCGAACCCATACTCCCAGAAGCAACGCAACTGGTATGTACAAGACGCCTTAATCCACTTGACCATCACGACCGGACAATAATGAGGTGATAGCCGAGGCTATTTGAACCACCCCACCGCCGGCACTCGGATAGTTATCTTGGGCATAGCATTTTACCAAATCACCTCATTCTTAGGGGCACACGTGAGGAACACAAATGCGAACAAGCCAGAATGGTCCCCTGGACAATATGCAACTGAAAACTCACACCCCAGAAGTAACTCGAACCCATACTCCCAGAAGCAACGCAACTGGTATGTACAAGACGCCTTAATCCACTTGACCATCACGACCGGACAATAATGAGGTGATAGCCGAGGCTATTTGAACCACCCCACCGCCGGCACTCGGATAGTTATCTTGGGCATAGCATTTTACCAAATCACCTCATTCTTAGGGGCACAAATTCTGGCTTGTTCGCATTTGTGTTCCTCACGTGTGCCCCTAAGAATGAGGTGATTTGGTAAAATGCTATGCCCAAGATAACTATCCGAGTGCCGGCGGTGGGGTGGTTCAAATAGCCTCGGCTATCACCTCATTATTGTCCGGTCGTGATGGTCAAGTGGATTAAGGCGTCTTGTACATACCAGTTGCGTTGCTTCTGGGAGTATGGGTTCGAGTTACTTCTGGGGTGTGAGTTTTCAGTTGCATATTGTCCAGGGGACCATTCTGGCTTGTTCGCATTTGTGTTCCTCACGTGTGCCCCTAAGAATGAGGTGATTTGGTAAAATGCTATGCCCAAGATAACTATCCGAGTGCCGGCGGTGGGGTGGTTCAAATAGCCTCGGCTATCACCTCATTATTGTCCGGTCGTGATGGTCAAGTGGATTAAGGCGTCTTGTACATACCAGTTGCGTTGCTTCTGGGAGTATGGGTTCGAGTTACTTCTGGGGTGTGAGTTTTCAGTTGCATATTGTCCAGGGGACCATTCTGGCTTGTTCGCATTTGTGTTCCTCACGTGTGCTCCTAAGAATGAGGTGATTTGGTAAAATGCTATGCCCAAGATAACTATCCGAGTGCCGGCGGTGGGGTGGTTCAAATAGCCTCGGCTATCACCTCATTATTGTCCGGTCGTGATGGTCAAGTGGATTAAGGCGTCTTGTACATACCAGTTGCGTTGCTTCTGGGAGTATGGGTTCGAGTTACTTCTGGGGTGTGAGTTTTCAGTTGCATATTGTCCAGGGGACCATTCTGGCTTGTTCGCATTTGTGTTCCTCACGTGTGCCCCTAAGAATGAGGTGATTTGGTAAAATGCTATGCCCAAGATAACTATCCGAGTGCCGGCGGTGAAGTGGTTCAAATAGCCTCGGCTATCACCTCATTATTGTCCGGTCGTGATGGTCAAGTGGATTAAGGCGTCTTGTACATACCAGTTGCGTTGCTTCTGGGAGTATGGGTTCGAGTTACTTCTGGGGTGTGAGTTTTCAGTTGCATATTGTCCAGGGGACCATTCTGGCTTGTTCGCATTTGTGTTCCTCACGTGTGCCCCTAAGAATGAGGTGATTTGGTAAAATGCTATGCCCAAGATAACTATCCGAGTGCCGGCGGTGGGGTGGTTCAAATAGCCTCGGCTATCACCTCATTATTGTCCGGTCGTGATGGTCAAGTGGATTAAGGCGTCTTGTACATACCAGTTGCGTTGCTTCTGGGAGTATGGGTTCGAGTTACTTCTGGGGTGTGAGTTTTCAGTTGCATATTGTCCAGGGGACCATTCTGGCTTGTTCGCATTTGTGTTCCTCACGTGTGCCCCTAAGAATGAGGTGATTTGGTAAAATGCTATGCCCAAGATAACTATCCGAGTGCCGGCGGTGGGGTGGTTCAAATAGCCTCGGCTATCACCTCATTATTGTCCGGTCGTGATGGTCAAGTGGATTAAGGCGTCTTGTACATACCAGTTGCGTTGCTTCTGGGAGTATGGGTTCGAGTTACTTCTGGGGTGTGAGTTTTCAGTTGCATATTGTCCAGGGGACCATTCTGGCTTGTTCGCATTTGTGTTCCTCACGTGTGCCCCTAAGAATGAGGTGATTTGGTAAAATGCTATGCCCAAGATAACTATCCGAGTGCCGGCGGTGGGGTGGTTCAAATAGCCTCGGCTATCACCTCATTATTGTCCGGTCGTGATGGTCAAGTGGATTAAGGCGTCTTGTACATACCAGTTGCGTTGCTTCTGGGAGTATGGGTTCGAGTTACTTCTGGGGTGTGAGTTTTCAGTTATATATATATATATATATATATATATATATATATATATATATATATATATATATATATATATATATATATATATATATATTTATTTATTTATTTATTTTTTTATTATATTCACTCACCTGTTAATATATGATCCAGGAAGTGTTCCTTTTACTAGGGGATGCAATCTTCACAACCGTCTTTCTCTTAGCTGAAGGGGTATCATACACCTGCTTGCTAGCTGTATTATTGCAAAATATATCTCGAGGTGTAGAAGTTAATGTGAAAAACAGTTGAACAATTGGTAATTTATCAGGTAAAAATATTGATTTTTGTACTGTCATTTTATGAATGACGTCATTTATTATATGAATGGCAGATACGGGTGCCAATAAATTTTTATTCAGATTCCATTGAATCACACCACTCTCATCAAAATGATTTAACAAGGATCTCACATATTCGAATAAGTAATAAGTAATTACTTATTAATAAATTAGAATAAGTAATTTATATTTTTTCAACTTCTTAACTGCCATGTCGGACATGGGTAATTTATTTTTAAAGAATTTATTAAAAATTTCAGAGAAGCAATTTATATGTGGTTTCCTCAATTTTTCAATCAGTTGTTTTCTTGAGGAATACTGGAGCTTGGATAATAGCTGGATCAAATCCTTGTATTTATTAACTAGGGGCTTCTTCTTTATAAATGTAATATGTTATCAGCATCAATCCATTCATCATATGACTGATCATATCCCACTTATCCTACTTTATACTGAAGTTTATCAGACACTCTGCGTTTGTGCAATACATTTTCAATATTAAAGGTGAGAGGTAACTGTGTAGGTGTTAATTCTTCATTATAGAAGCCACCATCAATTTCCTCCCCATTCAAATCTTTCAGGAAGTATAATGGGGTGTGTTGACTCTGATCAATTCGCGTGACTGTAAATATCTCACGTGTGTTCTGTTGCTTAAACCCCCTTCTTAAACTTGGAAATAAGGTCAGATAGTGTAATATGTACTGTATCACCGACAGTCAGTCATGGAATGATAGAACTCTTTGGTTTGCTTTGGGTTTTATACATTGTCAAATTGATAAGCATACTCACTAGGTGTGGATAGTGTGTGTACCTCCTTGGGTGTCTTTCCCCCTTCAATCCTCTGTGAGGGGATAAATTATACGTTTTCACAATTTCTGGTAGAGCTAGCATGTAGTTTAAAGTATTGTACACGGTCATATACTTGTAAAGTTTACCTTTTAAAGTATGTATTCACTTCTCAGCAATTGAGGCCTTGGTCTCCTGGGAAAATACACTATATAACTTAATCTTCTTTGTTGCAACATCTTCTTCATAGAGGTGTTATAAAATTCCCCACCTCGATCAGAATTAACTTTGCATACCTCCTGAGAATGTGATGTATCCAGAATTAAAGCCAAAGCTTTACTTGTACTTTTTCCATCCTTGCTGGATAACGGTAATACTTGGTCAAACCTAGAGAATGTATCTACACATACAAGTAAATATTTCACTCCATCATCATGTTTTTACAATAAACTCATCTCGGCCAGGTCTATACTTTGAAATAATCGCGGTTTGGGGCTTAATACTCGCACCGTGTGAATTTATGCGGATGAGAATAATGTAGAGTATATACGTGAGAGGTTTTCAAATATTCCTTTACATCATATACATCATCACATCATATTGGAGCTAATTCATTTAGCAGCATTATACAACCTTTATTCCTCTCCCAACCCACTGGTGGATGAGGGGTCGTTATATACTCGTTCCAATACATCTTTCTTGCTCACCATTGGTAAACTAACTAGCTCATAGGGTGGTTCGTGAAAAATATTACTGCATAATGTTATAGTAGAGGGTGTGTTCGATCCCAGATCAACTAACAAATACCCGTAGGGCTTGCTAATAACTTTCTTATATAATTCCACAAGTTCATCTGAATCCTGTTTCCCGAATATTTGTCGTCCTAGTGTTTCAATTTGTGAGAGGTTTCTTGATTTAACTAATATGAAATGAGAAACATTTAAAGTAATATTCCTGGAATATTTACCAGGAAAAAATATATTTTGAGGTATTAATATAACTGAGACATTGAGATATCTTCCTCTGTGAACATGTCTGATACGATTTTAGATTTAACACTCTCCATAAAAGGATCGTCATAGGTTACTAAAATGTGTGTCTCCTTATCCACTTTGTCTTCCACAGGATCAATAATGGTCGAATGCTTGATCAGCTTCCATTTAATTTACGGGTCCGACCCTAATTCAGAGTAACCCCCGCTGCATACAATTATCGAGAAGAACTTGCGATGATACTTCCTTACAAGTTTACTGCATAAGAAGGACTTTCCAATGTTTAAATAACCTGCTATAATAATCAGAGATGGTTCTCAGAATATATCTAGTTGTTCCTCACGGATTATATCATAGGAATTGTCCATGATTAATGCTTTGTTAAGACTGCTAAAACTAAGGAAATAGTGATGGTATTTATACAAACAAACATTAGTCATTTACAGGCATTTATTCACATAAATATATACAGCATCATTTTTAAAACTAGTCACAGTTCTTACGGTTAACATATCTCACAAACAATAATATTAATAAACATCAATTTCATTTGTATATCTCATCCTATGCCCTATAGTATATAGTTTTACCAATATGTGCTATCTATCTTAATACTAACTTAACTAAATTGTACAACGTAAATCTAGTGAGGGGTAAATGGTTTTTGAGCTGAAGAATCTCGCTTACACCACGGGAGGAATACAGGGTTACCTTACCTTGAGGTTACCTTGAGGTGCTTCCGGGGCTTAGCGTCCCCGCGGCCCGGTCGTCGACCAGGCCTCCTGGTTGCTGGACTGATCAACCAGGCTGTTGGACGCGGCTGCTCGCAGCCTGACGTATGAGTCACAGCCTGGTTGATCAGGTATCCTTTGGAGGTGCTTATCCAGTTCTCTCTTGAACACTGTGAGGGGATTGCCAATTATGCCCCTTATGTGTAGCGGAAGCGTGTTGAACAGTCTCGGGCCTCTGATGTTGATAGAGTTCTCTCTCAGAGTACCTGTTGCACATTCGCTTTTCAACGGGGGTATTCTTCACATCCTGCCATGTCTTCTGGTCTCATGTGATGTTATTTCTGTGTGCAGGTTTGGGACCAGCCCCTCTAATATTTTCCATGTGTAAATTATTATGTATCTCTCCCGCCTGCGCTCAAGGGAGTACAGATTTAGGCTCTTTAGTCGGTCCCAATAGTTTAGGTGTTTTACTGCGTGGATTCTAGCAGTAAAGGATCGCTGCACGCTCTCCAGGTCAGCAATTTCTCCAGCTTTGAAAGGGGCTGTAATTGTGCAGCAGTACTCCACTCTAGAGAGCACAAGCGTTTTGAAAAGTATCATCATCGGTATAGCATCTCTAGTGTGAAAAGTTCTTGTTATCCAACCTGTCATTTTTCTTGCAGTTGTGACGGCTACTTTATTGTGTTCTTTAGAGGTAAGGTCTTCCGACATGAGTACACCCAGATCCTTTACATTGCCTTTTCGTTCTATGTTATGATTTGCCTGAGTTTTGTACGTGGTTTCCGTTTTTATATTTTAATTTTTTCCACAGCGCATGAGCTGGAACTTATCTTCGTTAAACACCATATTATTTTCTGTAGCCCATAGAAAGACCTGATCTACATCTGACTGGAGGTTCGCCGTGTCCTCTATGTTGCCTACTCTCATGAAGATCCTAGTGTCATCTGCAAAGGATGATACAGTGCTATAGGTTGTGTTCGTGTCTATGTCCGATATGAGGATGAGAAAAAGTACTGGAGCAAGCACAGTACCCTGGGGGACTGAGCTCTTCACGGTTGATGGGCTGGATTTTATTTTGTTGACTATTACACATTGGATTCTGTTGGTCAGGAAATTGTAGATCCATCTGCCTATTTTTCCGGTAATTCCTTTTGAACGCATTTTATGTGCAATAACACCATGGTCAAATTTATCAAAAGCTTTTGCGAAATCTGTGTAAATTACATCAGCGTTTTGTTTGTCTTCCATAGCATCAAATGCCATATCATAGTGGTCCAGCAACTGCGACAGGCAAGAGCGCCCTGTTCTGAAACCATGTTGTCCGGGGTTATGGAGATGCTGTGATTCCATGTATTTTGTGATCTTACTTCTTAGCACTCTCTCAAAATTTTTTATGATGTGCGATGTTAGTGCTATCGGTCTGTAATTTTTTGAATCTGCCTTATTTCCTCCTTTATGAAGTGGTGCTATCTCTGCTGTTTTTAGTATATCAGGAATAATGCCAGTATCTAGGCTTTGTCTCCACAGAATGTGGAGGGCCTGCGATAGTGTTTTTTTACAGTTCTTTATAAATATGGAGTTCCAAGAATCCGGGCCTGGTGCAGAGAGCGTAGGCATACTGTTTATGGCTTCTTCAAAATCCAGTGTGGATAGGGTGACGTCAGATATATGATTTGATGTTGGTATCATATCCAAGAAAAATTCATTTGGGTTATCAATCTTTAGTTTGTTTAATGGCTCGCTGAAAACAGAGTCGTACTGCTTCCTCAGTAGCTCGCTCATTTCTTTGTTGTCATCGGTGAAAGTTCCATCTCCCTTTCGCAGGGGCCCGATACTAGATGTGGTTTTTGATCTTGAATTTGCATAGGAGAAAAAATATTTCGGATTTCTCTCTATTTCACTGATGGCCTTTTGCTCTCTTTGCCTCTCCTGGGTTTTGTATGATTCTTGTAGCTTCCGTTCAATTGTTTCTATTTCCTCCACCGGGAATCTGGACTGGTTTTGAAGGTCTACTCCCCATGGTTGTCATACAATTAAGTTGTGATCTGAGTAACAGGTATTTGTAATCATTATGTTCCTGATCTATTCATCATTATTAGTGAAAAAGAGGTCCAGCGTGTTCTCCTTCCTAGTTGGTTCTACTATTTGCTGGTTTAAGGCAAACCTGTCACACATCCGTAGCAGGTCATTTGCATGTGCCTGTTCATTTAGGCTACTTCCTGGTATTCTTTCAGATATTACTGTATTAGCCAGGTGTTTCCATTTCAGGTGCCGTAGGTTGAAGTCCCCAAGCAGGATGATGTTTGGAGCTGGATTTGTGAGGTTTTCCAAGCAGTGTTCTATTTTCATTAGTTGATCTTTAAACTGCTGAGGGTTTGCCTCCGGTGACTTATATACAAGGACAATAACTACATTTAGAATCTCCATTTCGATTATCAGCACTTCCACCATATCATTTGAGGTGTTTAGCAGCTCAGTACAGATGAGTGTGTCTTTGATGTAGAGGCTGACCCCACCCTGAAGCCGGTGTTTCCTATCACATCTGAAAAAATTGTACTCTGAGATCCATATTTCAGCATCATGGTAGTCCTTTGTGTGGGTTTCTGTTAGGGCTGCAAACACTGCATTTGCCTCATGAAGGAGACCATCAATAAAGTGAACTTTGTTGGATTTGCGTGTTTTTATACCCTGGAAGTTGGCAAATATAAATGATGTTATCGTGTTAGTGGAAGTGCTGGATGCTTTACTTGGTGTTAATATCTGAGGCTCTGGTAAGGAGGCCACTGTGTTTGCGTCCAGGGTGTGTTGTTTTGGAAGTGATTCGTCCAGGTTTGGTAGTAGGACGGGTAAAGCCACTGCAGATGTGACACTTCTATCACTTCATCATCATCCTCCTCCATAGATACTTCTTGTAGCTCTTCACCCACCTCCTCATCCACTTCTACATCCATCTCGGCGACATCATTATTTGGGATATATGGATGACCATACGCTAGGGACTGTGTGGGGTTTAGAATGTACCGTTTATCATCAGATGCTGACAAACGTCCACATGTACTACGGCATGTACAGATCTTTCCTTGCACATTTCATATAGATCTAGACACAAACCTGATTGAAGTGTTTGTTTCAAGT
The DNA here is from genome assembly GCF_040958095.1 of Procambarus clarkii. Lineage (NCBI taxonomy): Eukaryota > Metazoa > Arthropoda > Malacostraca > Decapoda > Cambaridae > Procambarus > Procambarus clarkii. The sequence goes on along the minus strand of NC_091164.1, from coordinate 31,112,495 downwards.
GTGTGTTGAAATGAGTCGTGTGAGAGTTTCTCTTGGAGGTGGTATGATACCCCTTTGCACTTATAGGTGTGTTAACCATACTGTGTGGTGAAAGAGTATGTCTTAGGTCTAAGAGCAATTAATTGGTTAATAATCTTAGACCCGATTTCTGACTTGAGCAAACCTAGTCCACCTTCACGTGCTTTAGAGTAGGATGAGTGCGTGTCAAGAAAGTTGCTAATATCCATACAGTCAAAAAGAGGATATGTGATATATTTCCAGTTACCTTTTTTACCAAGGCCCAAACTCTTCCTCACGTACCAATTTACGTCTCACAGTACCCGTCCATCAACGTAGACAGCAGAATAGTCGTGATTGGTTCAATTATAATGAAAATTGTAGTTTTCAAGTCCCACATGGGTTGTGAAATTTACCTACTATTGTCCATGCTCTTAGAATATTACAGATCAGCTACATCCTATTGAAGGCTCGTAGTTTTGTTTTGAGACATATTAGTTGTTCTTAGTAAATTATAATAAGCACTATAAATTATTACATAGAATAACAGTGCTTCACCAATTAATATTATATACCATAGTTTGCGCTTTAAAAATCTTTAAAGAATGTTTTGTAGGAACGCTAACAGAAAACGATGTTGTGTTGGAATGTTTATGGGGTAAACTATTGCATACTTGGGGATCACTTCCACCCACAGGAAGGGTATGGGGTCCAATACCATCCACTGGATGTGTATGGCGTCCACTACCACCGACAGGATGGGTATGGGGCTCACAACCACCCACAGGATGGGTATGGGGTCCAATACCACCCACAGGATGAGTATGGCTCCTGCCCGAAACGCTGTGCGCAATAGTGGCTTTACAAGAAGTATTTATAAATAATAAATAAAGTAATAAAAGTATTTGTGTGTACGTCTGATAACATACTACTTGTGAAGGAGGAAATGTATATGTTTATCTCTCAGAATGTTTGGTAATATGTTTATTTGTGATGTGTGTCTATGTATGTATTAACACGATGTACTGAACGGGGTGAGAATAGCTTGAGCTACCTCATCCCTTTGTGTGTATTTTACCTCAATAAACTTATTTCAATTTCAATTTCAATTTCAAGAATGTAATTACTATGCTATGTATCATCACAATCCTAATGTACCTTCTTGTACATAAATAAATAAATAATAAAAATAAATAAATAAATATGGCGTCCACTATCACCCACAGGATGGGTGTGGGGCTCCAACCACCCAGAGAATAAGTATAAGAACATAAGAACAAAGGTAGCTGCAGAAGGCCTATTGGCCCATACGAGGCAGTTCCTATTTATAACCATAAGAACATAAGAACAAAGGTAACTGCAGAAGGCCTATTGGCCCATACGAGGCAGCTCCTATCTATAACCACCCAATCCCACTCATATACATGTCCAACCCGCACTTGAAACAATCGAGGGACCCCACCTCCACCACGTTATACGGTAATTGGTTCCACAAATCAACAACCCTGTTACCGAACCAGTATTTACCCAAGTCTTTCTTAAATCTAAACTTATCCTATTTATACCCATTGTTTCGTGTTCTGTCTTGAGTTGATACTTTTAATACCCTATTAATATCCCCTTTGTTATGTCCGTTCATCCACTTGTAAACTTCTATCATGTCACCCCTAACTCTTCGTCTTTCCAGTGAATGCAATTTAAGCTTTATTAATCTTTCTTCATATGAAAGACTTCTATTTTGGGGAATTAACTTTGTCATCCTACGCTGGACAAGTTCAAGTGAATTTATATCCATTCTATAGTACGGCGACCAAAACTGAACTGCATAATCTAAATGGGGCCTAACCTAAAGTATGAGGTCCAATAACACCCACTGGATGTGTATGGCGTCCATTGCCGCCCACAGGATGAGTATAGGGTCCAGTATCGCCCACAGGATTAGTATATAAGGTCCACTGCCGCCCACAAGGTCGGTTAAGGGTCCACTACCGCCCACAGGGTTGGTAGGGGGGTCAACTACCGCCCACAGGGTCGGTATTGGGTCCACTGCCACCCACAGGGTCGGTATGGAGTCCACTGCCACCCACAGGGTCGGTATGGGGTCCACTACCGCCCAAAGGGTCGGTAGGGCGTCCACAGGGTCGGTAGGGGTCCACTACCGCCCACAGGGTTGGTAGGGGGGTCCACTGGCGCCCACAGGGTCGGTAGGGGGTCCACTGCCTCCCAGAGGGTCGGCAGGGGGTCCACTACCGCCCACAGCGTCGCTATGAAGTCAACTACCGCCCATATTGTTTGTATAGTGTCCACTACTGCCCATAGTGTTATTATGGGGTCCACTACCCCTCATAGTGTCGGTATGGGGGTCTATTACTACCCACAGGGTATGTCCGGGGTCTATTTTTTTCTGTATAGCAGAGGTGGCAATACTGCTTTTCCAATCTCATTTGTTGTTCAATGTAAAATATTTGTTGCTCGACTTGCAACAATTTATATATATATATATATATATATATATATATATATATATATATATATATATATATATATATATATATATATATATATATATATATATATATATATATATATAAATGTCGTACCTAGTAGCCAGAACGCACTTCTCAGCCTACATTGCAAGGCCCGATTTGCCTAATAAGCCAAGTTTTCCTGAATTAATATATTTTCTCTAATTTTTTTCTTATGAAATGATAAAGCTGCCCATTTCATTATGTATGAGGTCAAATTTTTGTAATTGGAGTTAAAATTAACGTAGATATATGACCGAACCTAACCAACGCTACCTAACCTAACGTAACCTATCTTTATAGGTTAGGTTAGGTTAGGTAGCCGAAAAAGGTAGGTTAGGTTAGGTTAGGTTGGTTAGGTAGTCGAAAAACAATTAATTCATGAAAACTTGGCTTATTAGGCAAATTGGCCCTTGCATAGTAGGCTGAGAAATGCGTTCTGGCTACTAGGTACGACATAAATATATATATTTATATATATATATATATATATATATATATATATATATATATATATATATGTATATATATATATATATATATATATATATACATATATATATATATATATATATATATATATATATATATATATATATATATATATATACATATATATATATATATATATATATATATATATATATATATATATATATATATATATATATATATATGTATATATATATATATGTCGTACCTAGTAGCCAGAACGCACTTCTCAGCCTACTATGCAAGGCCCGATTTGCCTAATAAGCCAAGTTTTCATGAATTAATTGTTTTTCGACTACCTAACCTACCTAACCTAACCTAACCTAACTTTTTCAGTTACCTAACCTAACCTAACCTATAAAGATAGGTTAGGTTAGGTTAGGTAGGGTTGGTTAGGTTCGGACATATATCTACGTTAATTTTAAATCCAATAAAAAAAATTGACCTCATACATAATGAAATAGGTAACTTTATCATTTCATAAGAAAAAAAAATTAGATAAAATATATTATTTCAGGAAAACTTGGCTTATTAGGCAAATCGGGCCTTGCATAATAGGCCAAAAAGTGTGTTCTGGCTACTAGGTACGACATAAACATATATATATATATATATATATATATATATATATATATATATATATATATATATATATATATATATATATATATATATATATATATATATATATGTGTGTATATGTCGTACTAGTAGCCAGAACGCACTTCTCAGCCTACTATGCAAGGCCCCATTTGCCTAATAAACCAAGTTTTCATGAATTAATGTTTTTTCGACTACCTAACCTACCTAACCTAACCTAACCTAACTTTTTCGGCTACCTAACCTAACCTAACCTAACTTTTTCGGCTACCTAACCTAACCTAACCTATAAAGATAGGTTAGGTTAGGTTAGGTAGGGTTGGTTAGGTTCGGTCATATATCTACGTTAATTTTAACTCCAATAAAAAAAAAATTGACCTCACCCATAATGAAATAGGTAGCTTTATCATTTTATAAGAAAAAAATTAGAGAAAATATAATAATTCAGGAAAACTTGGCTTATTAGGCAAATCGGGCCTTGCATAGTAGGCCGAGTACGACGTTCTGGCTACTAGGTACAACATATATATATATATATATATATGTTGTACCTATATATATATATATATATATATATATATATTAGTATATTTTGGTAGCAGTCTTTCCTGTAGACATATATTATTAAATATGACCGAAAAAGTAAGATTAATAATTCTAACACGAATTTTCTCAATCTTTCATACATTACGCTTCACTGTTGGAGGTAAATGGAGGTGATTTACCTCCAACAGTGAAGCGTAATGTACGAAAGATTGAGAAAATTCGTGTTAGAGTTATTAATCTTACTTTTTCGGTCATATTTATTAATATATATATATATATATATATATATATATATATATATATATATATATATATATATATACATATATATATATGCGAACAAGCCTGAATGGTCCCCAGGACAATATGCAACTGAAAACTCACACCCCAGAAGTGACTCGAACCCATACTCCCAGAAGCAACGCAACTGGTATGTACAAGACGCCTTAATCCACTTGACCATCACGACCGGACATAATGAGGTGATAGCTGAGGCTATTTGAACCACCCCACCGCCGGCACTCGGATAGTTATCTTGGGCATAGCATTTTACCAAATCACCTCATTCTTTGGGGCACACGTGAGGAACACAAATGCGAACAAGCCTGAATGGTCCCCAGGACAATATGCAACTGAAAACTCACACCCCAGAAGTGACTCGAACCCATACTCCCAGAAGCAACGCAACTGGTATGTACAAGACGCCTTAATCCACTTGACCATCACGACCGGACATAATGAGGTGATAGCCGAGGCTATTTGAACCACCCCACCGCCGGCACTCGGATAGTTATCTTGGGCATAGCATTTTACCAAATCACCTCATTCTTTGGGGCACACGTGAGGAACACAAATGCGAACAAGCCTGAATGGTCCCCAGGACAATATGCAACTGAAAACTCACACCCCAGAAGTGACTCGAACCCATACTCCCAGAAGCAACGCAACTGGTATGTACAAGACGCCTTAATCCACTTGACCATCACGACCGGACATAATGAGGTGATAGCCGAGGCTATTTGAACCACCCCACCGCCGGCACTCGGATAGTTATCTTGGGCATAGCATTTTACCAAATCACCTCATTCTTTGGGGCACACGTGAGGAACACAAATGCGAACAAGCCTGAATGGTCCCCAGGAGAATATGCAACTGAAAACTCACACCCCGGAAGTGACTCGAACCCATACTCCCAGAAGCAACGCAACTGGTATGTACAAGACGCCTTAATCCACTTGACCATCACGACCGGACATAATGAGGTGATAGCCGAGGCTATTTGAACCACCCCACAGCCGGCACTCGGATAGTTATCTTGGGCATAGCATTTTACCAAATCACCTCATTCTTTGGGGCACACGTGAGGAACACAAATGCGAACAAGCCTGAATGGTCCCCAGGACAATATGCAACTGAAAACTCACACCCCAGAAGTGACTCGAACCCATACTCCCAGAAGCAACGCAACTGGTATGTACAAGACGCCTTAATCCACTTGACCATCACGACCGGACATAATGAGGTGATAGCCGAGGCTATTTGAACCACCCCACCGCCGGCACTCGGATAGTTATCTTGGGCATAGCATTTTACCAAATCACCTCATTCTTTGGGGCACACGTGAGGAACACAAATGCGAACAAGCCTGAATGGTCCCCAGGACAATATGCAACTGAAAACTCACACCCGTTTTTTCAGTTGCATATTGTCCTGGGGACCATTCAGGCTTGTTCGCATTTGTGTTCCTCACGTGTGCCCCAAAGAATGAGGTGATTTGGTAAAATGCTATGCCCAAGATAACTATCCGAGTGCCGGCGGTGGGGTGGTTCAAATAGCCTCGGCTATCACCTCATTATGTCCGGTCGTGATGGTCAAGTGGATTAAGGCGTCTTGTACATACCAGTTGCGTTGCTTCTGGGAGTATGGGTTCGAGTCACTTCTGGGGTGTGAGTTTTCAGTTGCATATTGTCCTGGGGACCATTCAGGCTTGTTCGCATTTGTGTTCCTCACGTGTGCCCCAAAGAATGAGGTGATTTGGTAAAATGCTATGCCCAAGATAACTATCCGAGTGCCGGCGGTGGGGTGGTTCAAATAGCCTCGGCTATCACCTCATTATGTCCGGTCGTGATGGTCAAGTGGATTAAGGCGTCTTGTACATACCAGTTGCGTTGCTTCTGGGAGTATGGGTTCGAGTCACTTCTGGGGTGTGAGTTTTCAGTTGCATATTGTCCTGGGGACCATTCAGGCTTGTTCGCATTTGTGTTCCTCACGTGTGCCCCAAAGAATGAGGTGATTTGGTAAAATGCTATGCCCAAGATAACTATCCGAGTGCCGGCGGTGGGGTGGTTCAAATAGCCTCGGCTATCACCTCATTATGTCCGGTCGTGATGGTCAAGTGGATTAAGGCGTCTTGTACATACCAGTTGCGTTGCTTCTGGGAGTATGGTTTCGAGTCACTTCTGGGGTGTGAGTTTTCAGTTGCATATTGTCCTGGGGACCATTCAGGCTTGTTCGCATTTGTGTTCCTCACGTGTGCCCCAAAGAATGAGGTGATTTGGTAAAATGCTATGCCCAAGATAACTATCCGAGTGCCGGCGGTGGGGTGGTTCAAATAGCCTCGGCTATCACCTCATTATGTCCGGTCGTGATGGTCAAGTGGATTAAGGCGTCTTGTACATACCAGTTGCGTTGCTTCTGGGAGTATGGGTTCGAGTCACTTCTGGGGTGTGAGTTTTCAGTTGCATATTGTCCTGGGGACCATTCAGGCTTGTTCGCATTTGTGTTCCTCACGTGTGCCCCAAAGAATGAGGTGATTTGGTAAAATGCT